>NC_133507.1:20841465-21143103 GCF_049354715.1 Callithrix jacchus | reverse complement strand
CTTTGTGTAATAATTGAATTATCTCCATCACAAAGTTTATAAACAAAACGAAACAAAACACTAATGTTACAGAACCCATACAGTGTGTGACAGAGCCAGAGCACATGTGCCCCTTCCCACATTTCCGCACCTGTTGACCTCTTAGATTAGATACTCACTAGAACTCAAACTGGGCTGTGCATTGGATTCACCTGGAAAACTTGTATAAGGAAACTACTAATTCCTAGGACTCACTCCTGGAGATTATGATCAAGTTGGTCTTCAGTACAGACTGGGAACCTGGCTTTTTCCAAAGTCCCCAGGTGATTCTACCTGCAGACAGGTTGAGAATGCTCGACTAGAGGGAGACTCTGCCCTTGCTGCCCTCACCTAGACCCTCCCCTTAAAAAGCACCACCAGTGGGCCGGGCGCAGTGGCTCACTCCTGTAATCAGCACTTTGGGAGGCCGAGAGAGGCAGATCACCTGAGGTCAGGCGTTTGGGACCAGCCTGACCAACACAGCGAAAACTTCATCTCTACTTTAAATACAAAAATAAGCCAGGTGTGGTGCTGGGCCCTTCCAGCTACTCAAGAGGCTGAAGCAGGGAGAATTACTTGAACCTGTGAAGCAGAGGTTGCAGTAAGCCAAGATCACACCAGTGAACCAAGACTGTACCACTGCACGCCAGCCTGGGGGACAGAGCAAGACTCCGCCTCAAAAAAAAAAAAAAAAAAAAAAAAAAAAAAGAAAAAAAAAACCCACCACCATTGACACCAGCACAGACCAAAGAAATAGCTGGTACCCAAAATGTATCTGCAGGTAAAGAGGAGAATGATGGTTACCAGAGGTTGGGAAGGTGGTAGGTGAGGTGGCGACTGTTAATGGGTGCAAAACTATAGACAGGATGAATAGATTCTAGTATTTGATATTGCAATGGGGTGACTAAAGCCAACGGTCACTTATTTTACATTTAAAAATAACTGAAAGAGTGTAAGTGGAATGTCTGTAACACAAAGAAATGATAAAGGCTTGAGGTGATGGAAACCCTATTTACCTTGATATGATTATTGCATTGTAGGTCTGTGTCAAAAAATCTGGTGGACCCCATAAATATATACAGCTACTATGTAGCCACAAAAATTAAAAATGCCCCCCTCCCAAAAAAATAAAATAAAATGCATCAGGGCATGTGGGTTAGAGGAAGAATATGGATACAATTTGATACTCACCCGGGAAGGTGGAAGGGCAGTCATTCACCAAATGTGGCCAGACCAAGGTCACTGAGCGTGGTGACAGACCCGGCCTCTCTTGTGGAGACAGCCAAAGCAGCATGTATGCTGCCACGACTGAGTGCTCAGCACAGAACTCTTGCCTGATGTACCCCGTGTGGCCTCTGGGGCACCGAGTATGGCCCTAGTGCTGTCTGGTCTCTGGGCCTTGCTCATGCTGGTCTTCAGCCCACTTTCTCCTTCTTCTCCAGTGCCCCAATAGTGCATCAAAGCCTGACCATTCATTCAAAGCCTGACTTAAATACCACCTCCTCCAAGGGGCCTTCCTAGATTTTCTCTCTTCTTTCACTTCCCCTCTTCTGTCATAGCATGTGACCTGAGACGTTTTCTATAGTTCTGCTCCTAGCCCACCTGAATGCAAAGAAAAAAAAAAAAGTTCCATGTATTGGACATGCCAAAACAATTGTAGGCTCAGGAAAAGCAGAGACCCTCTTTACAAAAAAGCAAAAATCAGCATTTCCATAGAGGCAGTACAGCCCTTTGCCTGGAGGAGAGATCCCATGTTTGTCGAACTATAAACTAATTACTCCCCAGGCCTGGGAGGGGTAGGCAGTCTCAGCACCATGGAGAGTACTTTGTATCACAATGTCATCCCACAAAAGTAGACGACTTTAGGTTGCTCAGGGAGGATCTGCAGCTGGTCAAAGCCGCAACTGTTGCCAATCTGGGCTTCTCAACCCAGCAGAAAGAAGCCTCTATTCTTCCTGCCCAGCCCCAGCCAGGTCTTATGAGAGCAAGGCCATGTGCCTCTCTGGTTGGCTAGCCACAGGCAGGAAATCCATCCCTTCCATAAGGGCCCGCATTCTGTATGTAAGCCTAGCTGGGTCCTCCCAGAAGCTCTCTAGGGACATCCTCTCGGATGCAGGGTTTTGCAGGCTCCCTGCTATCCACACTGGAGCCCCCAGCAAGGGGTACCACAGAGAGGGCAGGAGCTTGGTCCGGTTCAGGCCTCAAAGGTCTGCAGGGCCACTTGGCAGCAGCAGGAGGCTCTGCTCAAGGCACACACCCCTCAAAGTCTCCACAGCTCCATCTGGAACACAGCAGTGAGCTGCCCTGCTCTCCCTGTTATGGGCTTGACTGTGTCCCCTCAAATCCATGTTGAAGCCCTGGACCCAGGGACCTCAGCATGTGACTATATTCAGAGACAGGGCTTTCAAAGAGGTTATTGCAATAACATGAAGCCCTTCGAGTGGGCCCTGATCTAATTTGATGGATGTGCTTAGAGATTTGGACCCAGAGACACCAAGATGCTCCCGTACAGAGGAAAGACCATGAGGGCACAGCAAGAAGCTGGCCATCCGCTGGCCAAGGAGAGAGTTCTCAGGAGAACCACTGCCAGCACCAGCATCTCAGACTCCAAAACTGTAAGAAAATGAACATGTTATTGAAGCCACCCAGTCTATGGCACATTGTCATGGCAGCCCCAGGAGACTAACACAGCTCCCAAGACCAGCGTGAGGCTCACGTGGGGCGGTATGTGAGAGGGTAATGGAAGCTGTGGTGTGCCCCCTAGTGGCATGGAGTACTAGATGCATGTGGTGACCCAAGGAAAGTGAATGAGGCCATCCCTGGGTGCCCAGATGTCAGGATAAAATCAGCACCTTCATGGGCATGGCTCCCTGGTTAGGACCAGCCGGGTGGAAAACTGGCAGGGAGCTCTACCTGTGGGACCCTTTTATTCATTATTGCTGGACCCCTCACCATGCCTAGGGCAGGCTTGGAAATAAGTTTCCTAAATGTGGTACACAAGATAAACTGTTTTCTCAGAGGGCGCGAACTCAAGCATGGCAGATGAGCCACAGCACATCAGTGAGGACAATATCCCATTCAGAGGGCCAGAGTTGGGTTTTGAGTCAGGTGTATCACGAGTATGACGGTGCTGATGCCGCATGAACTGAGGGCTGAGTTCTAGAACGTTCCATGTACTATCTCGTTTAACACCCTCTGCAACCTTATGCACAGATACACTCCCATTTTACATGTAAGGAAACTGAGGCACAGAGACATTAAGTAACTTGCCCAATGATACATGCACAGAAAATGGGAAGCTGAACTAAATACAAAGCAGAGGACTAAAGAAAGGGGAGAAGGAGAGAAAGGCAGCAGGGAACAGCCTGGGCAAAGCAGAGGTGTGGGATAGTCCCAAGACGTGAGGCAGATGGGAGAGGGAGTACTCTGCAAACCAGCAAAGGGTCGGTGGGTGGCTGTGCAGGGGAGGGCTGAGCTGCAGCTGCCTATGGAAAAGGTGCACCAAATCACCAAATTCAGGCTATGACCTGCCTATAGCAGGGAGCACGGCAGCTTCTGGGCTCATGAATGTCCTGCACAGACTATGTGGCTTCAGGAAGATGCCTGCTATGGAGCGCTGCTGTGGAGGTCCCTCAGGCTCCGAAAACCTCAAAGATGAGCCCAGGCCTCACGGGGAAGACCCAGGTCAGGCCCTGTCCTAGCCAGCTCTGGTGCTCCCAAAAGCAAACTTGTGTAGTTCCCAGTATTTCACACACTCGTTCACTAATGTGCTCAGGTGTTCACCCGATGGGGATATAGTGACCTAACTCTGTTTCTGCTGCTCCAGGGTGGAAAGCCCGCTGCTACCATGAGATCCAGCCCCAGTGATGCCATCACTAATGGCAATGACAAAATCATTCTTCATTAAATACCTGCCATGTGCTAGGGACTTTAGACACCACATAGACTAATCCTCACAACCCTGAGAGGCAGATGTCTTCACCACCAGTTTACAGATGAAGAAATCAAGGCACAGAAAAATTAGATTACCAGCCTCTGGCCACATGACGGCATAGGAGCCCAGGGCCTGCAGAATCCTGTACTTCCTCCCACCCAGAAAGGGGAAATGGCAGCAGAATGTTGAGGGCTTTGGAAATCCCTCTAACTCTAAATTAATTTTAAAGAAATCTAATTACTTCCAAAGGCACCAGCACCTGCAGCGTGCTGAAGACTCTGCTTGGAGCCATAGCCCTGCTGCTGCTGGGAAGCCCAGGGTCCTGCGGGGGACAGGACTCCCCCTAAGTGGCATGATGCCTCTACTTGGGACTCTACCCCACACCCACAGTGTGTGGGACCTCTGGGCTTTCGTTTATGCATCCTTCCACTAGTGGCAATGGCGGCAAAGGCTCAGGCACTTCCTCTTGTCACCAGAGGGAGCCAGACACTTTCTCATGCCAGGGAATTCCGGCCTCACCAGTGAGGCCAGAGCAGTGCTCTGCTAGATAGAAGGGTCACCAGCTCCTCTGAAGGTGGCTCCGCCACCTGTAGTAGGACACGGCAGGGCAAATGACTCTGCGGGGGGTCTGTGGTAATCCGTGCAGGTCCTCAAGCTGTATCTATGAAAAAAAACATGACCATCTCTGAAAAGCCTAAGAAGGAAAGGGAGGCCTTCTATTTATTACCCAACCACAGGACAACCTCCCTGATATGGTTTGGCTATGCCCCACCTAAATCTCATCTTGAATTGTAGGTCTCATAATTTCCACATGTTGCGGGAGGAACCCCATGGGAGGTATTTGAATCACGGGGGTGGGTACCCTCATGCTGTTCTCGTGAATGTGTTTCTCACGAGATCTGATGGTTTTATAAGGGGCTTTTCCCCCCGTACTTCTCTTTCCTGCCACAGTGTGAAGAAGGAAGTGACTGCCTCCCCTCCTGCTGATTGTAAGCTTCCTGATGCTTCCCCAGCCATGCTGAACTGTGAGCCAATGAAACCTCTTTCCTTTGTAAATTACCCAGTCACAGGAATGGGTAATTTATTAGCAGTGTGAGAATGGACGAATACACTCCCCAATCTCATACAGTCTGTACTTAACTTGGTTCATCTTCCTGAAACCTACTGAATCACACTCATTCAGTGTTTTAAGCCCTCACGGGCTTCCTGACCTTGGCCTGGCATTGCCATGGTGGGGCAAGGCCTCCAGGTCAGGCTGTGCAACTACCACAGATGGGGCTCTGGGCACAGGTGGGAATCTGGCCCAGAGCCTCCCTCCGAGTGTGTGCTGACTGGTGGGGGCTGCCCTGGCTCTGGTGCTGGCGTACAGTACCAGAGCCTCCAAGGAGGCCCGTGAGCACCAGAGCAAAGCTGAGAAGAATGAGAATCAGGCTCTGGGGGCAGAGTGGGTGGGCTAGCGGCAGGTCCCTGGGACACTGTCTATTCGTGGATTCCTCCCCAGGCCCTGTATAGGAAGAAAGGAGTAGAGACTCAGTGATCACACATAGGGCGCAAGATATTTGAGCTCAGATTCTAGGATAAAGCAGAAATCCTAACATCAAACCAATGTCCTGGATCTGGGAAAAGTCCTGAACGTGCACAGAACATGGGCTGCAGCTGCAGAAATCCCTCCTGTCTAGAGGCAGGGTTGGTGTCCTGAGGTCCTGATGGGAAGAGCAGACCGCAGAGGTGCTGGCTAGGCTGGGACCAGCTGCAAGCTGATGATGCATTCCCACCCCTTCCCAACCTCACCTCCAGTGGGGCCCTACACCATGCGTTTTGTTCGACGAACTGTGGAAAACAGTCAAGGTGTGAGTGAAATGCAAACTTCACCCTAATTTATCACTAAGAGTGACCTGGCTGCTTGCTGACCTAATGTCTGCTGATTTCAAAGCCTGGTGAAAACTGAAGATAGATTATTAAATTCTGGATTTACGTATTTGGCAAGCAGGGAGCCGTCACTGTCAGAAGGAGACAGAGTTCAGCAGGAACAAATCATGCCAGACCTTAATTTTCTCTGCTGTTTTCTCACAGAGTTGGGAGGCTGATTAGATTGAAGCCAAGTCATGAACACATTATATTGTAAGGCAAGTACAGACCGGACAGAAACACTCACTCACTATACAAGAGAGGGAACCATGGGTGATGCTGAGCTATAGAACGAGAGAGGGGACCACGCGTGATGCTGAGACACAGAACGAGAGAGGGAACCACGTGTGATGCTGAGACACAGACCGAGAGGGAACCATGCGTGATGCTGAGACACAGAACGAGAGAGGGAACCACGTGTGATGCTGAGACACAGAACGAGAGAGGGAACCATGCGTGATGCTGAGACACAGAACGAGAGAGGGAACCACGTGTGATGCTGAGATACAGAATGAGAGAGAGCGTTACGAGTGATGCTGAGATACAGAATGAGAGAGGGAACCACGTGTGATGCTGAGATACAGAATGAGAGAGGGAACTATGCATGATGCTGAGATATAGAAAGAGAGAGGGAACCATGTGTGATGCTAAGATACAGAATGAGAGAGGGAACCATGCATGACGTTGAGATACAGAATGAGAGAGGGGATCACATGTGACGCTTAGATATGGAATGAGGAGGGAACCACATGTGATGCTGAGACACAGAATGAGAGATGGAACCACGTGTGACGCTTACAGAATGAAAGAGGGAACCACGTGTGATGCTGAGACACAGAATAAGAGGGAACCATGCATGAGGCTGAGACACAGAATCAGAGAAGGAACCACACGTGATGCTGAGACACAGAATGAGAGAGGGAACGTGCGTGACACTGAGATACAGAACTGGCTGAAGCATCTCAAAACCACGAAGGAGGTGTGTGAAGTCTTGTGGAGCAGGATGGAGGTCTCAGCCAGTGTGGCAAAGGGTCTCTCCTATCCTATGTGCTGCATCTGATGGATACACTGGCATGCTGTGCCCATTTGAGAGGGAAGATTAATACATAGGAGGTCGAGGCCGGGCGCGGTGGCTCAAGCCTGTAATCCCAGCACTTTGGGAGGCTGAGGCGGGTGGATCATGAGGTCGAGAGATCGAGACCATCCTGGTCAACATGGTGAAACGCCGTCTCTACTAAAAATACAAAAAATTAGCTGGGCACAGTGGCACGTGCCTGTAATCCCAGCTACTCAGGAGGCTGAGGCAGGAGAATTGCCTGAACCCAGGAGGCGGAGGTTGTGGTGAGCCGAGATTGCGCCATTGCACTCCAGCCTGGGTAACAAGAGCGAAACTCCGTCTCAAAAAAAAAAAAAAAAAAAAAAAAAAATACATAGGAGTTCGAATGGGATTCAAGATGGCCAAACTATCTGTCTGAAAGGGAGCTGGCATTCACTTGCAAGAAGTTTAGGATAGGCTGAGGATGGTGTGGAGCAAGACCTCAAGGCAGGAAGAGCCGCCATGGAATGGAGTTTCAACGTTAGTTCCCATGAGTGACGCAATTATCCCCAAAGTCCACGCAACCTCTGTGGCATTAACAGGATCAGGGTTACAAAGGGACAGCACCCATATTCTCATATGGTCAGTGTGGAATATGACATTTAGAGGGAGCCAGACCATGTTGGATGACCTCCTGGAGGGGCTTTTGGGAGAGGTAAGAATCTAGAAGTCATGCCATGTAATAACTGAAGGACTGGAGAAGTTAGCTTCCAAAAACAGAATGCGCAGGCAGCATGGCTGGGGAGCCGTCGCAGGGAATAGGGGCTCAAGCCCTGTGCTGCCCTCCAGAAGCCAGTGTCGGATTCAGGATGTGGTCCAGACAGCGGGGGACGAGGAGCATGGAGCACAGGGGACTGGTTGTCTTCAGAGGAGTAGTGAGCTGCTCGCTACCAAAGGTATTTAAGAGGAGGCCAAGTGCCCATGTATCAGGGTTGAAGGGAGGGCATTCCTGCTGGGTGGTAGGAAGGAAGATTGGAGAGTCCTCATGTCTCAATTTCTAGGATTTTCATCTGAGCAAACTGCCAAAACTTTTTCAAGCATCTCACCATCCCAGGTGTCCAGAGGACCCGGAATGTAGCTCACTCTTGGCTCTATGCCACAGGTGCGAAAGGCTTTCCAGAAGGGGCAGAAGTGACCACACTCAGCATAGGGAGGAGGCAGGGTGTGGGGGTGCCTACCAGAACCATGTCAGCTCCTGGCCACCCCCACTGCCCTGCTTGCCGGTTCTCTCAACATTCCCAGACTGAATCAATATGAGTTGCTTCATTTCTCTGTGTCTCCATCCTTGAAGATCGCTCTCCTGGAAACCTCATCTTTGTAGGCAGTGTGTTCCTCTAGAGAAATGTGAGCATCGGGGTCCTAACTCACAGGCTGGAAGAGGGAGGCCAGACATTGCTGAGTAATGTCTCCTCTTTAAAAGGTAACAAGGGCTGGGTGCAGTGGCTCATGCCTGTAATCCTTTGAGAGGATTACAGCACTTTGGGAGGCCAAACCGGGTGGACTGCTTGAGGTCAGGAGTTTGAGACCAGTCTGGCCACCATGGTGAAACCCCATCTCTACTAAAAATACAAAAAAATTAGCCAGGCACGGTGGCATGTGCCTGTAATCCCAGCTACTTGGGAGGCTGAGGCAGGGGAATTGCCTGAACCAGGGAGTTGGAGGTTGCAGCGAGCCGAGACTGCACCATCACACTCCAGCCTGGGTAACAGAGCGAGCTGAAGGTTGCAGTGAGCTGAGACTGCGTCACTGCACTCCAGCCTGGGTGACAGAGCAAGAGTCCATCTCAAGACAATAACAACATCAAGAGAAAAAGGTTACAAGACAGATGAAGAGCACACCTTTGGAGCACACCACGTTCACCTGGGCAGGTCACCTGGTGTGGCCCTTAAGGCCCACCTGAGACCAGCATTGGATAAACAATCCTGATAATTGGAACAAACAAGATGAGGCTTGTTCTTCTGGAAAATCACTTCTGTTTTTGTTTAGAGATGAAGAAGAGGGAAGAGACAAATTGTGTGCCGCAGGAAGGCAAAGTCTGGCTGCATCTTTCAGGCTGGGGTTAACTGAAGTGAATGGGCCAGACTTCCTGCATCAGCAGTGGGCAGGCAGCAAAGTGGGCCTTTAAAAATATTATAAGGAAAATGATTATTTAATTCTGATACGTGACAGGCTGGCTTGAAAGAAGGTAGATTCTCTTTATTTCCTGAGAAGGAATTTCGCTCTTGTCGCCCAGGCTGGAGTGCAATGGCATGATCTCAGCTCACTGTAACCTCCCCCTCCTGGGTTCATATAATTCTCCACCCTCAGCCTCCTGAGTAGCTGGGATTATAGGTGCCTGGCACTATGCCTGGCTAACTTTTTATATTTTTAGTAGAGATGGGGTTTCACCATGTTGGCCAGGCTGGTCTTGAATTCCTGACCTCAGGTAATCCACCCATCTTAGTTAGCCTCCCACAGGGCTGGGATTACAGGTGTGAGCCACAGCACCTAGCCTCAGGGATAGGTTCTTTTCAAGGACTGGTTCTTAACCAGGGGCAACTTTGCCCGCCAGGGAACACTGGGCCATTGCCCAGTTTTGCTTGCCACAGTGGGTTGGGTTGCTACTGGCATCTAGTGAGTAAAGGCCTTTGCTGAACCAGCAAAGCACAGAACAGTCCCCACAACAAAGAATCATCCAGTCTAAAATGTCACTAGATGAGATGGAGCCGAGAAACTACTCAAAAGCCACCAAAGTGCAATCGACAGATCCTGGCTTGGCCCACAATCCACTTGTGGTATAAGCAGGAAGCGATGTGGGGAGATCACTGGAATCTATTTAACACAGCTTATCATCTGGTACTTAGAACTGAATAAGCTTGAAGAATGCTCTCTTTTCTGCCAAAGGAAATGATGAAAACCTGAACCCTACGATTCTAGAGCTCTTGGCTTCCTTTGAAAGCCAGAATGAACTTCTTTCCACTGCTTCCAGAACCAACACTTCAGTGAAGTCAGAAGTGTTCCCGTAACATCCCAACACCTTTTCCATGGGGTGGAACATCGTGGGATGAGGACAGAGCAAACGCATGCTACTGAGCCCTGGAAATGACCCAAGAACTGCGGCTCATCTAGACGTTGTGTTGCCACTGCAGCGTAGACCTGAGCAGCTCATTTTCACAGATGATGAGACTGAGAGGTCAGACTGGCTTGCGCGAACTCCAGGCCGATTTCCCAGCGTACGTCTCTGACTCCGAAGTCTCCCAAGCTCTCTCTGCTCAAACTCGGGTTTTCAAACTTGTATCCTCGGTGCATGGCTTACTGGGCAAAGGATGGGGGAAGGGGTGGGAGCTGCATGTGTGGAGGTCAACGTCCTGATAATGTGACAATGATATAACCAGAGCTCTCCCCTTTCTGTTCTTCCCAGTGTAAGGTTTTTGTACTGGGTTGAATGATGGTCCCCAGGAAAATATGTCCATGTCCTGGAACCTGTGAATGAGACTTTATTTGGGAAAACGGTCTTTGCAGATGTGATTAAGTTAAAGATCTTGAGATGAGGTCATCGTGGGTTACCCCAGTGGGCCCATATATTCAAGTGTCCTTATAATCAACACACAGAAAAGAGAGAGGGGGAGCAGAGGATGCCTGTAAAGCCACAGACTGGAGTCCCGCAGTCACAGACCAGGGAACGCCTGGATCTACCGGAAGCTGGAAAGGCAAGGACAGATTCTCCCCTGGCTCCCGGGGAGGGGAAGCAGGGGAGCGCAACTCTGCTTGATTTCAGATGTATGGTGTTTAGAACCACAAGATCACAAACTTCTGTTGTTCTAAGTCACCAAAGTTGTGGACAAAAGTACAGTTTTTGCACCAAGTTCTTGCCTAGTCTCAGAAAACCATCAGAGTTTTGTTTAAGAAAAAAGAGACCCATTGCCGAAATTTGAAGACCACTAACCCTACTGTATCATCTCCCTGAGACCTTGTGTTCACTTGAGTCTAGAGCAGAGGCAGAGAAAGTAATTGTTAAAGAAAGGCTGAGTTCACTTGGTTATAATGGACAGCAGCAAAGAAAAAGAAAGGTTGAGTAAATAATGGGTTGCGGTTGGGCTGGGCCAAATCTCCCCCTAAATATACAATGCATTAGCCAGTGAGAAAAAAATGAATGGTGGTTATGCTTACTGGGCTTAGCAATGTCTCCTTTCTTCCAAAAGGCCTCCATTTTGCACCATCCAAACCTCCTGAAACCTATGAACGAACTGAAAAGCTATGTGAATCCAGGAGGGAAAATGAGCAGTACAAGTGTTGCCTTTGCTATCCAGGCATCTCACACAAAGCACATCATAGGGAAGGGCTGGTCTATGCCATTAACTGTACCCTTGGTGACAGCTGATACAAGGACCCTGAATGAGAGACCTCCCTAGGTTCTAGTGAAAGCTACTGAATAGAAGGAACAAGAGCTCATTGTGCCTGGACCCCTACATGACGATTAAGACACATCCAGGGTGGTCAGCCTGCCAGGAACAACTGCAAACACAGACACGCCTGCCTGAGATCGGTCTTCAGATTCGACACAGTCCTTCCTTCAAGGTGGGGACATGGAGAGCCCAAGAGATGAAGTGACGTTTCCCTAGGTCTCACGATCTAAGAAGTGGGGCCAGAGGAGAGGCCACAGCCCACCCCAAGCACTGCCGCTCTGCCAGTGGCCTGCGCTCCCTCCTACACCACCGGGCCAGTAATGTGCCCCGTGCCACCAATCAATTTGTAAAATCTAGCGCTGGAGGACAATGATTCTGAGATGGGTGAAACTTAGCTTCAGATGACTCCGTTTCTGACAGGTATTTTTTCCCTTGACATATATTTTTTAAAAGGCAAAAACGAAAATGATGGTAGGTCCCATTTCATCTAAGTCCAAACTACAGCCCAGCATGGAGAGCCCTCCAGCCCGTCCTGTGAGTATCTTCCATCCGAGAGGACGGTGTGCTGACATGCTCTCTGAATGCTTGCTCCGCAGAGAGTGGGCCTCCCCAGGCTCAGGCAACCCATTTTCATCCCCATATTCCCAGGCAGGCACAGGCCTGGCATGTGGGCGGCATCTGGTACTCGTCAACCACCTCAGGCCATGTGCCACCCGGAAGGCAGTTCCAACATCCTGGCCAAAGTTCCCTGCTCACTCCCTAGCACCTCCAGACCGAGAGAGCCCTACTTCTTTTAATGGTTGTACTTAATAAATTCCCAGGAAAAGGGGCAAAAAGTCTGTGTCCCTTTCATCCTGGCTCTTTTTCCCTCTCATATGATTGCTGCTGTCTTCCTTGTGCCTCCTATATATTGCTGACTTCAAATACTAACTCTTAAAGAGGGTTGTATATATATATGTGATAACATTTCCATAACATAAAATTTACCATCTTAACCATTTTTAAGTATATAGTTTAGTGTGCCTAAAATATCTAACAGATGTTGAAAATTTCAAATATAAAAGTAGAGAGAATAGACTAGAACAATGAAGGGACAGATCCCTTTCACTCCACACAGCCATCATCAGCTCATGGTCAAGGTTCCATCTCTGCCCGACCCCACTCCCCCACCCTTGTGTTAGGTTAAAGCAAATCCCAAACATTATTTACTCCATAACCCCCCACTTTTTTTTTTTGAGACACAGTCTTACTCTGTCAACCAGGCCGGAGTGCAGTGGCGCGATCTTGGCTCACTGCAACCTTCACCTCCTGGGGTTCAAGCGATTCTGCTGCCTCAGCCTCCCGAGTAGCTGAGATTAAAAGCATGCACCATCCCACCTGGCTAATTTTTATTATTTTTAGTAGAGATGGGGTTTCTCCAAGTTGGCCAGGCTGGTCTTGAGTTCCTAGTATCAGGTGATCCACCTGCCTTGGCCTCCCAAAGTGCTGGGATTACAGGCGTGAGCCACCATGCCTAGCTCTCCATAATTATTCCAAGACATGTTTTTGAAAGATGAAAACAAAGCTAGGATGCTGTTATGCTATCCCCAACATTTAGCAATAACTGTATGAGGCTGCTTAACCTTCAAAATCCCTTCACATGCCTGAACTCCTTTACCCTCCAAACAATGGTGTGAGGTGCCGTCAAACCCATTTTGAAAGCCAGGAAATGTTGAGATGCTCAGAGAGGGTGAATGATGTCTTCAGGCCCTAGATACTCTGACTTAGGCTCACGTTTTCTTTCCACCCTGCCTCCACCTCTGTGGGAGAGTTACTTGCCTGAAGCAGTCGGTTCCCAACAAGCCTGATGCCAACGCAAGAGAAGAGTCTTCATCGTGCTCGACCTCCCCGTGTGCTAATTCCGGTAGCCCACCAGTTTTGGCTTCTTTAAACGTGTTCACTTTCTTATTATAAAAGTTATTGCAGCAAGTCATCTTAACTATTTCCCATTTTATTTTTAAATCTTTTGTGGGGAGAGGCAAGAAAGGAACCAGGAAGTTATGTTGCCTGGGTGGGTTCTCAGCTACAGCTCCCGGGGAGGGCTTTCCCCAGTGATTCACTTGGTGACTCATTCATAATTTTCCCCAGCAGAGCTCCAGTGAGGGATGGGAGTCTTTAGATGAGAGACAAAGGCGAATGCAAAGGAATACTCATTGCTGAAGGTCGCCTTCTCCCCCAGCAGGCCCAGCTCTCATTCTGGGGTCCCTCTGCCCTCGAGGTCCTGGTAACCTGTAGATGGGCAAGGATTTTGACAGAGCTGGAACCAAGAGTCAGGACTGGATCGCACGAGCCAGACTGAGGTGACCTGGAGTGACACCTTCCTGTGCAGTGAATTCAAAGACTGCCTTCTTTCTCTGGCTATTTGCTACCAACAAGAGTTCTCACAGAAGCAAATCACTGCATGAAGGGCTTCTGGGCATGACCTTTCATTGAGAACTATCAAGTCTTGGCTCCTGTACAGAAAATATTTTATTTAATTCTCATATCTCCTATTGCCCTGCACTGAAATTATGTGCTTATCTATCTGGATTGGTCTATTAGATCATGGTTCCTCGACCTCAGCACCACTGATACGACAAGGTGAGCAATTCCTGGCATGGGGCTATTCCGGGCATTGTACGACGTTCAGCAGCAACCCAGGCACCTGTCTGTTCAATCCCGACAGCACCCTCTACACCACATCATGACAACCAAAAATATCTCCGCCTATTGCTAAATGCCCCCTGGAGGGTGCAAAGCCCCTACTGAGAAGCACTGATTTAGAGCATGGATTTGAGGACGAGAACCTTGGTCTTACTTCTATTTGTCTCCCTAGTACCCAGCACATTGCCTGGCACAGAGCACGAATCTCCAAATACTCATGAATCTCTAGGAATCACCCTGTGAAAGAACTGTGTGACCCAGCTTCTTACAGATGGGGCACATGAGGTACAGAGAGGTTCTGAATGTCCTGGGTCACACAGCTGTGAGCGACAGGATAGGTAAGTCCAAAGCCTGCACGAGGCATGGGAGCTAGCACAGCGCTCAAAAGAGAAGCTTCAGGTGGGATCTTTCTGCTTTCTAGTTCTGGCCACCAAAAGGATGAGGCCATTAACACCATTCGGATAGAACCCAAATGCCCGCAGCTGTTAATTAATAAGGAGCGTGTTCAGAAGCTTAGTAAGAAGTTCAGAAGCCTTAGTAAGAGGCCTCTGTGCTGTCTTATCAAAGAGACTGAAGCACTGTGGCCCCAGCAAGCATGAGAAGAGCAGAGTTAAGGTTTAAAAATGTCTCTAGAAACTTAAGCTCGAGAGTAAATGCTGAATGATACTTATTTGAACCAGATTTGCAAGATGAGGTGGCCAGAGGAAGCGCATGCGTCCCAGCGCAGTTGGGCTATGAATGAATTGAGTTACAGAGTTGAAGTGCTGTCTTAATTAGGTTTGGATCCTGCTCCCTTTTCTCAGGAGGAAAGTAGTACAGAGTAAAGCATCTGATTCGTATCTGAAAGTGGGAGGAAGGTGGGGGTGGTGGAATGGACTCATGTGGTTTGCAATCTGAGAGCTAATCTGCTGAGCAAAAAAGTCTAATTTCTAACTATCACAGCTAAGTTTTCCTTCAAAACATGCTAATTATGAAAGACACAAATAGCTCTGTGCCGCTCTATCACGCCTGCACCATCTGATTTCGCTTGGCAGTATTATTAGGAGGTAACCTGGCCAAGTGCTGATATGGTGTGAATGTTTGTGCACCCTTACTTGGCAAATTCATGTTGAAATCCTAACTTCCAAGGTGACGATATTAAGAGGTGGGGTTCCTAGGAGGTGATCAAGTCATGAGGGTGAAGCCCTCATGAATAGGTTGAGTGTCCTCCTTAAAGAGGCAAGGCCAGGCACAGTGGCTCACGCCTATAATCCCAGCACTTCAGGAGGCCGAGGCAGATGGATCACCTGAGACTGGGAGTTCCAGACCAGCCTGACCAACATGGAGAAACCCTATCTCTACTAAAACACAAAATTAGCCAGGCATGGTGGTGGCATGCCTGTAATCCCAGCTACTCAGGAGGCTGAGGCAAGAGAATCTCTTGAACCGGGAGGCAAAGGTTGCAGAGAGCAGAGATCGCACCATTGCACTCCAAACTGGGAAACAAGAGCAAAACTCCATCTCAATAAAAAAGAGGCTCCAGGGAGCTGCTTCATCCCTTCCCCCAGATGAGGACACAATCAGAAGGTGGCCATCTATGAACCAGGAAGCTGATCCTCACGAGCGAGTGAATCTGCAAGTGCCCTGATCTTGGACTTCCCAGCCTGCAGAGCTGTGAGAAATACACTTCCGTTGTTTATATGCTGCCTGGTATAAGGTATTCTGTTATAGGAGCCCAAAAGGACTAACACAGGTGTGATTCCTTCCAAGCAGGCTAGTGGCTACGAGGGAAATCACAAATAGTAGTCTGCACAGATGCTTCTGGCTCTAGACATCCAGCTCCCAAAAGTGCACAACCATCTACATGCAGTTAGATGACACTTGACGCTGGACACTAGGTTAATGGCTTTACCATATCACGCATGCACTTCTGACTGCGAATATGTAAGAAGTCCATTGCGTTCGTGTTAGGAGAAAAACAGGGAAGCCACAGATAAAAGGTTCCAGTTTAGTCTCTTAATGTAATTCCCTCAGTCAACTTTCCTATGCTGAAATAGCAGTCTCACTTCTGCCCCAGGGATGCAGGCCACGTGACATACATGAGGGCTGAGGTGAGGGCAAGGCAGCCCAGTCAGAGGGAATCAAAGGAAGGAGGGGACCAGACTTGGCCTCAGTGGGCCATCACTAGGAATCCATCGCCCTTGTTAATGCAAAGCTGGAACAAACATCCTTCTACCCCTGCATGGTGTGCAGGTCTCTGGGCTCCTGTCCTCTGGTCTGCTGGAGCAGGGGATGTTGGTGGCAACACAGCACTGGGCATGGTGGCCTGCAAAAACATACTTCCTGGTTGCCACCAGTGGGACTGGTCTTCGACATTTCCTATTTAAGCTCTAGCTGACTCTCCTATCCTTCTCTCCTAATATTTATGTACAAGATGTGAATAAGCAAACTCTCAGAAGACTCCCAGAGACATTCGAGGACCGAATATGAGTTCTCATTAGGTGCCTCCATAGGACTGTCCTTTCAAGCTTGAGCTGACTGAGGAATGGGGAGTTTCTTCTGCACAGATAAGTTGCAATATTGATTGATGGTACCCAACGGAGCTGGGACAGAAGGTTCCTTTGCAAACATGGCCACATCAAGTCCCCACCACTGCCAGCCATAGAGGGCAGCAGTGATGGTGATGACACTGATGACAATGGCCAACCTTGACAGGGCACTCGGCAGGTGCTGGGCCCTGGCTGAGCACAGTCCATGTGGCGTTTCATTTGCATATGAGTTCTCATTAGGAGAGAAGGATGGGGGAGTCAGCCAGAGCTTAAATAGGAAATGTTGAAGACCAGTCACACTAGTGGCAACCAGGAAGTATGTTATTGCAGGCCATCATGCCCTAGGGTGTCTCTGGGAGTCTTCTGAGAGTTTGCTCCTTAGCCTAACTCAGCAAGGCAGGCCCTTTTCTTAGGCCCACTTCATGGATAAGGAAACTGAGGCTCAGAGAGGCTTCTAGAAGCAACCTGTCCAGATCCACACAAACAGAGTAATAGTAAATATGGACTTGAACTCACCAGTCAGACACATTCCCATTTCTTGCAAGGAATCAGATATGGCTTGTTCAAGAGTGTTCAGGTTTTGCATTTCTCAGAAGCTGTTTTCTTTAACAATAACTAAAATTGTGGCTGTTTACTGAGCACTTGTGACATCCCAGACCTTTTGGATGCATATTATCATTCATTTTGTGAAAATGACAGAAACAGGCCAACAATTTTCTCCAGCTTTTGAGCTGAGGGTACTGGTGAAGCCAGGGTTCCAACAGGTTCTTTCCACTGGATTACTCTTCCCCTGGAGAGCCTGAGGACATCCCATGAGCGCTCGGCCTCTCTACCAACTCCCCTCTGGAATCTGGACTAGAGGTCTCCTCTTCCCTCCCCCTTCCTTCAAGAAGGATGCAGCAGGTCAACTCTGAGGCTGTTTGGAATTTCCCGGAAATCCTGCCCTCCACTGAGGATGCCCGCACCCTGGAGACTCCCTCAGGAATGATGGATGGTGGCTGAACCCCACTCCTCCTCTGGTGGTTTCATCTCCATGAATGTGGCCCGTAAGAAAGCTCAGTACTTTCAATCTAAGGAAAGTTTCCTGGGAGCTTCCTGGCCTCTGAGCTGTGTCCTTGCTGCCTTTCCCAACAGGCTCAGGAAACCTTTTTTCTTTTAAACTTTCCAATCAGGGGCTTAACAGGACCAGCACACACCTTTTTATCCACTTTAAAAGAGAAGTAACAGGGAGTTGTAAATGTTTTAATATTTGATGCTTGTGATGGCTGTACAATTCTAAAATGTGCATTGAAAATGAGTGAATTTTATGGTATATAAATTATATCTCAATAACATCGTTAAAAAAAAAGGAAATAACACGGCTTCTTAAAAAGAGCTATAAAGGGGTTTCAGCACATGGATCCTCCTTAATTACTGCAGGAAATAGGGGCCACATGGGAAAGGGAGCCATATATTTATGCTCAACGGAATTACTTAGCCTACCCTTCTTTCTTCCTTGCAGAAAAACTAGAATTGAGATTTCAATTGGTCTCCATTCATCCCAACTAACTCTTCTTTAAAAATGTGATTTTTAATTTTTAATGAATACTTAATAGTTGTAAATATTTATAGGATACATGTGATATTTTGATACAAGCATACCATGTGCAATGATCAAATCTGGGTAAATGGCCAGGCGTGGTGGCTCATGTCTATAACCCCAGCACTTTGGGAGGCTGAGGTGGGAGGATCACCTGAGGTCAGGAGTTTGAGATCAGTCTGGCCAACATGGCAAAACACCATCGCTATCAGAAATACAAAACAAAATTAGCCCGACGTGATGGTGTTCGTCTGTAGTCTCAGCTCCTTGGGAGCCTGAGGCAGGCGAATTGCTTGAGCCTGGAAGGCGGAGGTTGCAGTGAGCTGAGATCATGCCACTGCACTCCAGCCTGGGTGACAAAGCGAGACTATCTCAAAAAAAAAAAAAAAAACCCCAAAAAACAAAAACAAAAACACAAAAAACTGGGTAAATTGGTATATCTATCACCTCAACCATTATGCTGGAAACATTTCAAATCTTCTCTTCTAGCTATTTTTAAACATGCAATAAATTACTATTAACTATAGTGACCTTGCTGTGCGATTGAACACTGAAACATATGCCTTCTATCTAACTGTATTTTCATACTCATTAACCAGTCTGTCTTCATTTCTCCTTCCTTCCTACCCTCCAGCCTCTGGTAACCATCCTTCTACTCTCCCTCCATGAGATCAACTTTTTCAGCTCCTACATATAAGTGAGAACACGCAGCATTTGTTTTTGTGCCTGGCTTATTTCAGAATGTCCTCTAGTTCCATCCATGTTGCTGCAAATGACAGAATTTTTGGCTGAATAATATTCTATTGTGTCTACGTAGCACATTTTCTTTATTTGTTCATCTATTGACAGGAGCTAATGTTGATTCCGTATCTTGGCTATCATGATAGTGCTTAAATGTAACACCGGAAACTATAAAACTACTAGAAGAAAACATCGGGGAAGACACTTTAGGACACTGGTCTGGGCAAAGATTTCTTGAGCAGGACCTCAAAAGCACAGGCAGCCAGAGTACAAAGTAACAAATGCAATTAAATCAAGCTAAAAGCCTTCTGCACAGCAAAGGAAACTACCAACAAAGTGAAGAGACGACCCATGGAATGGGAGAAAATATGTGCAAACTATTCATCTGACAGAGGATTAATAACCAGAATATACAAGGAACTCAAACCACTCAACAGCAAAAAACCAAGTAACTGGATTTAAAGACAGTCAAAAGATCTGAACAGACATTTCCCAACGACCTCTTATGCTCTGGTGAGGGTCCGGCAGGGGAAGGGGGAAGGTGAGGACCTTGAAGCCAAGTTCAGCATCAGGTGCCTCCACGGGGGTCACTGAGTGAAGCCTCAGCAGGGCCCTGCTAGGAGACTATCACTAATGTCAGGTTCATGACATAAACAGGTGCAAAGCCAACCTGTTGGAGAGGTTAACTTCTGCTCAGTCACCAATAATCTCAGAGTAAACACACCCCTAAATTGTGTTCATCCCATCTATAAAATGGGAACAGCCTGTCATAGGGCTGCTCTAAGGGTTCCAGAAAATAATGGAAAAAGCAGAAAACAAACCAACCAGCAATAAAAAACAATGCCCGCCTGGATTCACTACTATTTATTTATTTATTCAGAGACAGAGTCTCATCCTGTGGCCCAGGCTGGGGTGTAGTGGTGCAATCTTGGCTCACTGCAACCTCTGCCTCCCACGTTCAAGCAATTCTCCTGCTTCAGCTGGTACTACAGGTGCGCACCATCATGCCAGGCTAATTTTTGCATTTTTAGTAGAGATGGGGGTTTCACCATATTGGTCAGGCTGATCACGAACTCCTGACCTCAGGTGATCCACCCACTTAGGCCTCCCAAAGAGCTGAGATAACAGGCATAAGCCACCCCACCCAGTCCATGGATTTTTTAAAAAAAGTTTCATTACACTACTTAAAGTAACCCACTGCAGGTGGGTTTAACTGATTTCATTCGATCTTCACAATAATGCTCTATAATGGTTCTTACTGTTCTCATTTTACAGACAGGAAAAGAGAGGCTTGCAGAAGTTAAGACACATGTCCAGGTCAACTGGTTAACGGGTGGCAGAGGTGGGATTTGCAACAGGCCTGTCTGGCTTTGAGAAAACTGGCACTACACCACGCCATTACACTGAGGGCTCCACCCACATTTCCAGGGTTTGGACTGAAATGGGTTTAACTGGATATCTATGCACAAGGGTCAGCATCTGTCACATTAACAAAACATCCACCATTGCTGAGGTCCATACCCTCAGTTAACATGACCACGGTCTCAAAATGAGCCCTGGTAAAACATCACAGCATATCTGGTTTCCAAAGGGTTAAATTCCCTCTAACCTGGAGCTTAGTATTTATTAGCAGAGCTAACCTGAAGGGGTTATTCTGAGCTGCTTGCTCTGGTGGTTCTTTTTTGGATGACCTGACAGCACAGGCTGAGCTGCTTTCTGTCTCTCAAGGCTTTTCTTCTAACCAACTCCCACCTTCAGAAATGCTGAGGTTCCAAAGTCTGGGTCCCCACAGAGCTGTACCTTCTGACTTACTGAGAGGGACCTGAAGGAGGCAGGCAGGCCTTGATTCAGAAGCCATCCCACAGTTGTACTGCGGTGGGAAAAGTGGGAAAAAGGTTGGACAGAAGCCGATGGCTTCCAGGCATGCTGATTTCCAGGGAAACCTTAATGAGCATCTGGCAGAGGGACCACAATAAGCCCAGCAGCCACGCTCCAAGTGGTGGTCAGGCATGGGAGCAGGAGCCTGAGAGGGGCCTGGCATGTCAGAGGCTGCCTCTGGGCTATGGCTCTGGATCTCACCACCCCAAAATAAATCCCCTAACAGCTTGCCAGTGTCTGAAAGTCCACAATTAGAAATTCACTCCTCAGGCCAAGCAGCCTCCTGCTGCCAAGCCCTTCACTTTCCAAGTCTTCTAAGGTACCGCCAACAGAGTTGCCTTCTCTAGGACACAAAACTGACCACACCAATCCCCTCCTCAAAACTCATTAGGGGTTTGATTCTTCATTGCCTTCAGGATGCAGTTCATACTTGCCACATGGACCACATGACACTCTGGCCCCTTTGCCCAGCTCCCTGCCTAGCATGCTCCAGGCCACTGAATCCTTGCTTTTCTGAGGATGGCTGACCTGACTTGGACCCAGGTCTGCCTGCTCCTTGAGCTGTCCCTACAAAATTCAGACAGAGTGCAAATGTGAGCTCCTCCATAAAGCTGTCCCTTTCCAGCCCATGAGCTCTCCGAGTTTTCTTCCTTTGAGCAAAATGAATGCTCAACCCAAGTTTGCTGCACTGAATTAACTTCAAGCAGCTGACTTTGGTTAAAATATGCACGTCTGTCTGGAAAGGGAGACCTCCCTTGGTCACGGGCACTCATGTGCCAACACACTCCCTCAGTACTCCCCTGAATGCGGAGTCTGACTATGCAGGGCATGGGCCAGATGCAGGGAGAAGGGCAAGGAGGTCTCTGCCTCTCTGCTCACCTGGGTCACAGCAGTATACGCTCTGACATTTGGTGTTTGCTGGCTTCCTGTTGAAACTGGAATCAAGGTGTTCACAATCTGATGAAAGGGAATGGCAAGGGAATGATCCTTTTGGAACAGACTGTGCCCTGACACAAGGAGAGGTAAGACTTTCTAACTGACTGCAACAATGCAGTCAAGGTGGTATTTTTACGCTTCATTTATAGGTACAGAACACAAAACCCTGAGGTTATGTGATTTACCCAAGATCCTACAACTTGTAAGTGGGAAAATGGACCAGACCTAGATCTCCCGAACGTCAGATCCAGCACTGTCCCTCCAGCATGCGGTAAGTCTGACCACATGACACAAAGGCCTGTGTGGTGGACCACTAGGGTGGGTTTACCATAACATCCTGACATGAGCCAAGTGGCTTCGGGTGCAGTGTGACTGGACTCCTTCTCCCTCCTTGGGAAGGCTGGATGTACAGACATTCATCCTCAGCTCCAGGGCTGACACAAGTGACATCCAGGAAAACTTTCTATCAAAAACAGATTCCCATAGGGAAAGGAAGAAGACTGCCTCAGGGAACCCGATTTCCAGGCTCGGGCTGGACACAGCCATGGGCTGATACAAGCTGGTGCCACCGAGGAGGGTTCTACTTCCTGACACAGGGACAGCATCTGTGAAGCCCTCTGGCCATGCAGACGTCTCACACACAGCTGGACAGGAAAAGGGACAGCTTCTGGGACCATCAGAGGAATTCATACCCACCATTCCCTTCCAGATAATCTACTAAGAGCTAACCTTTATCAAGTGCCTACTCAGTGCCAAGGGCTTTTATCTTAAGATAACAAGCAAAACATCAGCATCAGATGCCAATAGGTATCACCAGAGCCCCCAAAGGGAATTGTACCTCTTCAGACCCTCCTATTACATATCAAAGCAGGGTGAGCCAAGAGAGGGCCTGTGGCTCACAGGGAACCCATCACACAAAGAAAGACAGTCTCTTGCTGTCTGGGGCCTGGTTTGGAGCAGCTAGGGCTTCACCCATTCACTTACTCGTTTTGCAAGAAATTTTATCATCTGAAACGCTTCCTGAAACAGAATCGTGTGTGTGTGTGTGTGTGTGTGTGTGTGTGTGTGTGTTGTCCTAGTACAGGATTTTGAAGGCAGAATCAGAAGTGTGTGTGTGTGTGTGTGTGTGTGTGTGTATGTGTGTCTGTGTCTGCTGTCCTAGTACAGGATTTTGAAGGCTCAGAGTTGGGTAACACTCAGGTCTTCCTCAGTTGGATTTCCCCAATGTTCAGGATTTGCTCTTCATCCTGTTTTGACTAGGACTCCAGGAGGGGCCTGGGGCATTAGGCAGTGGGAGCCACAGGGAGGCCTGGGTGTGAGCTGAGGGGCTGTCTGTCAATGCCATCTGGATGGTGGTAGATGTTTTGCCAAAATCCAGACCTTGCCCTGTATCACCCAGAGGAACCTTGACATGACCACGTAGCTTAACTCTTGCGCCCCCCAAAAGGGAGGCCCTGTGTAACAGTGCGTATGTACAGGCAGGAACAAGCCCTTAGGGGTTTCTAACAGAGTGACGGGCTGGCTAGCAGCACCACCCAGCAGGCTCCTAGTCCTCCTGGCCTGTTCTGCTAATATGCCGTTCAGCTCTCCGCTTTTCCGAAGACCTACAACCTCCTGTAGCTCCCCATCTCCACCATGGTGACCACTGGGGTGAACCGTGGGTGCCCATCCCCTACCTCTTAGCTTTCTCAGGATCTTCCCAACAGCCAATAACCCTATTAGCCCTGTAGGTTTCAGAGATTTCATAGCTAATCCCTGTAAGAGGACACCTCCGCAGTGATTCAGTGAATAACGCTTGGGAAGTCTGAGTCTCTCAGGACTGTCAGAGGGGCAGCTGCTAATGAACTAGAAGTTTGAATCAAATGCCAGTGGGGAGTGGAGAGGAGATCTCTTCTGCTGTGCGTCTCTTCCTCTTTGATCCCCGGGATGGAACTCAGCCAAGCCCTCCCTTTTATCCACATCTGTGTTCATTTCTGTCCACTCTCAGTCTAATATTTGTGGTCATGAAATATTGTTAGGGCTGAGCTGTGCGCATGAGCCAGTCAATCTCTAAACACCCCTAGTCCCGCGGAAGGAGCGGGGAAACCCAGAAGAACAAGGACCATTTATTACACCATTTAGTACACCAGACCCAACGCAAAGGTAGAGAAGAGGGAAATGCTAACTCACAAACATTAATTTACAAACGAACTCACCCAGCACGCATAAGGCACATCATTAACTACTGTGGATGTCAAAACATGAAACCAGTGCCTGCAGGAGCTCAGATTCAAACTCAGCCATGAACTGTGAAATGAGTGCTTCGGTCAACGACGGACCGCAAATACCATGACATTACAACGTTCTCGTAACCTTACAATGGAGCTGCAAAACCCCCGTCACCCAACGGCGTCTTGATGATCCTGACTCTGGGTAGGCCTAGGTGAATGTGTTTTATCTTAGCTTTTAATAAAAACGTTTAAAAAGTGAACAAAAATAAAAATTTGAAAGCTACTAAAAAGCTTATAGAATAGCGATATACAGAAAGTACTTTTGCACAGTTGAATAATGCGTTTGTGTTTTAAGCTAAGTGTTATGACAAAGAGACAAATAGTTTATAAAGTAATAAAGTTACAGTGAGCTAAGCTTAATTAATCAATTAGTTAATTAATTACTTTTTATTTTTTTGAGACAATCTCGCTCTGTTACCCAGGCTGGAGTGCAATGGTGCTATCTCGGCTCACAGCAACCTCCGCCTCTCAGGTTCAAGCGATTCTCATGCCTCAGCCTTCCGAGTAGCTGGGATTACAGGTATACGCCACAGCGCCCAGCTAATTTTTAGTAGAGAAGGGGTTTCACCATGTTGGCTAGACTGGTCTTGAAATCCGGACCTCGGGTGATCCTCCCGCCTCGGCCTCCCAAAGTGCTGGGATTACAGGCTTATTTAGCCCAATTGACTAAGGTTAATTTATTTGCAAAGAATCTTTTTTAAAGATAAATGTAGCGTAGCCTATGGTACAGGAGTACACAGTCCCATCCTAGGCCTTCACATGCACTCACCACTCAATCACTGACTCACCCAGAGCAACTTCCGTCCTCCAGCTCTGCTCATGGTGTGTGCCCTCTATAAGTGCACCACTGTTTGTCTTTTATGCTGTATTTTTTTTTTTTTTTTTTGAGATGGAGTTTCGCACTTGTTACCCAGGCTGGAGTGCAATGGCACGATCTTGGCTCACCGCAACCTCCGCCTCCTGGGTTCAGGCAATTCTCCTGCCTCAGCCTCCTGAGTAGCTGGGATTATAAGCACACTATGCTGTATTTTTACTGAATGTTTTCTATGTTTAGATAAACACACATTTACTGTTGTGTTAGAACTGCCTACAGTATTCAGTGCTGTCACCTGCCGTCCAGGTTTGTAGCCTAGAAACAACAGGCCACACCCTACAGCCGAAGTGTGCAGCAGGATACCCCGTCTGAGTTTGTGTGAGTATACCTGGCCATCTCCCCACAATGACAAAACTGCCTAACGACACGCTTCTCAGAAAGTGTCTTCATCATGAAGCGATGCGTGACCGACAGTACAGTGATATGCACAAATCAGGCTGTGTCAGGGCCACGGGCAGCAATGCTGCTTTGATGAGGTCACAGGGTCTTCTGCGCTAAAGGAGGCTGCAGTATAGAGACCCCTGCATCTGTGCAGCCCTCTTCTCTCCACCAATGTGCTTTTGATATCTAAATCCAGGGAAGCCGGCCACTAGGCTCGCTGTGGAATGAGCAACCCTGGGTTCCTTATGCACCATCTGGTTGGGGGCACAGAGCTCGCGGTGGGCACATCGCCAGCTGCTGCTCACAGGCTGGATAATGAGTGAAGTGACAAGCTTTGCTGAGGGCCAGGCATGTGCCCTGTCAAGCCCTGGGGAAAAGCACCGGACAGGGTGATGCAAGTCAGGTGGGGAAGGAGACACTCCAGAGGATGTACACACGCTGCCAGGAAAAGTGGCAGGTGCCCAGGTTGGAAAGGGCTTTGGGAAGTTACGGTACCCAGCCCCCTGCCTGAGGGCAGACAGAAGGCTAAACTAGCCCAGCCAGGGAGTACCTGTCAGCTTCCTGGAAATGGACAGATAACACTGCCCTCGCAGAAATCCGTTCTAGCACCCTGGCTTTGGCCTTTCTCTGTGACAGGATGTGCCTGCTAGGAAGGAGGCTGATCTATAGTAAGAGAGCCTGGAGATGGAAGGACGGAAACTCGGTCACCCCGACACTTCCGACTGCTTCCTGAGCTGCTGATACACCTGACAGAGCAGTGACAGAGTGGGCTGGATAGTGCCCTCAAACAGATCCTGCTCCAATCCTAATGCCAGCGCTTGTGTGATGCATCTGGAAACAGGGTCATTGAAGATGAAATGAAGGATCTCAAGATGAGATCATCCTAGATTTAGGATAGACTCTAGATCCAATGACTGGTGTCCTTACGAGAGAAAGGAGAGAGAGACACAAGCACAGAGGGAAGGCCATTGCAGGCAGGGACTGAAGGGACGCGTCTCTAAGCCAAATAACACCTCACACTGCCCGCAACCACCAGAAGGCAGGAGGGGCAGGCACTGATTCCTCTGTAAAGCCTCCAGAAGAAGTCGACCCTACGACACCTTGATCGTGGACTTGTGGCTTCCAGGAGTGTCAAAGAATACATCTTGGTTGCTGTAAGCCACCCAATTTATGGCACTTTCTTTCTGCAGCCCCAGGAAAGTATTATCCCCGAGGACCTCGCCAGCCAAGGGCCTCCTGATGGGGACTGTGGTCACGTAGTCTTGGAATAATCATCTCTCAGGGAGCACTGGGTGTCCCTATGTGGATGGGGTGATGGGCCACATTTGCCTGTACTTCTCTCTCAATGGACTACCAGGTGGGGTCACCAGTGGGGTGTAGCCATACCCTGTGGGACACACAACATCCTAGTTTCAAGGTCATCTGAAGGCCATCGCCTTAAAAGGAATGGGCTTAGAGGATAAGGTGAGGGGTGAAACTCAACCCTTTGGTTAATTTTAACTTATAGGATAAAGGGGGAAAACTGAATAACAAACCCCATTTATTCTTTACATATAGAGTTAGAACTCACAGACAGACCTCATTCCCCTAAATAGTAGAGACGGCACTGAACTTACACTCTCAGGTCTTGACCTCAGTTTCCCTGTCTGTGGAAACACCCTCCACCTTCTAGAGATTCTACATGGATGAGGCGTGTACAAACACACACACACACACACACACACACACACGCACTCATGCTTAACTTATACAGGAACCTAGCACAGCACTCAAAAGATGGCTGCATTTAATAAATGGTGATGATGAGGCTCAAGTCCAAATTCGGCTGACCCCTAACCTGCTGTGTGACCATGGGCAAGTCACGCCCCTTCTCTGCTTGTTTCCTTACCTGGGAATCTGGGGACAATAGGATAGATCATAGTTACCATAAAGAGGAAAGATGACAAATGCCATCAGCCTTGAACACCGCCTGGCAAAGAACGGCGCTTTGTTTAATAAGAGGCATTATTGTTCATCATCATCAAAGCTGGGTCCCCATTCAAGTTCTGCTGGTCCCCTGGTGTCACTGAGGGCAAGGCCCCTGTCCCTTCTGCAGCCAAACGTCCTCATTTGTCCACTGAGAAATGGGATGGCTCTGCCAGCCCGTGCAGCCTCTAATGATCAGCGAGTCTTTTCGGGGATGGCCCAGGAGGTTCTAGGAGAACTCGCATCAAGCAGCAGCAGACGTTCCGGTCAACGTCCGTAGGCTCACGCGCTGGGTCTGGATGGGGCTGGGTTCTTTATCCCCAAAGGCGGGGACCTGAGGAGAATCCTCACAGATGGACTGGTCTCCTAGTCTGTTTCTGCACTTCTGGGAAGATAGGCGCATCAGTCCCCAAGATTCTCTGCATGTTGGGACTGAAAATCCACTGTATTTTGTTTTTTTCCAAGGACTGCGTGTGATGCTGGGTGCCTGCCAATATTCACAGTTCTAACCATTATCTTCAGGAAAAAGCAAGCAGCTTAAAAGCAATAAGAAAACAAATACAGTAACCTTTCTTCTTCATCATCTTTCTTTTTTAAACAGAGTCTTGCTCTGTCATCTAGGCTGGAGTGCAATGGCACGATCTCAGCTCACTGCAACCTCTGCCTCCTGGGTTCAAGTGATTCTCCTGCCTCAGCCTCCTAAGTGGCTGGGACTACAGGCACACTCCACCACACCTAGCTATTTTTTCTATTTTTAGTAGAGACGGGGTTTCACCATGTTGGCCAGGATGGTCTCGATCTCCTGACCTCATGATCCACCCAGCTGCCTTGGCCTCCCAAAGTGCTGGGATTACAGGTGTGAGCCAGCACGCCTGGCCAGTACTCTCTCTTATAAGCTAGCTTTTCCTGGGATCCCTCTGCTCAGTGAAATAACGGGCTGCTGGGCTCCCCTGGGGAAGGGGCATGGGATCTTCCCTCTGCAGCCCTGCCTGAGTTCCAGCCTTCTCACCAGCAGTCCAGGCGGCAGTCAGGCCCCTGCACCCTCAGCTTGCAGTGACAGAAAGCTAAGAATGGACTTATGTGCTTGCCAGGCTTCCTGAATTGGGCACAGCAGAGCAGCCAGCTGGGTGCTCTGACAGGCCAGAAGGGCAGCTGCAAGGCCAGGGCTACCTTCTGGAAGGGCACAGGCGGGGAGACCTTGAGACGTCTGGGAATGTGTTTTCTCACTGGAGGGAGAAAGTGGCATGATGTGTGTCTCTCCATTATGAGAGAATTAACTGGGTGACATGGTAAAGAAAGCTAAAGCCACATCCTTCTACAGTAAAGAAACCGCCAAGTGGGAAGGGGTTGTGATTGTTCTCTCCAATCAACTCTGGATGCTGGAATTTACCCTGAGGATCCTGAGTCCAGGTGCTCCCATAAACCCTAGACATGCTGCTGCCAGCAAGGCTTTCTTAGGCAGGGGACAGTGGGAAGAGGCAGCTTTTCTCACCAATGGGGCAGAGCGGTGAAGGTCTGAACAGACCCCTTCTGGATATTAGAACAATTGCAAATTGTTTGAAAGGGAAATTATACGGATCACTGCTTTGGAGAGAAGGAAGCCCAGAAAAGTAAGCACTTTCACTAATACCATATGGAGGGAATAGGAGGAGTCTATAGTTTAAATGAGAATCCTTGGATCAACTTAGAATTTCCAGTGACAAGTGATGGAAGGAGTATCCCATTTTTAAGGATGGATATAGAACAGAGGCAGGGACCTCTAAGCAAAGTATTTGCCTTGCTCTGGCCCGAAAGGGCTGAGGTTCTGAAGAGTAAAAAGCTCAGAAAGCCATTTTTTGGAGCAGACAAAAAGCAGCAGCAAAGATGGGTCTTCAGTTTAGAGCAGATAGTTCAGCAAGGAATTGTATTCACTTAACTATAATTTTGTATGCTTTATTTTTCCTTCAAGGAAGATGCTCTTCAACCCCCAAAGGCTGAACAAATGTGGTTATAAAGGAACTGGAACGTAGAAGTGAAGGGGAAAGAAGGAAAATACATCTTCAAATGACTTCAAGTTCCCTTGCCAGCCCCAGGTATTAGATGCAGACAAAACAGCAGCAGCAACAAAGACTGCATGAGAAAAATATGGAAAAACGAAGAAAATACTACAAGACTGACACTAGGCAACGGCTTAGTTTTTAAAGATGGACACACACATTCTGGAATGACATTAGCAAAATTACAGAGTGAAGTTCACCATGGTATGCAGATTCTAAATATATATATATGTGTGTATATAGGCACATATATATATTTACTATATACACATATTATGTGTATATATGTGCATATATATATATGCATATGTGTATACATATAAATACACATATAATATGTATATATACATATATTATATACACACACACACACACACACACACACACATATATATAAGGGCAGTAAATATGAGTGGAAATGGATGTTCTGAAGACAAACTGAATGTGACCAACCTCACTTCCCGTTTTCATAAGGTCATTATATGGAATAAATCAGGGAAGAGCTGATAGACAGTGAATCTCAGGTAACAATATCTTTCCTGATAACCTTGATTCAAGATGGTGGGATGCTGGCTAAAGAAGGTGTCAGGTGTAGATGGCTGCAGAGTGATGGGTGCAGCGAGCTTGAGGGGCTGCATGTGGCCCAGCCTTTGTCTTGTCTGACATGGTAAGATCTGTTTGTCAAATGCACAGAGTGTATGAAGTGGGATGCACAAATCAACACCAGAGGAGATCACAACAGGACGCAACCATGATGGGAATACAAAATACGAGAATGAATAAGGGAAGGAAGTTCTGCATTAGGAGGAAAAAAAAAAGATAAACTACACAAGCATAGAAAAAACTGACAAATGGAATCTAACTAAACTAAAAAGCTTCTGCATAGCAAAAGAAACCGTCATCAGAGTGAACAGACAACCACAGAATGGGATGAAACTTCTGCTATCTACCCATCTAACAAAGATCTAATACCCAGAATCTGTAAGGATCTTAAACAAATTTACAAGAAAAATATAAACAACCCCATTACAAAGTGGGCAAAAGGCACGAACAGAAACTTCTTAAAAGAAGACATTTCCACAATGTTTGAACTAATTTACACTCCCACCAACTGTGTAAGAGTGCTATTTCTCCACACCCTCTCCAGAAATGCCAGCTATAGTATGCACCTAAAGTAAAATAAACTAATAAATAAATAAATAAGACATTTACGTGGGCAACAAACATGATAAAAATCTCAACATCACTGATCATTACAGAAATGCAAATCAGATCCACAATGAGATACGATTTCACAGCAGTCAGAATGGCAATTATTAAAAAGTCAAGAAACAATAGATGCTGGCAAGGCTGTGGAGGAACAGGGACACTTTTACACTGTTGGGGATAATGTAAATTAGTTCGGCCATTGTGGAAGACAGTGTGGCGATTTTCAAAGACCTAGAACCTGATATTGACCCAGCAACCCCATTACTGGGTATATACCCAAAGGAATATAAACCATTCTATTATAAAGATACATTCATGCGAATATTCACTGCCGCACTATTCATAATACCAAGGACATGGAATCATTCCAAATGCCCATCAGTGATAGACTGGATAAAGAAAATGTGGTATATATACACCATAGAATACGATGTAGCCATAAAAAAGGAATGAGATCATGTCCTTTGCAGGAAAATAGATGGATCTAGAAGCCATTATCCTAGTGCAGAAACAGAACCGAATAGCCCATGTTCTCACTTGTAAGTGGGAGCTGAACAATGAGAACACATGGCCACAGGGAGGGGAATAATACACACTGGGGCCTTCGGGCAAGGGCAGGTGGAGAGAGCATCAGGAAAAACAGCTAATGCATTTGTGGCTTAATACATAGGTGACGGGTTGATCGGAGCAGCAAACCGCTATGGCACATGGTTCCCTGTGTAACAAACCTATACATCCTGCACATGTATCCAAGAACTTGGGGGGAAAAAAAAAAGAACAGAGGACTTTGACTTAAGAAGCGTTTCAGTGAAAAAAGACTCGGGATCATTTTTTGCTTGACTAAAAGTTCAGTATAGTACTACAGCTGTTACAAACTTCATAGAAGGATACAGGAAAATAAGCATTCCTTGCAGTAAATCATTCAATTTTCAGGACAGCTCTCCAAGATGGGCACAAAAACAGCCCCATTTTAATACCACGTGAGTCTAGAGCATCTCACAGAGCCAGAAAGTCAAAAGCTACTGGAAAATTAACATCGATGGGGTACATCAAAGGGACACAGCAGCCGACTGAAGGAGCCCTCAGTGGCCAAAGCTGGAATGCTTTGAGCAACAAAATAGCAGTATTGGATTATAAATCAAAATATCGACATCCATGCATCTATACTGACAGAAATCAATAACTGAATAAACAGATGGGGGAACAGACAAGCCTCCCGTGAAGAAGAGTTCCAAACACTTTATGTTGATGTGCCACTCTGTGTGGGCTACACACAGTGACTTCCTTCCAGTGAGTAGGAAAAGCCGAAACGAGGGCAGCTTCACAGTGGAGAAAGCTGACGGACATTCCTTCAGCCGGTACCCGCAGTGGTAAGTCCTACTGACTGTATGTGCCCTTGATACGATGGGATGAGAATAGCAGTTTACCTCTGTCCTTCCTCTTCTAAACCCATAACTCCAGTTTAAACATGAGAAAAAAAAAAAGAAAAACACAACTGAGGGAGCGTCTATAAAATCCCTGGCCAGTACTCCCAGCGCTGTCAAGACCATCAGAAAGAAAAGTCTGAGGAATGGTCACAACCAGGAGGAGCCCAAGGAGTCCTGATGACTCAATGTAATGTGATGTCCTGGATGGGAACCTGGAGCAGAACAGATGATATTAGCAAAAAACTAAAAACATCTGAAAAAAGTGTGGACTTCAGATAATAGCAATGTATTGACACTGGTCCATTGCTTGTGACCAATGTACCATATTAAGATATTAATCATGGTGGAAACTGGGTGTAGAGTCTGTGGGAACTGTCTGTGCTATCTTCAGAACTTTTCGGTAAATCTATTGTCAAATAAAAAGTGTATTATAAAGAGAAAAAGGGGGCTCCAAGAAGCCACAATTAGAAGCATAGACCTACTTGTGAGGCTGCGATTAATGTCTCTCTCCCCATCAGCCTGTAACCCCACGAGTGAGAGGACAGTGCTGGTCCTGCCCGTCAACCCTTCCCACCTCAGCATCTACACTGTGCCCGGCACGTAGCAGGCACTCAGTGAAGACTTGTGAATAAATGACCAGCAGAACTCAGGGGCATAAGATACATGCCTTAAAACATCTATAAAGCTGTTAGATAAAAGGGCTGAATCTAGTTTATTTTGGATAGTTCTAGAGAGGCACGGTCCAGCAAAAGCATAATGTGGGTCACCTATATAATTTAAATTTTTCTAGTAGCCACATTATAAAAGTAAAAGGAAACACAGGTAAAATGGATCCTAACAAGATTTTATATAATGTAGCCAAAATATTATCCTTTTGACTGTAAGAGGAAAACATAATAAATATTACAATGCATTTAAATAAATATAAAATGCATGTATGTGTATGTATAAATTTCACACTTGTAGCGCTTCTCAGTGTGGACTGGCCACATTTCAGGTGTCCAACACCCTACTATCTGGGATAGCACAGCAGTAGAGGGAAAGACAATAACTTGGAAATTACATGGAGCCAGGCTGCATATAAGGGACTGAACCCTGTGTATGTGTGACTGGAAAAAAGAACCTTGGAAAGAGTGATCTCCCCCATGACTAGAAGTATCCAAGTTGAGGTTTGGTAACTGCCTGCTGGAAACTGCTGAGAAAGAACTCTTTCACTGGCCTTGCATTTGGACTGGATGAACCCTGAGGTGCTACGTAATTCTTACCCAGGTGAGTCTAGTATTTATGCTCTGGAAACCTGAAGTCATAATAACGAACATTCGTATGCTGCCTTACAGAATGCAAAAGGCCTCTCTTTCAGTGTCTCCAGGTAGGTATTGCTCACCCTCTGTCCTGAGATGAGGAAACAGAGGCTCAGAGTGGAGAAAGAGAACTTTACACAATGCTTGACCCCATCCCAAGGTGGATGACGGGGGCATGGACACCCAGCTCAGCACAGGCTATCTGTCCAAGGAAAACTGTCTTGGAGCCCCAGACCAACCACAAAAGCTCTGTGCACACTCAGAAGCTTGGGGCCGAGGACAGCTGAGGATATGGCCAGAGGTGGGGGCAGCGTGGGGCACCACTTCTGCTCTGAATTTGAGAACCGTGGAGCCCAGGGGTTAGGAGACCAGAGCTTGCTTTACTCACAAAAGCTGTCATTTGGTCTTTAAAGCCACATCCTTGTGAGGTCATCACTAACTGCTCCCCAGCACATCCGCCCAAAATAGTACTGACATCTGGATGTTTAAAAAAAAAAAAGACTCATTTCTGTAGAATCACAAAGAACATCTCACCCCCATCAAGCAGCACTTTTGTTTCTGTTCAGCTTGAACTCACAGAAGAGGGAGGAAACCATCAATGAAAAATGTAAATGTCTTCTTCGAAGAGTTAATCTGCTGGTTTCATGGCTGTTTCTTCTGCCATTTCTCATCTCTCAGAGACAAGCATGAACCGAGAACACAAAAGACTGTCACATAGCTGTTCATTTCAAAATGGGGTAGGAAAACAAGAGTCATGCTCCAAAGCCCCTCCCTCCCTGATTCATATTCCCAACTGAAGCTCCTGGTCTTAGCACACACTCCCTCCCTCTCCAGGCTTGGCTCCCAGTAAAATTGGAATAAAAATATTCCAAATAAAAAAATACCCTCAATTATACTTTCAAACCTGATTTTATTCCATTGAGCAAATCCATGAGGTTTAATGAATCCCTTCCTGTGCACTGATGATTCCTACTGCTCACAAGATGAAGTCTAAATGTCCCCAGCAACTCTTGCTCTGCCTTCCTATGCAGCCCAGGCTACAGGCATGCCGTCCAAAAGCTGTTAGTTACCTGTGGGTAATATACACCCTAGCCTCTGTGACTTCACACACACTGTTGCCTCGAATGAAATCCCTCCATCCACCCCTTGACCTGGAAAATCACACCTCTGTTTCTAATTCCAGCTCAAATGTTATCGCTGTCCTGAAGCCTTCACCTCCCTCACCATGGTCCCTGAGCATAAGACATGCCTGACTTAATCCCCCTGGTTATTTGCACCTCTATCATAGCAAGATAAATACACAAGAAAATTTTAGGACATAATACTATGGAGAAAACATAACAGGTTTATGTGACAGAGTGACATGGGGCAAGAGGCAACTTTGGATGGGTTAGAGAGGTCTGCTTTAAGACGGTGGATTTGGGCTGGGGCCTGAGAGGCGAGAAGATTGTGACTGAGGGCTGAGTGTCGCCCGTGGAGGGAAGAACATGTGTGAATGTCTTTGGTGGAAGTGAGGTTGATGGATGTGAGGAACAGCAAGAGGCGTCAGGAGGCTGCAGCACCCCAAGCTGTGACAGCATAGCAGGACACAGGTTGAAGAGGCAGGCAGGTGTTCCCAGTTATAAGCAGTCAGAGTTCTGTCCTATGTGGAACAGGAAGGCACCAAAACATTTTAAGCAGGGACATGACCTAAAAGATGCTCTGGTTGCTGAGCAACGGCATACAGAATGGACACATGAGATGGTGGCAGTAACGGTGGTCAGGACGAGCACAGTGGACAGAAGTTAGAGATGTGATGGGTCGGGGTGTAATTTGGAAACAGAGCTGAGAGCCTTTACTGATGGATAAGGTGTGGGTAATGAAGGCAAGGGCTTGTATCCACTTCCCAGCCATACCTGCGTGTGTTCCCAGAGAGCAGGAAGCATGGCCTGAATCTATGGATGGTGGCACTGTGCCTCTGCATGCAGGGACTGTGTGACAACGCCGTATTTGCTCGGGCAAGTCCGAAAATGCATTCCCTAGGTGTGTCTGCTTCCGCTGTGCTTAAAGCTTGAAAAAGATTGCCTTGTCATCTGTATGGTCTCAAACAAGCCATCCCTCTGTGGCCTGCAGCTCCCCAGGGCAGTGTCTAGCCCACAGAGGTGCACCATCCACACCTCCTGGAGGCACTGAAAAGGCCACAGGTGCCAACACCTTTGAAACCAAGAGCAAAGGCAGCAACACCAAAAAAAGCCTACAAGACCAGAAGGTCAAGGCCACACTCATTTGCATGCGACAATCACCTAAGTGTGCAGCTTAGAGATCAGTAGCATTGACTATTGGTCACCTGGTCAGGAGGCAATGACCCCTGGAAACCCTGCAGACAGCACCATGGTTCTGGGCATCTGGGGGCCTATTGGATTCATTTTAAGCTGGAAGAAACTGCACCACATTCACTGCTCTTTCAGGTTCTGAAGGCTTCTCTGATTAAAAAGCTCACGAGCAGCTTGTGCTCTTGCTCAGAGATGCCAGTTTCACTGCACATTACTAAGCTGTCACTTCTTCTTTTCCTCCCCCCTCCCTAGCTGTGCCTGAAACAACTCCAGGAATATTTCCTCCCAGATGTCTTCCTGAATGCCCTGAATGTCAGTAATCTCTTGGAAATTGGCCACCACTGCTGTTAATGTCAGGTTGTCAGACCTCTAACAGCCTTTGGATTTGTTGTGGCCTATTAACTAGCTAACTCTTCATTAAGTCTTCGTAAAGATCAATTTTTGGAGGGCTGATCTGGTTCTACTTGTTTACCAAATGGAAGAAACAGATGTGTCTGCCCTCATGTCCAGTGGTTTCGCTTTGTAAGATGCTGTGGCCTAGGCACTGGCTGGTAAAATCTTTGCCTCAAGGTGTTGGGCAGAATTGGCTTCTGTTGCCATGGTGACAGCAGGGCAATGGTAGCCTAGGGGCAGTTGCAAGAGCTCAGAGGTACTGGAGGAGCCAATCACTTCCTCCCTCACCTACTCCACCCTGAACACACACCACTTATTGGCCCCTGAGCAAATGACTCACCAATCACATTGTTTCTCCTGGGAATCTGGATCGCAGAAGCAGAGACTAAGGGACTTTAATAAGATCAGGGGCTGGGGTTGGCTATGGCAGGGAGGGGAGGAGAGGCCAGGAGGAAAAGCCACTGTGCGGAAAGACACAGGCATGAGCTGCCTGTAAACTATCCAACTGTACCCTTAAAATGAACTTTTTCAATGGGTTTCTTTTCCTTGTAACCACTTATCCCTAAGATCATGGGTTTTGATGTCAGACCAACCTGGAATCAAATCTTGGTCCTGGCACTTCATACATTATCCTTTAACATATAACCAGCCTTAAGCTTCCTCATCTGTAAAATGAGGCTAAAGTCAATCATTTTATGGAGTTATTGTGAGGATTAAATGAGTCACCATTGGTGAAAGAACCGGCCTCACAGCAATAAACAAATTGCTGAATGCACACAGTGCTCTAAAGTGGCGTTTTTTTGTTTTTGGTTTGTTTTTGAGACAGAGTCTCACTCTGTCACCCAGGCTGGAGTGCAATGGTGCCATCTTCGCTCATTGCAACCTCTGCCTCCCGAGGTCAAGCTATTCTCCTGCCTCAGCCTCACCAGTAGGTGGAACTACAGGTGCCTGCCACCACACCTGGCTAATTTTTATGTTTTCAGTAGAGATGGGGTTTCAACATGTTGGCCAGGCTGGTCTTGAACTCCTGACCTCAGGTAATATGCCTGCCTCAGCCTCCCAAAGTGCTGGGATTACAGGTATGAGTCACCGCTCCTGGCCAGCAGTGGTTTTTAATGGAGGGCGAGGAAGAGTTACATCCCAGCAGATATTTGACATATCTGGAGACATTTTTGGTGGTCACATGGCAGGGGGCTGCTACTAGAATCTGGTGGGTAGAAGGCAAGGGGCCCTGCTAAACATTCTACACAAGTCATCTCCCAATAGCAACGACCACATTTCACAGCAGCAGGACTGGGGAGCTTCTGGGACTTCTCCAGGAGAGGAGAGAGAAGGACGGTAGCCCAACTTCAGAGTCCAATGGGGGTACAAGAAACTCAATTCTGTCAGAACTGGCTGCCAGGTCCCTGGACTGACGTTTGGGGTAGGGTTGGCAGAATAAGTTGAGGCAATGGTAAAATGTGGGTGCTAGAATGAGATACCGGGGTTCTGGGGAGGTCTGTGGCTGTTTAAACAGATTCTAGATAACGCTCAGGTACAAAGAAGAGAAGTTCCTGTGAAGAAGGGCCTGTCAAAGGCTAGCAAGGTGGCAGTGCTGGCCCCCAAGCAAATGGCCATGCTCCATTAGGGGCAGAGAAAGGCGACAGCACCCCCTGTAGTTCAGTGAGAATATCACAGTCCTGGGGACCCAACCCCAGCTCCGGAGATTCCAGGTTCTGGGCAATAACGCTCATGCAGGCTTCACCCGATGCTCAGATGAAGCACCTGGTACACTGCCAGGCTGGAGGAAGATGGACTAAGGCATGGATGGCACTGAAACTGCAGCTGGTGGCGGGAGGGACTCAGGCTGAGCAGGAAGAGGCTCAAGCCTGTAACTAGGCTGATTACAAACCAATGAAAGCATTCTCACTTCAAAAGATACAAAGGGTGAACGATTCGAATTGTACAGGTTTTGAGTGGCACAGGTTTTGCCACTTTAAATAGTGGGGCCATAAACGCCAAGTTCACTGCATAAACTGCAGACATGTATGTGTGTGTGTATGTATGTGTGTGTGTATGTATGTGTATGTGTGTATATGTTTGTGTGTGTATGTATGTGTATGTGTGTATGCATGTGTGTGTATGTGTGTATATGTATATATATGTATGTATGTATGTGTGTGTGTATGTATATATATATGTGTGTGTGTATGTGTGTATATATATATATGGCCAAAGGCAATGGGTTTCAATGTATGGTCCCCAACCAGTAACATCAGTATCTCCAAGAGATTAGAAACTCACAGGGCCCTGGCCAGCCCTACTGAAAATAGTCTGAGAACCATCTACCTAAAGAAAACAGACCTAGGTAACAGGCAATGAAAAATTGAGATTTTAACTCTCTGGGGTACAAAATCCTAAGATGGGACTGTATCCTTCTCATAGCTCTGCTCTACTTGAAGTAAATCAAGGAATTCACAGGTGAGCTAAGCGGGGCTTCGCAGCTGATTCGTCAACACTGAGGCAGTACGGTGCCTTACAGAAACTGCAGCCTTGAACGGGAAAGCCTGTATTGCACTTCAATACAGCTACAGATTCTGATACATGTACACAGAAAAGATAAGTCTCAATAGTAAAGAAAACACTTTTTTTTTTTTTTTGAGACAGAGTCTTACTCTGTCACCCAGCCTGGAGTGCAGCAGCATGATTGCGGCTCACTGCAACCTCCACTGCCCAGGTTCAAGCGATTCTCCTGCCTCAGCTTCCCAAGTAGCTGGGATTACAGGTGCCCACCAAAACATCTAGCTTTTTTTTTTTTTGGCATTTTTAGTAGAGACAGGGTTTCACCATGTTGGCCAGGCTGGTGTCAAACCCCTGATCTCAAGTGACCCACCCGTGTCAGCATCCCAAAGTGCTGGGATTAGAAGCGTAAGCCATCATGCCCAGCCGACAACTGTTTTTCTAAACATTTCTTTATGTGTACACTGTAGGCTGTCCAATATAGCTTACAACCCGACACTGTAATTACTTCTTAAACCTCTTAGTTTCTTCGCTTATGAAATGAGAAAATCCCTTGTAGCTCTGATTAGGTCTAAGATTGACCCTAATGTATACATCAGACACCTAGAAGGATCTCATAAGCCAGCTGGAAAACGGTAATAAAATAAATGAAAACATCCCTTCCCTTCATTAAGGCTCAGAGCTTGCCCACAGAGGCACACTGGTGTCCTGTCAACACCATCTCAAGAGGACAGAGCGAGGCAGGTTGGACTTGGGACCAAAGGCTGAGCCAAGTCTGGACCTCGTATCCTAGCAACTGGGTGACTGAAGTCAAGTGACTTGAGATATTGGTAATTTCTACTTTGCAAGGAGGCTCTGAGGCTTACATGAGAATGGGAAGTACTGAGTACAGACGCTGGCACTCAATAAATTCACCTTGCCTTTGCATTACAAAAAGTGCTAAATCATTTGTCTAAAACAAATGACTAGAGATAGGAAATAGGGACACTTGTTATTTATAATCCTGAAAAGCTGGAAGCCACAAAATCACCTATAGCAGAAGACTGACTAAATAAATCCATCGCACATCCATGCACTAGGCTATTACACAGCTATTAAAAATGCCACTTAAAGACAAATTAGAGGGATAGGAAAATTTTCATAGTATAGTGGTTAAAGGTATATAAATAGCAGAGCATCAGTTATGCAAAAATAATATTACTCTACATGTGCATGCACATTTATTTCTTTGAAAGATACATACACATTATAATGGTAATTTTTGGGTGGTGAAATTATAAGCGATTTTTATCTCCTATGTATGCTTTTTCTGTTCTTTAAAATGTTTTTCAGTGAGTAGGTGTTACCTAAGAGACAACATGTTTTTATTATTAATTTAAGAAGTAAGAGGAAGCAAGATCTGAGCCAAGGCTTGGAGGATGGCTGGAGGTGAGAGATGGGAGAATGCTTACGGAGTGTGTTCAGGCCAAGGAGAAGCAGAAGGGACCACAGAGCAGGTGTTGTGAGGGGATGGGGGGACAACCTTCGAAGATCTGCTTCTTAGAAGCCAGAGAGCATGCCGGGAGTCAAGGGAAAGAGGAATCGATGGACAGATCGGGTAGCAGTTTGGGCTGAAGCTGGAGCATCAGACAGGCTGGACTTGAAGCAACAGTCTGCAGAAAAGCCACTGTAGCTTCCTGAGCAGGGGACCACTTCTGAAGAGCAATTCCGTGGGCTGCCTGTCTCTGAGTGCAGGATGGCCTGAAGACACCCAGACCTCGGAGGAGGATGATGAGCAGCCCTGACCGTGATGGGATCTGAAGGAAGGAGCTCCAGAGTGGGGATGCCTCCAGGGATGAAGACCCCTCAAGACTTCCTTCCTACTCGGCTATGAAGGGAAGGGCTAGGAGAAAGGAGAGAAGGGTGCCTCTTGTTTGCTCACCTGAGAGAATGAGCATGTGGTAGGGCTGTCACCGAAACCCACAGTGGGAAGAGATTTTATCTAGTGATCTAGCAGACAGAATACGTCTGCATCTGGGTCCTGTCTGAACAGGGTTAGAGATGAGTTCCCAGAGAGAGCAAGGAACAGGGATTCATGAAATTGGTTTCCAGAGGTACACATCATTCAAGAACTGGCAAGGAAGACCAGGCTCAGGGAGAAATGAAGCAGTGCGGGGAATGAGCAGGAGGGAAGCCAGACCTGCCCTACCTCCCAGAAGCCTAGGCAGGACAGTGTCCCCTGGAGGGTTATGACGCAGATGAGGCAGAGGCCACTGGTGGGGCTGACTCTAGATCCTAAGAATTCATATAAAGGTCTATGAAGCTGCCAGATAGAGTCACAGCAAGAGTAGCAGAGAACCAGACTGAAGCTGGAAGGAGTAGGTAGGTCTAGATAAAAGTTCCTTTTCAGACAGAGGAAGCAGAAGCAACAGAAGCATGCAGAACATGTTAGAAAGCACAAAGGAAGCAGGCTTCCAGGGGGATGGGAAAACCAGCCAGGAGCAAGAGGAGGGAGGCCCGAAGAGATGCTTCAGCTTCTCTGAGTTTCCCCTGGGCTGATCTCTACAAGGAGGGTTTTAATTTCGACCTCTTGGGGTTTGAGTAAGAACAGAATGAATTAACTCATGTAAAACACCCGAGACAGTTGACACACAATCTATGAAAGTAGTTGTCATTATGTGGAAATAAAGAAAATGGATGAGATGCAGTGGGTTGAAAAATGTGAACCAGGAACCAGGTGGGAACTTCAGCTAAGGAAAGAATACAAATGAAATACAACTTCTCTCTGCACGGAGCCTGTTGAAAAGCTGCCATTCAAATGTGGGCAATCCTGAACAAAAAGGTATCAAAGCGTGTTAAGGCCTTAGGGTTGGACTGGACTGGATGGCTCAAGGTTTACAGTGGAATTGACGTTCACAGCCTGCCTGGGCCAGTGAGGGGCTGGCAGTGCTGAGATTTGGGGCCTGCTATCTCTGGTTATACAGGCCGGGCAAGAGCACCGGCACTGTGTGATATTTAATTCCCACTCGCTGTTTGGCCCCTGTTTGTTTCCATGGCCTGCAATTAAAGAGAGAGAGTGTCTATAATCCCGTGGGCAAGGCTGTCCATGAAATCTGTGTTCTACCTTAGTTTTGTGGGTAAAACAGGTTCAAATGCTTCCTCCCATCCACCTGCCCTTGGGGCTGAGCCAGGTTAAGGAAGCCAGCTCTGGTCAAGGAATAAGGTCAACTGACATCATGGACAGCAAACAGTTAGCAGTTGGCCAACTACTAGAATCACAGCTCAAACAACTGGGCCAAATGACTCTCGGCAGATCAAACAGCCGTGTCTGTGACAATTGCATAAAGTTATTGCCCCCCCCAAAATCACAATTAACCCAGAACCCAAGGGCCCATCCTAGTCATCTTGTTTCTCGAATCTCTCTTATCTTCTAATGATTCCGTGGCCACTGGAGTCATCCTTCTAAAAGACACACCTTAAAACCTGCCGATGAATTCCTATGGCCTAAAGATCACCTGACACCCTAAGGGTAGAAACCGGTCCCAAAACATGCCATCAGCTTTTCCCTTCTCCTAAGCCTGTCCTATGCTCGCTGATTCCTCAGTGTGCCTTGTGCTTTCACTGTCCTGTATTTTCACTTCTTCGTTGCATGGAAAGACTGCCCTCCTCCCTTGGCTATCTGGTGAACACGACCCATTCTTTGAGGCACATTAAAGTCGCACCTTCTCTGTGGCACCTTCTCAGACCTCCCACCTCCATGTTACAGTCAATGGCCCATTTCTCTGTGCTCTGTAGGATGTGGGCAATGCTGGGTTTTTCTGTGAGCTCCCCACGAAGCAGGAGGTGACTCTGCAATTTCCCAGTGCCTGAAGTGGGGCCTATAGCAATGCTCGTAAGTGTTCAGCAGGTAGACGAACACGCTAAGCAGACATACGGTTTCATTCCTATATCAACTGGCCCAACCATGTGGAGACCCTCAAAACCACTTTCTAGACGGCATAATAAAAAGCCGTAGCTGATCCCTCAAGTCATTCTCCACTTCTGTCTGGAACAGTCAACCTCTTTTTCCTTTTAAAATTAATCTTAAGTTCGCTAGGCCAGATGATCTGTGTAGGTTTGCACAGCCTCTGCCTGGCACATTTCTGACACCGTGTGAATGTTAAATGGTAGCAGGAAAAAGAAAGAGTCAAAGTGTTTACTCAAGGAAAGATGCAAATAGCTTGCTGTAGATGGAAAACAGCATCAAGCACTGAAACCGTCTGGCCGGCAGAGGACAGGGCAAGAATGCAAAAGGCACCATTAAAGAACCCCAGAGCCACGTGGGGCTCATCTGAGACCTCTCGGACCTCTTGCCTGCTTCCACCCACTCTTTAGAAGGTACATTCTGCTGATTACTTGGTTTGAAGCTGAGCCTCATGGCCATTAAATCAAATAACACCCCGCCCCCACCACACTTCCTGCCAGCCCTCCAATTACATGATTAGAATGTGATAAACATCATTTAGCTAGGAATCTACAGCGTACAGAGTGTCTAAAATATTAAAATTAAATATTTAAATGTCATTTCACTTACCCTCTGTGTTTATGTGCTTCTAATTCTGAATTCCTCTGTGTACCTAGGATGATGGTTCATCTCCTTGGATCTCTGCAGTTCTGATTTCTAACATCAGGTGACATGTAGGAAGGATGGGGAGGGTGGGGCAGGCTCTAATAAGTGGAAGATCCCTCAGATGCTGTGACTATGATTTGAATTACACATATATACACATATATTCAGTGAAACCTGACATCTCCATCTGCATTTAAAATGTATGGGTTGAAAAGATCACATAGCTCATTCTAGACTACGTCGGCTAGTGTAGTCTACCATTGCTTTTCCTATTCTCTAAATTCGTAGTATCCAAAAAAACCAAAAAAACCAGCACAACTTAGTCTTCTGCTGTATATTAGCGAATTTCTTAAAAGTTCTGCCCATTTGGCAACCACCTGACTCATGTGCTGAAGTCTCACCTCCCAGAAAAGGGCTTCTAGTCTGTTATGCTGGGAAATACAAATATTCTGTGTCTCCCTCCCTGCCCCTGTGAGGCCTGTTGGGCAAGATGCGTGCCCTGGATAAACACCTGTTGACTGCTGGAAACGCAGCTGTATTACACATGCACAAAAGGGTTAGGAAGAACAAAGCACGATCGTTCATCTTAGGAAAGCTGGAAAAATCCAGTTCTACTTCCTGTCCAGGGAACGGGGGTAGGCATTAATATTTACTGAGGCTTCCTATAGACTAGACACTTTCTGCAACAGCGTCACATTCAATGTAATCCTCACAGCAACCCCATGAGAAGGCAGAAAGTCTGAGGTCAGCTGGGTCCAGGCCCCAGAGAATGTTGGGAAGAGTGAGGACACATGGCTGGAGGTCTTCCCAGGTCCAGATCCCAGACTCAGTCAACTTCAATTTCTACATGTTGCATCTAAAAATGGTCATTTTAAGCAGCTCCACAGACACTTTTGATGTTTGAGACCCACAGTCAAAGGACAGTACTTAAAGAAGGCTGAGGCCCATTCTGCTCTCCTTCAGAGCCATCCCACCTGACATCATCAGCCATAACCACCCTAATATCCCAAGGTGGCCTATTATCACAGGCCATGGGAGAGGCTGGTCGTATTGTCCAGGCACACACCACTTGCTCCTCAAAACCGCACATGCAGAGCATCAAGCAGGTTCTCAGGAGACGAGGAATGTGGATGCGTTTCGAGTTCACAATTCCATGTTGATTGTCTGCTCTATGATGAGATCTTAGGAAGGAGGCCAAGTGGGAAGCATGACCCATGTGCAGGGAGCCTTTTTCTTCGGCATCCTCTGCCTCTGGCCACTACCCATTTCCTGGCCTGGAACTTGGGGAAGATAACATGATTGCTCTCACTTCACCCTGGAATATCTCTGGGCACAACAGATTCAAATGCCCATTAGAAATCAGGATCTCCAACACTCACTGGCCTGGCATGATAACCAACATGTGAATGGAACCTGAAAATTTCAGAGAACTGAGAATTTCAGGTTCTGAATAGACTGCATGCTTCTGAATAGACATTAGAATTTTCTTACGGTATTTGGCTTCTTGAAAAGATTAAGGCAACACATGCAAAATCAGTATTACTGAAGTTGAGTGTCAAAATTGCATGTGTCCTTTAATTTTTAATTTTTACTCTAAGTTCTCGGATACAAGTACAGAAGGTGTAGGTTTGTTACACAGATACACATGTAGCAGCGTGGTTTGCTTCACCTATCAACCCCTCATCTGGGTTCTAAGCCCCACATCCATTAGCTATTCAACCTAATGCTCTCCGTCTCCTTGACCCCCGGCCCCCAACTGACCCTGGTGTGTGTTGTTTCCCTCCCTGTGTCCATGGGCTCTCATTGTTCAACTTCCACTTACGAACATGCAGTGTTTGGTTTTCTGTTCTTGTGTTAGTTTGCTGAGAATAATGGCTTCTAGCTTCATCCAAATCCCTGCAAAGGACATGATTGCATTTGTTTTTATGGCTGTATAGTGTTCCATGGTATATATGTACCACATTTTTTAAATCCAGTCTATCATTGATGGGCATTTGGGTTGGTTCCATGTCTTGGACTTTATAAATAGTGCTGAAATAAACCTATGTGTGCATGTGTCTTTATAGAAGAATGATTAATATTCCTTTGAGTATATACCCAGTAATGGGATTGCTGGGGCAAGTGGTATTTTTGGTTCTAGATCCTTAAGGAATCACCACACTGTCTTCTGCATGATTGAAATAATTTACATTCCCACCAATGGTGTAAAAGTGTTCTTATTTCTCAACAGCCTCACCAGCATCTGTTATCTCATTGTCTTTGATTTGCATTTCTCTGATGATCAATAATATGGAGCTCTTCTTCATATGTTTGATGGTCATGTAAATGTCTTCTTTTGAGAAGTGTCTGTTTGTATTCTTTGCCCACTTTTTGGTGAGTTTGTTTCTTTCTTGAAAATTTCTTTAAGTTTCTTATAGATTCTGGATATTGGACTTTTGTCAGATGGGTAGATTACAAAATTTTTCTCTCATTCTGTAGGTTGCCTGCTCACTCTGATGATAGTTTCTTTGGCTGTGCAGAGCTCTTTTGTTTAATTAGATCTCATTTGTCAATTTTGGCTTTTGTTGCAATTGTTTTGGCGTTATAGTCATAAAGTCTTTGCCCATGCCTATGACCTGACTGGTACTGCCTAAGTTTTCTTCTAGGGTTTTTCTGGTTTTAGGTTTTATATTTAAGTCTTTAATCCACCTTGAGGAGGAAGGGGTCCAATTTCAGTTTTCTGCATATAGCTAGCCAGTTTTCCCAGCACCATTTATTAAATAAGGAATCCTTTCCCCATTGTTTTTTTCCTGTCTGTGAAAGATCAGATGGCTGTAGATGTGTGTGATGTTATTCTGTTCTGTTCCATTGGTCTATACGTCTGTTTTGGTACCAGTATCGTGCTGTTTTGGTTATTGTAGCCTTGTGGTATAGTTTGAAGTCAGATAGCATAATGCCTCCAGCTTTGTTCTTTTTGCTTAGGATTGTCTTGGCTATTCAGGTTCTTTTTTGGTTCCACATAAAATTTAAAGTAGTTTTTCCAAATTCCGTGAAGAATATCAAAGGTAGTTTGAAGGGAATAATTTATACTGAATGTATACATTACTTTGGGCAGTATGGCCATTTTAACAACATTCATTCTTCCTATCCATGAGGATAAAACATTTTTCCATTTGTTTGTGTCTGGTCTTATTTCCTTGGGCAATGGTGTGTAGTTCCCCTTGAAGAGGTCCTTTACATCCCTTGTTAGCTGTATTCCTAGCTATTTTATTCTCTTTGTAGCAATTGTGAGTGGGAGTTCATTCATGACTAGGCTCTCTGCATGTCTACTGTCAGTGCATAGAAATGCTTGTGAATTTTTCACACTGATTTTGTATCCTGAGACTTTTTGCATGTGTCCTTTACAACAGCCAGCTACTTGTACATTCCCATGCATTTCCCTCATTCAAAGATCACTTTTCATGTTTACAGAAAACAAATAATGATCTCACAGTGGTACAGAGCTTTATAATTGACCTAGTACGTTTACACAGATTATTAGCTCATATATTTTTTTCTGGCCAACCAGCAAGGTTGTTAAGACTGAGATCATTATCTCAATTTTAGACATGAGGACACAGGATCAGAGAGATGAGGTAGCACATCTATTCACATTCTCTACTGGTTCCTTAGAGAAACAAGCACCTGAACACACATCTTTCAGTCCCAGTGCACTATGCTCTTCCGTGACCTTCATGGGAGGTTCTTGGTCACCTTCAAATAATTTTAATTGAGAACATAGGAGGCATTTAGGTCCCATTACTGTGCATGTGAGACTACCTGCTTTCTTCATTACCTGGGACTCTAGTGGTCCAGTGACCATGGATAAGGGCAGACCACCTTGTCATAAAACAGAGACCCAGGTGATGGTGTTAAAGTCATGCCCTTGCCAAAATGCTCGCCACTAAGCTGCTATGGTGAGCTGGGGGAAAAAATAAAAGCCAACTGAAGGGAAGGAAGTCTGCTAATATTCTAGTCCCTGAAAGAGCTGCTGGAGGAAGGCAATACAAGCTGTAGAGAACTTCAAGTCTTGGGCTATGTATTCCAGGAGATTACACAGTTGGCTTGACAATGAGAATGAGAATGAATGGGAATAAAGTGAAAGCATGATTTCTGCTAATGCGAACCTGGTGTTATAGAAATGTAAAGACCATTTTAGAAATCTATTAGGAATTTAACTCATGCTGGGGGTGGGGGCTAGGGCTGATAAATGGGACCCATGAAATAAGTTCTAGGTTTAGCCTTCCAGAAGCTGACTCCCTGTTACAAGGACATAGACTTCGCTTGGCACTGGGGTTTTCATTAAAAGAAGCCCCGATTTAGAGTCGGGGATCTGGGTTGGATAGCTAGCTTGACCATTTGTTTGAAATGTCACCATGCATCAGTCTCTGAGCATCAGGTTCCTACCTACACACAGAGACCTGTTTGGAGGGCCTAATGAAGAATGTATGAATCCTCCAAGACAAGCCAGGAAGAAAAGGCAGTCTTGTCTAGCAGTAAAACACATTATTTGGCATAAACATTATTACAAAATACAATGGAGGTGAAAATGACTGCGGATCTTAAAGATGATGGTTGAAAGCAAGAGAAATGGATTACGGAGAATCCAAGTTGTTGTGGGACCTATAGAGTACAACTGACCTTCCCATGGCATGATGCTACAATATTAGCTCTTGTGAGCACAGGGTATTTGGTTTTATTTGCTTCTGTATCCTCAGCACTCAAAACAGTGCTGAGTCCCTGATATGCATTCATTTATTATTTGTGGAAATAAACTCTGGAGCTGGTCCCTGGAAACAGAAGAACAGGGAACCAGGACTTCCAAGTCAAAGTTAACAAAAACAACTTCAGAAGATCCTCATGGGCGGCCTCCTCCTTTTTGTTGTCTTCACAGAGGTCACATGCTAACGGTCTATCGAAGGAACAATGTCATTGCTGAGAGATTTGGGTGCTTCCCAGCAAAGTACAAGGTGAGAAGTTCAGAACCTACAGAGTCACAAGACCGCAGGGCTGGCTGGAAGACGTCTCAGAGGCCACCTGACTTGGCCCTTTGCAGCCCAGGGAGGCAAGTCGAATTGGGTAAGCAGCAAAGCTAGAACTCCGAACAAAGGAATGGTAATGGAAACAATGACATTTTTAAAAATAAGAAAATCCTGTGGCTTTGAAGGGGGCAAACAGCTCCCTGTCAAAGTGTGTAAAGAGGTTGAGTTAAGCCCTGCCCAGCTGGGGAGGGCTATCCGCCCAGGGCTATCAGTGTTTAAACCTAAAGGCAGCTCCCAGGAGCTGAAGCCCCTTAATTCTTGGCAAAGTGGAATTTTCAGTGAGAGAGGAAAAACTGAAACACAGACCAAAGGGGAAAAAAAAAAAGCCACTCAGAAGGATTTTCAGATACCAAACAGCTCTTCTGCAATAATAGGCTGGCAAAGGAATTGCAGCCTATTACATTTTCCAGAACAAACTCTCAGACTGGCTTTAAAAATTAGAAGAGAATGTGCTCCAGGCAAGATCCACTTTGGGTTTCATGAAATGCAGCTGGCTAGAAGGACTGTCAGACATACATGAGAAATCCAGAAAACAGATGGGGCATCTTCCTCCAATTCCGCATGGCCTTGGGAGATTCTGCAGTTGGAGGGTGGCTTGGTGGTACTGATCCAAGCCTTGGGCAGTTACACTGGGAGAGACAGTGTTTTGGCAGAAACCGGTCGTGGGCACATCTGGCTGACACTAGAGTCTACACTAGGCAGTGCATGAAACCCCTTCCTTGCCAATGAGCTCAGGATGAGGACCAGTCTCCTGGGACTGAAATTGCGGAACCAACCAAAGCTTCTCTCTCTCCCTACCACCAGGCTCTCTAAACCACAGGCTCTGCAAACAGGGCTGAGCTGCACCCCCACCCCAGAAGAGGAAGGAGTGCCTTTTCTGGGCTGGGAAGTAACACTGGATGGAGACTGGGGGACATTCACAGTCTCAGGGACTTCTCAGGGACAAGCCTTTGCAAAGGACAGGTCCCAAAGGTCTGGGGCTCCATGGGTGTTAGAAGGCACTTCACGGTTCCAGTTCTGTGAGCTTTGTCCTCCCTCTCTAAACTGTCCTGTGGTGAGCCCCCTAGATGGGAAGTAAAACCAGGCAGTCTGCAGCCTAGTTCCTGGTTCTCTTACATCACTCTGTCTGCCCAAGGGTTTTCTTAGAATGAATAGTCCTATATGTGCATATTTACACTCTGCCAGCCGGCCTGTCCGCATACTACCCAGCATGAGCGGCCTGTGCGTCTACAGCACGTCGGTCACCGGCTCCTGCGAAATCTAGAGTTTATATATTCTAGATTTAAATAGATTGGTGTTTCTATATCCTTTCGGACCATACAACTGGGATTTTCAGCAAATGTAGTTTGGATGAAGGAAAAAGCGAAGTTGTGATGTCTCCCACTGGCAAAGTTCACCTTTGCACCGCTACTGACATAACGTATGACAGCACAGAGCAGTTTTGATTGGGGGTCATTACCAACCTGCTCTACAAATTCATTTAAGGGTCTCCAGGGGGACTCAAGAGGCCACCTGCAAAAATAGAAGGCAGACCCTGCACATGGCCAGTTCGGTAGAGAACCCTGGAGTTTTCCGGGCGACTGGAGTAACTGCCCGCAGCTCAAAAACCCACGTACCTGGGAGCTCCATGGTCCTGGACTCTCTGTCCTGCCCTGCCTCTTTAACTATGACCTTGGACAAGCCACTGAATCTTTCCAAACCTCAGTTCCCTCAGATGCAAAATGTGGTAACCTTACAGTGCCATGGTGAGTATGAATTGCAGGAGCAGATGGAGATCACTTGACAGATTCAACCGGAAATCCGGGAGTGATAGCTACAGGGATCAGTACTAAAGCAGGGAAAGAATTCATACACGGAAGCATTATTCTCACCGGCCAAAGGGCCAGCGAGCATCTCAATGACAGTTCCCGTGGCTACATGTCACCACCAGAGGAGACAAGGGAACAATGCCTACTCAGGCATGAAAGTGGGTGAAACCAATGGTTACTGTCACCTGACCTGATGCATCCTCTACTTTGGGGGTCCAGCTGGTCCCTCTTCCTCCTGGAAATACTTTCTTCCTGTGGCTGCAGGGCTTCCACCTGGTCCTGCCCACACTGGGTGCTTCCTTTGGTCTCCTGGCCACATCTTCCTCTACCAGTTGCTCAGCAAGGGAGTTGCTGCAGGCCGCCTTTTTCTAAGGTCCATGCCCCAAACCCTTTCACCCAGCCTCGCAGTGTTAAGTACCATCTCTACCACGATGAATCCCAAACTCACATTCCCCTGACTTCCAGGCACACATCCCCACGCCCACTCAGTGTCTCCACCTGGATGTTCCAGCAGTGTCTCCAGCACAGCGCATCCAAGCACAAGCTCCTGATCCCCACCCCAGCCTGCTCTCTCTGAGCCCTCCCCATCCACTGGCAGCCTCATCCAGCCAGTTACTCAGGTCATGCTGGACTTCTGGCCTCTTCCCCTCCTCCACATCCAACTCATCTGAACATTCTGTCAGTGCTTCTTTAAGGAGGCATCCATGCTATCCCCCGCTCCAAGTCCCCAGGTCCCCTCCCCTGGATCCCTGCAAACAGCCCCCACTTTCCTCCTCACTCCTCCACAGTCTGTGTTCCACAGAGCACTCAGGACTTGTCAGGTCATGTCACTTCTCTGCTCAGCACCCTGCAATGGCTTCCCAGGTCCTTCTGCATAAAAGCCAAGATCAGCCCAATGGTCACCAAGACTCCATGTGATCTGCCATGGCGCCCCCATTCACTCTGCTCCTCCCCCTCTCACTGGGTCCCAGCCATGGGCCTGCTCCCACCCCAGCAAGGCCAGCTGCTCCAGCCCTGACAAGCCTCAGCCCTCGCTGGCCTGTCTGGTATGTTCTTCCTCCAGATAACATCCCGGCTTGTCCCTCACTCCCTTGATGTCTTTACACACATGGCAAAACCTCATGGCACCTGCCCCTCTGACACTAAAACTGTACTCCTCCCAACACTCCCATCCCCTGTCTTTTTTGCCACCAGCGAGCCACCACTTAATCTGCTTAGTTGTATTGGTTACTGTGTCTCTCCCCGCACTAGAATATGTGATCTGAGTGGGAAGGGATTTTTCTCTATTTTGTGTGCTGTGATATGCACAGCTCTTAAACCAGCACGTGGCACGCTGTGGAAACTTGGACTGAACAAGCACATGCCAGCCCCAGCTGGAAGTCACTCTCTGCTCCCCCTGTTCTCACTTAACCACCGTCTCAGCATTTAGCTCCCTTGAGGTTTTCACTCTGTGACGTGTCCATCCAGCTGCCCAAGGGTGATGATGGTTGCTTTTCCACTACGGGGAACAGAGGTGGAGGGAGAACGCGAGAGGAGGAAGTTGCCCTGCTCCTGGGGGAAAGGAGGGTTGCAGGAAGACTCTCCAGAGGGCAGAAATACTAAGAGGACATCAGGGTCAATTTTCACACTTTCGGGTGCTGGAACAGTGTGCTCAGAGATCTCCTTCGACTTGACTCTTTTCTAATTGATACATTTATGTAGGCATGGCCTCAGTTTCCTCATCCCAAAATGGAAAAACAGTGACCCATCCATGGAGTTCTTTTGCTTTTTTACATGTCAGAATCTTTGGTAAATTCTAAAATTCTATATAAATAAGAGCATCACGAAGTGTTCTGTACATACCTTGTGGTGATCCATGTTCTAAGTTTCCCCACATTCCCACACTACCAGCTACACACGCTCGCATGGACTTCCCCTGACGCCTCAAAATCAAGGTGTCCAAATGTGACCTTTCTCTCTCACTCCTCCCCCCCACGTTTTCCATCCTGACTTCCTATCAAGCTGCCAGCTGTACAGAGTTGAAATTTCAAACGGTTATCTCTTCCCTGTCCCTTATAAGCCCAATCCAACCACACTCCAAATCCTTTTAGTACTGTTTCTGTGATGCTCCTCAAAGCTGCTTCCTCACCACACCTCCATCTTGGCTGGCTTTCCCCAAATCTTGCCAGAAGCATTGCAGCCGCCTTCCACAGTGCCTCTCCACCTGCAAGATGCTGCCCACTCCAACCTACCCAATCACCACATCCGGGGCTTTCTGCCAAAACCCAGAGCTACCCAAAGCTTTCACCTGTCCATTACATACACAGTAAAAGCTGAAAGTTGATAGCCTTATCCAAAATCCCTCTATTTCAGCTTCATTACCGATGACACACACCCTCACCATGCCTGCACTGACTCTATGGTAATGAAAACACCACAGCTCTAGACTGGGAATTCTGCTATACACTCAGCCTCTCAGCCTTTCCTGGAGCCATTCCCTCCACCCAGAACATTGCGGTGAACTGGGTGTTTTCCTTTAGGACCTCTGGGGTTCTGCATCCTCAAGGAAGCATTCCTACATGCTCCCAGGGAGAGTTTGGTTCTCCTCACAGCTGGCCCCACTGCACCCTCATTCTTCCCCTGCCTCACCCTGCACATGGTGTGACCCTCTGGGCTTGAGAAAATACTGGGCAACATTTAATGCCAGCCTCCCCTCCCTTCCCCGCTCCTCCCCTCTCCCTTTCTGCCTCCCCTCCCCTCCCCTCCCACTGAGTTGAGAAAATGCTGGGCAACATTTAATGCCCTCTTCCTCCCCTCCCTCTCTGCTCTCCCCTCTCCCCTTCCCTTTCCTTTTCCCCTCCCTTCTCCCCTTCCCCTTCCTTTTCCCCCCTCCCCTCTCCCCTCTCCTTTCTCCTCTCCTTGGACCTATGGTGCCATCTTGGCTCACTGTAACCTCTGCCCCCCAGGTTCAAGTGATTCTCCTGCCTCAGCCTCCTGAGCAGCTGGGACTACAGGTGCCCATGCCCAACTAATTTTTTGTATTTTTAGTAGAGATGGAGTTTCGCTGTGTTAGCCCAGACGGCCTTGATCTCCTGACCTTGTGATCCGCCCGCCTTGGCCTCCCAATGTGCTAGAATTACAGGCCTGAGCCACTGTGCCCAGTCCCAACATTAGTCTTTTCTTAGAGAACTCATTCTGGCCCCAGGTCTTGGCCAAACATCGCGACAGCAGAGACCTGACACTATGTGAAAAACATACGCGCAATGGTCCAAGAGTGAGGGCAGACTGAATGTCACTACCGATATCACAACCAGTGATGACAACCATGCACTGGCAACCTGGGCCTCAGTCCCCATGCCAGTCCTGTGAGTGGACAGAGCTGACCTCCATTCACATGTATCTATTCCTGCCCACTTGGCCAGTATCACAGAGCTAGTGAGCGGCGTGGTCCACAACAAAATGCTCTGTCTTGCTCAAAATGCCTCTTCAACAGGCAACCACAGGAAATAGTCATTTATTGTATATTTTAAAATTACTAAAATAGCATAATTGGATCATTTATAATATGAAGAAAGAATAAATGCTTGAGGTGCTGGATGCCCCATTTACCCTGATGTGATTATTCTGCATTGTATGCCTGTTTCAAAATATCTCAAGTACCCCATAAACATATATACCATCTATGAACCCACAAAAGACTGTGCCCTTGGCCCAGCTCTGTGTCCCTCCCAGGAGTGAAGGTGACTAAGGCATCCCTAGGCACTGACCTCACACTTCTACAGAGACATATCCCACCTCCACAGAGCATACCGTGAAATCCCCAAGAGGAAGACAGTCACGGTCAGGGACCATGAAGTGATGCTCCCCAAACCTCTGCAGCCCGAAGCAGCATGAGGAGTTATTAGCCGAACAATGGAGCTGCACACTCAGCCCTCTTATTTGGGCTTTTAGGAAGTCTTCACTGTCGGGTGGGTGTTTTCAGCCAAACAAAACAGGCCCCCATTCCTGCTGTGTACTGAGCTCCGAAAGGGTAACATGATTAACATTTTCTTTTCCCTCATGCTTTTCAAAGTCTTTTTGTACTGCTATTGTTTTTCCACTGAGTCATCTTTTTGAAAACACTCCTCTTGTTAACTCCTTTAATGTTTTTCTCATTCAAGGCTCTATTGGTATCTTTTGTCTTTTCGCTTCCTTGCCCCTGGCTTTCCTTTGGGGCCCTGGCACCACTGAATAAAGCCTCAGCAGATACCACAAACGTGTGCACAACATTTCTTTAACAGCAGAGCAGACATTCAAAGCACTGATGACATGTCCTCCCTTCCCTCCCTCCCTCCCTCACAGGGTGTGGCCCAAGCCAGCTGGTTGGCTGCTGCAGCTACAAGCGTATGTATGAAATTCTACAGCACACTCATTCCAGTTAACCACAATGTGGGAACTCCATAGGCTGGCATCTGTTTTTCAGGTAATCCACCTGCTGAGTCAATGGTGGGCATCTCTTGTTTCCATGGTACCCATCTCAACACACACAGTTCAGTAGTGTACTCACCAGTGTACTTAGAATATGAACACTAAGAGGTACCAGGAAGCACAGGCGTGGCATGGCTTGGGCTATGGAGATGTGGACACCACCGCATCCTTCTCTCTGGTGGGGTGGGACCTACAGCATATTGCTTAACCCTTGAGGAGCCTCAGTTTCCTCATCTGTAAATCTGAGGTCCAAGAAAAGATGACCTGAAGGCTCTTTTAGATCTCTGTTTCACAAATCTTTTTTCCCTTCAGTGAGCTGGATTTAGCACAGAGTTCTTCAAAATTTATGTCAAGTTTCCAGGCTTCAAACAGCAGTAATGACAGGTTTTTCAACTGTCTTAGATGGCACAGTAGTGGCAGTGTTGCTGACAGTGGCTCTAGCATGGAAAGTAATCATCAGAATCAGCAGAAGTTCTCCCCACAGCAAGAAGGGTCCACTGTGGATTCCCAGGATGAAATTTTGTTACTGTGTAAATGTCTTTTCTCTTGGTATTCATCTAAGAGAAGCATCAATTCATCATCTCCAGGCCACGACAGGGGAGTCAAAAAAGACCTAACTGTGTGTAACGTGTAGCTTTTGAAAACCAACTAAACCTTTGGGACATTTTATGGGATAAAATAATAAAATACACAAAACAATCAACAGGTGGATGGCATCAATTATTCAAGGGAACGTCATTAAGGCAAACTTTGCTATGCCGGTGGGAACATGGGCAGAGCCTGCATTCAAGATAAATGCCTAATCCCTTTGGGACTCCTATCACCAACTGTTAGGAAAAGGTAGCTGAGGACATTTTATTAGAGTAATAATGCAGCTGTGGAAGCCAGCCTGAGCTGGCGGCTGCAATTCTTAGCAGCTCCGAGGTAACTGACCTGTGGCCTTTTGGTTCACAGACTCTTCACCTGAGCCAACAAGGCGCCTGATTGAATCATAGATCTTTTACCTCTCATCATATGAGACGGAAGAGTCCTATCAAAAATTCAGGAAGGCAAGTGAGTAGGCCTCAGCTGTATCAGGAGCTCTGAACCTGGGGCCAGAGGCCATGCGCCTTTCCTTTTAACGAAATCCAATGAAATAACTCATTTACACAGCATCAGCTCAACTACACGTATGTGTGTGGGGGAGGAAAAAAACAGTCAAAAATGTTCTTTATCCCTGGGTTGTGGGAAAATGAATTACTTCTATTTTCCTTCATAGCCTTTATTGTGTTTCCAAATTTTCTACAGGGAGTACGTATTCCTTTATGAGAAAACATAAACGTTTTTCAAAAACGAATGTTCACATGGGTCTCTGCCCAGGCACTGACTACATTCAAGCAGGTGAAAGATGCAACATGGAGAGTTGATACATGGACACCTACCAAGCCTGGGAATAGTCTGTTTTGGTCCAGTGCAAGCATCTTGAATCCCCAGAGCAAAGGGGTCGTGCCGCCCACGCCCACCCCAGCACAGGGGCCTGGCTAGGAAGGCAACGGGTAGCTGTTCCCATCGCCAGGGACAAATCCTAAATTTGGCAGCCTCAGGAACTGAGTGAGTTTCCTTTCTTTCCTCCAGGGTCAGAGAGCTGGCATGGAAGGACGAGAGGCTGCGGAGTTTTCAAATGCACATTTTCCTCCCAAAGAAAGCCATCTAGTCATTATGGCAAACTTTCCCAGAAGAGACTCCATTTACCGCCTCTCTTTTAAGAAATTACTTGGCAACAGGATGTAATTTAATTAAAGTATTTACTTAAATGTATGCCCTCTGTGACCTGAAGGAAACATGATATTTTTCTAATCAACTGGCAGTTTTAGGGGATTGTGTGACCATGGATCAGGGGTTTTCTGATGTTTACACACACACACACACACACACACACACACACACACACACACGCCTGCATCTGAAACAAGTATGTTAAGATCTCCTGATACGCCCAGCAAAAAAGCAAAACACTCTTATTTTCAGATCCTACAAAAATTCTTGGGAATGTCAAACTTCTGGCATTCTCCACTGGCTTCAGATGGAATAGAAAACCCCCTAATTGCAGTATCTTCTCCATAAAAATCAGAAGCAGTGATTTTATTGTGGAACAAAATCTACTTTGCTTTAAACTCAAGTCCTGATTATTCTACCCTAAAATGATTCCATTTGGGCTGTCTGAATATTGCATTAGGTCCCAAATCTCGATTGGATTGGCTGGATTCTGAGTTATACTGTCTCTCAGATCTGGAATTTGTGTCTTTTCTCTCCATATTTCTGTTTTATTAAAAATGTATCCCCAGGGCCTAGAGCACTGGCTGTCTAGTGCTGTTGGTGTACAATAAACATCTGTAGAATAAAAACATTTGCTGTGTGAAGCAATGGTGGGGAGTGTCCTGTGAATGTCCAGGGGCAGGAGCCTGTGCTATTCCCGGGGCCAGCAGACCAAGGCCAGGGTGGACGGCAGATTTTGGTGCTGTGGCTTCCTGAGCATGCTAAAGGGAGTTTGGAGGCCTCCAATTTGGCCTTGACATCCCCTGGCTGGGGACAACCCCAAGAGACCTCCAACCATTCTGGCACCATCATCACGTGACATACGACCAGCCTCCCTCACTCTGGGCTGCCCTCTCTTCCTCGACAGGGGCCTCTGGTCTTTGTTTTCCACGTGGTATGCAGAGGTACCCAGTATCAACAGCAGTATATCAGCAGAACAGATGGGTTTTGTGCCCACTGCTAAATCTCGGTAGAAATTCTAGGGAAGATGCTCAATACGGTTTGTGCAGATTGAGCAGAATGCTGTGATCAGAGGAGTCAGGGCAGGCTCTTAACTATGCACATCCTTGTCTCAAACTCTGCTCCTAAGCTTCCTCTTGCACATTTGTGCCTTACCTGAAAACTAAAATAAACTAAAATAAAAACCAAGTTGCAGACTTGCACACTTCGCAGTGGCACTCGAGGTTTCTGTCCAGATTATTTTACGTTGCCCTGTTTTCATGATCAACTCCTCCAGCCTGTGCCAGCTGCTTAGTTTATGTGGTAAGTGTGTCTTTGTGTTTTCATTAGGGTTATGGATAAAAACGGTGAACAGCACCAAGCAAGGGACACAGTCTTGTGGCACTCCACACGAGGGGTCTTTCCAGATCAATGTCAATCCTTTAACTGACACATCGGGCGCCAACTGTGCAGCTTATGTAAGTACTTAGAGGGCACAGTGGTGCTGTGGTCAAAGCACGGGTGAAGAAGACAGAGAAACCAGGATGAGACTCTGCTTTGCCGCTACTGGGGCTGTGTGACCTTGGGCAAGTTGCTAAACCTCTGATCCTATCTGCTCATCCACAATGTAGAGAAACATAACGATGGTACCTTCTTCAAATGGTGAATTTGAGACTTAATGGGGAACAAGGTATGTAATGGCATTAGCCTGGGTCTTACACACAGTTTATCTCTCAATAAATAAAGCAATGTGGTGTTGTTTAAAAAGTTCACCAGGATATTTTAAGAAAATTTGTTCTACATCTCCAGAAAACCACATCTTAAGAATGTATTGACACAACAGCAACCCTACAAAAAATGTAATGTACTATTTGGCTTTGCTTCTTTTTAAAGAGCTCATGACAACTCCCAGAAATCTTCTATCAAAGCTCACCATCTGTTTAATAATCTTTTTTTTTTTTTTTTGAGATGAAGTCTTGCTCTGTCACCCAGGCTAGAGTGCAACGGCATGATCTTGGTTGACTACAACCTCTACCTCCCAGGTTTAAGTGATTCTCCTGTCTCAGCCTCCTAAGTAGCTGGGATTACAAGTGCACCCGCTGCACCAGGCTAATTTTTTTTTTCAGTAGAGATGGGGTTTCACCATGTTGGCCAGGCTGGTCTCGAACTCCTGACCTCAGGTGATCCACTTGCCTCAGCCTCCCAAAGTGCTGGGATGACAGGTGTGAGCCACTGCGCCTGGCCACAATCTACTCCAGACATTTGGTAGGAAAATTGTCACACTCTTTCATGAATTGCCCATTATTTTCAGAATCTATCTTCACCTGTGCAATGAAAACCATGACAGTCATGCCTACCTCCTTTGCACATCTCCCTTTCCTTGTCCCGCACAGCTTTTTAAAATAAATAACTGGTGACAGACTTACGAACTCACATCCCCAAATTCTCCAAAGTAAATGGAAAGCAGCAATCATAGAACCCTTAGGGCCTCTGGACTATTTTTTTCTTTTTAATTACTATCAGCTCTAGCTACTTTGTACACCTGTTTGCCCCATGCTTTGCATTTTAAGGCATTCTACTCGGTGGGAAAAATAAAAATAAATTAGAAGCTGATGAATTCTACTTGCTCTCAGGCATGTGTTAAACATGCCACCACCTGCTCTGGTCATTTCTGTCTCATCAGTGAGAAACTACTTGTAGGCCTGGAGGAGGAACAGTCCCTTAGACAAGGAGTAATAAACACTTAGACAAGGAGTAATAAACACTTAGACATGGAGGAACAGGCCCTTAGATATGGAGGAACAGTCCCTTAGATATGGAAGAAGAGTGCTTAGCCCACAGTCCCTTAGACATGGAGAAACAGTCTCTTAGACATGGAGGAACAGTCCCTTAGACATGGAGGAACAGGCCTTTAGAAATGGAGGAAGAGTGCTTAGCCCACAGTCCCTTAGACATGGAGAAACAATCTCTTAGACATGGAGGAACAGTCTCTTAGACATGGAGGAACAGGTCCTTAGACATGGAGGAACAGGTCCTTAGACATGGAGGAACAGTCCCTTAGATATGAAGGAGGAGTGCTTAGCCCACAGTCCCTTAGACATGGAGAAACAGTCCCTTAGACATGGAGGAACAGGTCCTTAGACATGGAGGAACAGGCCCTTAGACATAGAGGAACAGGCCCTTAGACATGGAGGAAGAGTGCTTAGCCCACAGTCCCTTAGACATGGAGAAACAGTCTCTTAGACATGGAGGAACAGTCCCTTAGATATGGAGGAAGAGTGCTTAGCCCAGTCCCTTAGACATGGAGAAACAGTCTCTTAGACATGGAGGAACAGTCTCTTAGACTTGGAGGAAGAGTCCATTAGCCAAGGAGGAACAGTCCCTTAGACATGGAGGAACAGTCCCTTAGACAGACACACATCTGCCTTCTCCATTCTTTCCTCCACTCTGCAGGTAGGAAAGACAAGACTCTAGTCTGTTGCTGAATCTATTAGTCAAATTGGGAGTTCATTCTCAAGGTGGAGTGCATCCCACCATTGCACCCTAGCCTGGGGAACAGAGATAGTGATACTCTCTCAGAAAAAAGCCTTTCCTAATGACAGTTAACTCAAGGATGTAGACAGTTTCTACTGGATGTAGAAACAGAGTCCTGTCCCCACACTTGGTGACCAGTGGCGGACACAGTTATGGACACAGGTTTGGACACATGCAGGGTAGAGAACTTCATGAAAGCTTCCCTGCTGTGCATGGTGTAAAGCTCTCGGAGATGCACTGACCTGGGGCCAAAGGACTGAGCTATGTAAACAGTCAGTGCCAAAAGCAGATCACTCCAGCTCAATAAAATGTCTTTATGAGGTAATTAGCAGTTCATAAAATCTATTAAGTAACTTAGAAACCCCTGTACCACTCTTCCAGCATCTCCAGTGCTAAAGGACCCTTGGGAAACATTAGCTTTTATTGTGATGAATCACAGGGCATCAGCAAGGTAGATGGCAGCCACTCATGGCCAGGAGAATCCAAAACACTTCCTTCTGCCTTTGCTGATTGAGGAGAGAGTCCCAAGTCATCCCACTTGAACACTGAACTCACAGAGTCAGCTATAGGAATGGCTGGGGACGGAACAGAATTGATAGTAGCTCCATCTCAAGCCTCAGTCTGCTCACATGTGGAACAGGATATACCTGCCTTGCAGAATCATGTCACAAATAAGAAAGCAAGAATGGGAAGTACCTGGCCCAGTGCCTAGCATTCTCCAAAACGACAAGTGGATGTCACTGATGTTTGCTGGCAGCAGAGGTAGCAGTAGCAGTGTCACTGCCATTGCTGCAAATAGCTTATGTCCCCCCCACATTTCTCACAAGTATCTATGAAGCATCATTCACAGCCTTAAAATAAGAACTTAAAATTGAGGAGGGACTGGCTTGGCTTACCTTGAGCCTGAATCCTTAAGTGCTACTTGAATTTAAAAATCTCTTGCAAGTGAAAAAAAAGTCACTCTTATAACACAACAAAAAACCCAAAAGACACATTCCTTAGAAGGAAAAAAAAAGACATCCAAAGAATAATAACTTCTACTAATCTGCTTTTAAGGAGGAATGATCATTCTCTCTCAATAGCTATAAGTCATCTGTGCATTCAGGGTGCCATGCCACACCATGAGGACATGCCATCAAGAGGATAAGAGGATGGGAGGATGGGAGGATGGAAGGATGGATAAGTGGCCGGATGCATGAATGGAAGAATGAATGTATAGATGTATGGATGGATGGACAGAGGGATGGACTGCAGGCTGGCTAGCTAGATGGACAGATGGATAAATGAATGAATATATGAACAAATGGAAGGATGGATGGATGAACAGATGGAGGAATGAGTGGCAGGACAGATGGAGGGATATATGGGAGGATGGATGGGTAGTAGATGGATGGGTAGGTAGGTGGGTAGATGAATCGGAGGCCTTTGTATTTGTGGGTTTCTTAATATTTTCTGGGGCATTCCTTCACTTCATTCAAGCCTATTCAAACGGCACCTTCTCAGAAAGGTTTTCCGTGGCCTACTTTTATAAAACAGTACTTCATTCTCACTAATTCTCTAGCCTCTAGTCCTGTTTTGGTTTGTGAAGATGTTAATTTTTTTGTCTCTTTTACTCTAGGATGTAAGCACCATGAAGATTTCGACTTCGCCTTTTGATAGCTATATCCCCAGGACTGGAAGAGCACCTGGCACATACTAGGCACAACAGCATTTGTTAGGCAGACAGATGGGTGGGTGGAAGAATACACACATGTCAACATCAAACAAACACACGGCAACATATGGCAGCATAAATTCCACTGAAGTACAGATCAATCATGAATTCCAAAACTGTCTAACTCACTATAAAATAGGCTGGACAGCACAGTATTTCCATAAGCTTCTCACTGGACCCAAGGCTCAATTTCCTCTGAAGATTAAGGCCTCAGGGTGGGAATGAAAGGGAGGGAAGCCCTTTCTACTCCTTGGCCAGTTGCTTCTATTTACCAAACTGTACTCTAGAAATGAACACATGGACTCCACCAAGCACTACAAAACAACCACTGAGATTAACTCTGCCCATGATACGTACAGCAGTGGGGATTGCATCAGTCTTTTGATTTTTTCATTCACGCTTTTCACTCATTAGGGAACAAGTCTGTGGTATCTCTACAGCTTTGCAACCTAGTCAATCTGCAATAGGGAAAGGATGATTTAAATACTAATTGCCAGCCAGACACCGCGGGGTGTTCTGGAAGCCCCAGAGACAGAGGAACCGGGGACCACATGGCCTGACAGATTCACTGAACTTGGCTCTGGATATGACGCCAGGCTATAGAAAACCTGTCCTTCCTGCCACCACTCAATTGGAAAAAAAGGTATCTTAGCCCCCCGTAAGACACAGCTCAAGAGCCATCTAGGGTCAGGATCAATAGGATAAGGATTCAGCTCTTCAGAGTATCTTTCTGTAGGAGGGTAAGATCTGTCTCAACTTCTAAAGTTAAGTTTGTTTATGAAAAATCAATCTTGGCTGGGCACAGTGGTTCATGCCTGTAGTCCCAGCATTTTGGGAGGCCAAGGCAGATGGATCACTTGAGGCCAGGAGTTCAAGATCAGCCTGGGAAACAGAGTAAAGCCCCATCTCTACTAAAAATATAAAAATTACTTGGGTGTGGCAGCACAGGCATGTGCCTGTAACCCCAGCTACTCTGGAGGCTGAGGCAGGAGAATCACTTGAATATGGAGGCGGAGCTTGCAGTGAGCTGAGATCCCACCACTGTACTCCAGCCTGGGCAACAGAAAGTGACACTCTCTTGGGAAAAAAAAAAAAAAATCAACCTCATCTTTTAATAGCAATACTTTCTAAAAGCTCTGGTTTCCTTTTCATATAGAGCACCGAATGATGAAAAAGAAGAATTTTTTTTAAAAAAGCAATAAATTTCAATCCCATAGTCTTGAACATATGACCAGGCTAGATGTTTGGCACAAGTGTGGACATTTAGGATACAAACAGCTACTAGACTTCGCCTTGTATGTTCTGTAAAGACAGGTGGATTCAGTCTAAGCTGAGGCTTATCCTTGGGAGGCTACAAGGGAATATCAAGGAATCCTCAAGGTGGCTTTAGCATACTTAGTGCCAAGCCCTTCTGCCACACTTGAAGGAGCTAAGATCCAAGTTCTGGCTGTGACTGTCCCTAGAGATGTATAATCTTAGACCAGCCCTTCAATTTCTCTGCATTTCCTCTCCTGTAAAGTGAACAGGTCTGCTGGCAGGACCATCCACTCAGTCGATCCCATGACTTCTGGCTGCCAAGCCGCTCTGCTCTGACACCCAGAATCCCAGGACTCCCTGACTGCGGGTAGCACTGCCGGCTTCCCAGTGCCCCTGTCTTTGCTTCCTTTCTTCTTCCTGGGAAGCCTCCTGTCAACTCATGAAGCCCTGGTGCAGATGTCACCTACTGTTTCAAGAAAGCCTTCCCTAACCAACCACGCAGAGTTAGTCTCTCCCATTCTGTAAACAGCTCTCATGTGCCTATTATACCATTTATCAAAGCATCTTTTAACTGTATGTTTGCAGACGTGCTGTACCCCATGAGGGCAAGGGACCTGTCTCAGAGAAGCAAAATGAGTAAACAGCTGATGGGTGGATTCAAAAACAAAAGAACAAATTTATTTAGCTGTCTTCTCTCACAGGTGTTTTATAGTAAGGCCGAAACAATGCATTTTGAGAAAATGACCACACCTACAAAGGCAAGAGCCTTTTCCCTCAAGTGACAACTTCCTACACTTTTAAGCAAGCGGACTAAGGTCACAGATTTCCTTAATAGTTGCTTTTTTTTTTATTTTGAGATGGTGTCTTGCTCTGTTGCGCAGGCTGGAGTGCAGTGGTACAATCTTGGATCACTGCAACCTCAGCCTCCCAGGTTCAAGCGATTCTCCTCCCTCAGCCTCCCAAGTAGCTGGAGTACACACATATGCTACCATACCCAGCTAATTTTTTGTATTTTTAGTAGAGACGGGTTTTCACTACGTAAGCCAGGATGGTCTTCATCTCCTGACCTCGTGATCCGCCCATCTCAGCCTCCAAAAGTGCTGGGATTACAGGCCTGAGCCACCATGCTCAGCCTGATTTCCACTGGTTTCACTGCTGACAGCTTATGGGTGATTATTATCCTAAACCAAGGCCCTTGGCCCTCACAAGGTGTCACTCAGCAGGTCCTACTTAGAATGTTCACATGCACAGGTCTTAAAACATCTGTTTTTGTTCCTAAATACAATCAGTCAAATTCACACACTGTGTGAATTTGTCAGCAAGAGAAGTTATATATAGCTAGAGACTAAAAATACTTTTGGGAAAAAAAAAGCAACTCTAAATATCCAACTTCCTCTGCTAAAATCTTGTCCTTTCAAAGCCGGGAATTTCTTGGTGTCACTTGAATATTACTAATGTTTTATCTCCCCCAAAAGGCTCATCAGGATTTTATGCCAGCAGATGGGAACTCTGGTTTCAGACAGGACTTCCTGCCTCCTCACTATGTCTTCTGGCTGAATCAAGAGCCAAAGCAATAAAAGGTATAAGGCGTTGCCTTTCTGCCACTCCAGGGAGGTGTGAAGTTCTGACAAGTCAGCTTTGGCCTTTGGTTTCTGAAACCAGGACAGCCACTGTATTAGGCTGGGTGGAACCGCACGGAAGGAGGCTCTGACACTCCTCTGCCTCCCACAGGCTCCCTCTGGGGCCTCGAGCCCTGGTTCTTGGTGTCCCTGGTGCTTACTTTGCAGAGTCATCATTACAGTAAAAGTACCTCGACCGTGTATGTGAACATCATTCACCACAGTGGAAGCTGCTTGAGGGTGGGGCTGTGTCTCATTCATTTTTGCGACCTTAATGCCTAGCATGAGATAAGAGCTAAGTAAGTCTCTCATGAATGATGAAGACCAAGTCACCAATAAAAAACTATTAAGGAAAACTACGACCTTAGCCCCCTTGCTTTAAGTGTAGGAAGCTCTCAGATGGAGGAAAAAGCTTATGTATGTAGGAATAGTCATTTTCTCAAAATGCATTGTTTCTACGTTCTTGCAAAACATCTGTGAGAGAAGTCAGACAGCGAAATAAATTGTTCTTTTGTTTATGAATTCACCCATCAGCTATTTACTCATTTCGTCTCTCTGAAAGTCTCTTGCTCTCATGGGGCACAGCAGGCCTGCAGACATCCAGTTAAAAGATGCTTTGGATAGACGGTGTGATAGGTACATGAGCAATGTTTACAGAATGAGGGAGGCTGACTCTGCATGGTTGGCTAGGGAATTCTTTCCTTCAGTGGTAGGTGACATCTGCACCAGGGCTTCAGCAGGCCTTCTGCTGCACGATCAAGGGCATACTATGTCTGGGCCACCCAAAAATGTGAGGATCTGATAAGGACAACAAGCACAACCCAACTGGTGATGACAGGGACAGTGGCTGCCATTCGTTTAGTATTTATACACGTCTAGGAAAATGCGCGTGATACCGTATTCAGTCCTCACTACAACCCTCCGAGGTAGGTATTATTATCAGCATCTCTTCATACGCAAGAACCGTGGTTTGGAGAGGAGGTGCAATTTACATGAGATCACACAGCAATGGAGCCAGGAATTCTACAGTTACTAAATTCACTTCTTTATCAAATACCCCAGAAACAAGCTAACGATTAAGAAGATTTCTAAGTCAGCATGGAAGAATATCTATTTTTGGAAAATGCGGCAGCACGCACTACACGACCTTCTGGACGGGCTAAATTCTCCACCACTGCCCACATGGATAAGCTAGGGAAGCAGGTCTTTTCTGAGCATGGATGTCAAAAGAGGCCAGCCAGCCTCGTGGCACTGGCCTGCCCTGACCCTCAGAGCCAGCTTTGTCTCTGTAGGGCAGCGCTGGGTGGTGTACGCATGGGGTCATCCCTCTGTCTTCCTTCATCATGACCCACACAGAATACAAATGGGAGTCAAGAGTGGCCACCGTGAAAATGCAGGAAAATGAACATAACAGATGACCGATTTTCAATGCTAGTTAGCCCCAAAACCTGGAGGTAATTTTTTACTTTCCCAGGATGGGGGTCATATATATACACATATATACACATTTGCATATATCACATATACACTGTTTGATGCTAGAAGTCTACCTGGCTGGTAAAAATTCCTCAAACCAGCCCACATGGTTTGAGGAATTCAGTGTTTCTGCTGAATAATTTAGATGAGATTAGACTGTTAATCCATTGAGTTGACAGCTTTCAGCATTGCTTCAAACCAGAGGCTTCAGGACATAACAAAGGTATGTGCTATAGGGGAAAATACAGACAGACAGACAGCTAGAGTACATATATACTGTGCATATACAGAGTGTGTGTATGTAGTGTGTGTATACAATGTGTGTGTATATATAGTGTTTGTATATATATAGTATGTGTATATACAGTACGTGTATACATGTGTGTGCATATAGTGTGTATATAAAGTGTATGTATATACAGTGTGTGTATGTGTCTGTATATATAGTATGTACAGTGTGTATATATAGTGTGTATTAGTGTGTGTATATATGTGTATAGTGTATGTACAGTGTGTGTAGAGTGTCTGTATATATATAGTGTGTGTATATACAGTGTGTGTATATGTGTCTGTATATATACAGTGTGTGTGTATACACAGGGTGTGAATATGTGTGTGGATATATACAGTGTGTGTATATAAACTGTGTGTATATACAGTGTTATATGTGTACATATATAGTGTATATATAGTGTGTATGTACAGACATATATACACATATACATACATCACATGTACACTGCTTGATGCTAGAAGTCTACCTGGCTGGTAAAAAACTTGAGGTTTTTTTACTTGAGAGAGAAACGCATATCCTGGATACGTAACAACTGAGAAAGCCTGTCCCCACCTTGTAAGTGGATCCCATTCAGGGGAAGAGAATGGCACACAGGCAGCCATTCTGCGGACGTGCCCTCTTCAGGGCACTGTAGCCATGTCTCTTCCCCCACATGGTTACACGAGCCTTGGGCTTTGCTACAGTCCTCACTTCCTTGACAGGAAGGTCCCTCTGACCCCCTTCTCCTCTTCCACATCTGGGCAGGCTGCCACCAAAACCGCGAGGTCTTTGCTACGTGGCACCCGACAGAGAAGAAGGCATCCTAGTAGAAAGGAGTCACCCCACAAGCAGCAAGTCTGCGGGCTCTAACGCCCGCAGGGGCCGGACTTCATCCTCTAAGGCACAGAGGGGCCGGACTTCATCCTCTAAGGCACAGAGGGGCCGGACTTCATCCTCTAAGGAACAGAGGGGCCGGACTTCATCCTCTAACGCCCACAGGGGCCGGACTTCATCCTCTAAGGCACAGAGGGGCCGGACTTCATCCTCTAATGCCCACAGGGGCCGAACTTCATCCTCTAAGGCACAGAGGGGCCGGACTTCATCCTCTAAGGCACAGAGGGGCTGAGCTTCATCCCCTAACACCAGCAGGGGCCGGACTTCATTCTCAGGAAAAGGGATGAAGGCCTCCCTTTTCTGCCTGCCCATGAAACCGGGCAATCAGATAGAATCTAGAAATTAGACAGGCCTCGAGAGGAGGGTTCTATCACAGTATGATCAGGTCCCACACCCCCAGATTTCTGCCCAGCGAACTCTTGATCATCCCTCAAGATGCAGTTCAAGTTTCCTGCTGTACAAGGAGTGCTTCCACCCAGTGTCATCCCTTAAACACCACCAGCTTCCCTGGGCCTAGGGCAGGGCTTGGCCACAGCAGTGATTAATGAAGCTTATAAATAGGAGGAAGCCTCGGGGGGCGAAGGGGAAGGGAGTCACATTATTAACACTTAGCAATGAAGAGCTACATGCTCTGCCTTCCCGTGATTTGACTTCCACATGACTTTCACGAAGTCAGTGCTCTTACTACCCCAAGTCACAGACGAGCAAACCGAGGCTTTGAGAAACACATCAAACATAATACACAGTTTGCCCAGGGTCACAGAACTGTTAAGTGGGAGAGCCAAGACTCCAGCAGACAGTCTGACTCCAGAGCACCCTAACTCTCACACTCAGAGACACAACCTCTGTCTGCACAAGTGAGAGGCAATAAGCAAAATCACCCTAGCAGAGTGAAAGCAGCAACCGGCCAGCCCACACATGCTGCAATTAGGAACCATGTCAGCCCCTCCCAGGGCGCGCACACCTGTTTCATTAATGACGAACATACTCCTAGTTAAGACACAGAGTTCACAGCAACAGTTCAGCTGGAGCACTCTAAAAATAGCTTCCTGGGGGAAAAAATGTCCCCATATGGCACCTTGTCTCAGGCGCAGCACCAGGGGAGTGATGGCCCTGGCACCAGACGCTGCAGTTGCATTACTGTAACTGAGGGTCACCCAGTTTGCACCTGGCAGCTTCCGTGGCCAGGCTCTTAGGTTTCTAGACTGGGAGGACGACTGAAATGGGGAAGACCCTGGCGGGCATCCCTGCACTCCATCCCACCGAGACACCCCCCACACACATGCCATGTTCACCCACTCAGGTACAGCCCACAGGTGAGACAGGCTTCCCACCCCAGGTGGCCTGACTTCTCCTGGCTTACCACAGCAGTCCCATCTTATCCGCCAGACTTGAGGTCAGGCTGCCAGGAGGCTGGTGAGGGACTGAATTAGACCTGGCTGTGGAATTCAGCACTTCCAGTCCCTGCAGAAGAGGAGTGGCAGTGTCACAGGGTGATGGCTGCCTGCTGCTGCTTCTGATGCCATGAGAGAGCCAGTGGGGACATGGGCATAACACTGGTTAGGAGGGTGAGGGTACCACGTTCTGTGGAGCTACCAGGCTCGGTGTGACCATGTGAAGCTGAAGCACCCAAGGTTACTGCTCAGAGTCATCACCAGGGCCCCTGCTGGCCCTGAGGACCACTGTGCACAGTAATGCGAGACTGGTGATGCCAGCAGCCCCTCACCCGGGAAACCCAAGAGACTTGGCCAGGGCCACGCAAAGACTTAGCAGCAGGGTTGTTAAACCTAAGTCCCTGACTCCCACCCAGTTCCCTTCCAGCTATGCGGGCCCTGTAAACTGCCCCAAGGCCTGGCCTCACATCTGTTGTCTTCAGCCATTTGTACTCGCCACCCATCCATCACACATCAGGGCCCAGCCCTGACCCACATCATCACTTTCTCTGCTCCATCTCTGTGATTTCCTCCCCTGCACCTCCCACCCTCCCCTCCACTCATCAGCAGCTTGCCTGCTTCATCAAGAAGTTGCCCTCCAACTTCTAACTGTTGGGAACCTCTTGTCCTTCCATTTTGGCTAGTGTGATGGGTGCCTGTTTCAGTCACCTCTGCCTATGCCTCCAAGCCTCCACCCTAGTCTGCTGGACCAACCCCCATCACCCAAACAAGATACCTGGCTGTCCGAGCATCGTGGGAAGCGTCACGTGCCCTGATGGCTTCACCTTCCCTTTTCACTCATCCCTGTGAACTCCTGAGCCAGTCCTCCATGAGGATTATTCCAGAATTCCTCCTCCCCAAATGTCCACTCATGCCTTCTCACACTCTCCCCTGGCACCCACAGCCATCACCCTCTCATTGAACGTTCCTAAGAAGCAGTGGCTGCTCTGTGTAAGTAACCCTTCTCCAGTCCTCTGTACCCCTAACTATTCACCTCTATACCCATTTTCTTCCACCCCTGGATTTGAGAAGGGGAGCGCCATCATGTCCAGCCCTTCCCCACCTTCTCCAGAACATGCTTCACACACCACCCCTTCTCTTGCCCACGCGTGCTCCACTAGGTCCTTCCCTGTCAGGGAACATAATTTGGTTTCACTCACAGCTTTTTAAGTTTATAAGAGGCTCCCTACTTCCTTTTGCTACTTAGACGTTTTCAGTGCCACCTGCTCTTTCCCTCCCCCCTCAATCCCAGCTCCTCCAGCGCTATGGAAACCACATTCTTAAACAGCCTCTGCACCTTTGAGGGATCAATTCCAATAACTAGATCCTAACCCTCATCCTCCCTAATCTCCCCGCAGCAGCTGAAGCTGCGAATGTTTGATGTTGTCCTCTTTGGACTTTCCCCTTTGCAAACGCTATCTAGTTGCTTTTTATGGCGTCTCTTAACTGTGGAGTCCTCCTTTATCTGTTCACTTTCCTTCTTCAGCCCATCAAAAGTGGGTGTTGAGTAGCTGATCCTCTGTATCCTTTTCTCCTCCTCCCTTTGAAGGAAGTGGTCTCCCTTGTGAATTCTAGAGAGATCCATACTACAGAGGAAATTTTCAAATGTGCAGTCAAGCCCTAGTCTTTACCTTAATCCCACATAACTCCCTTTGAGATATAAGCATTTGGATTCTCTCTGCCACCTCAAATCCACAGGCCCAAAGTTCATCTTCCATTCTGCCCCAATATTTCCCTCCTCCACCTTTTATGATTGGGACTGTCTGTCAGTCCCTCAGTCTCTGTGGTCTTTTTCCTCATGTCCCATCCACTCTTGCTTTGCTAACTCTCGGGAACTCATTCTCTCCCCTCCATGTCACAGTCACTACCCCGGTTCAGCCCCTTCCTCATTCATTCTTCAAGCCGTGCAATAGTCCTTCACACAGGTCCCTCTGCTTCCCATCTCTGTCCCATGCTGCGCACTACCTCCATGTCAACTTACGAGGGCCATAGAGACGGCCACTGCCTAGATCCCAAGGGATCAGGACCTCATTCCTTCCTTTAGCCTTCAAAGCCTTCTCCACGCCAGGCACAGTGGCTCACGCCTGTACACCCAGACAAGTCGGGGGATTGTTTGAGACCAGGAGTTCAAGACCAACATAGGCAACACAGCGAAATCTCATCTCTACAGAAAAAAAGTATTTTATACATATTAGTTGATATCAAATATATGTCTATAATACATATATCAAATAATATAAATGACAAATCTGCAACATTAAGAGCTGGTTTGCTACCTCCCAGCCTTACTTCCCTGGGACTTTTCCTCACCATCTTTCTACCCAGAATGTCTAACTTTCTTCTTGGGGTTTGATAAAACGCTATCATGTCCAGCAGAAATCTCATCTCCTCCTTAGAGTGTCCCATCCTGAAATCTTTCCTGCCCACTCTTTAATTCTCTCAGGAGTGTCTGCAATTCATCTGGCGATCATTCATGTGCCAATTCATCTGTACCTGATTTCAAATTTTCATTTCATATTTTATGTCTTATTTTTCCAACTGTCAGCTCCTGCCTTTACCAGTTCTTCTTGGCCTCTGTTTCCGAAGCCATTTCCCTGTAAGCTCAGACCTTCCTGATTGAACAAATGGGGTCAGAGACTGTGCCCCACCAGCAAGCAGGGCCTGGACCAGTCTTATCATCAGTAATGCTTGGCCAGTGTCCCCAGCAGTTACCCTCAGCAGCCAAGTGTAAACTCTGGGTTCTGCCCATCTTCCTGCCTGCTTGGTGTTCTGCCTCTCCCTTGGGAGTGAAAACTGTCCTGAACCCAAGCCTGCTGATGTGGTTTGGCTGTGTCCCCACCCAAATCTCATCTTGAAATGTAATCCCCCAAGTGTCCAGAGAGAGACCTGAGTAGGAGGTGAGTGGGTCATGGAGGTGGTTTCCCTCCTGCTGTTCTCGTGATAGTGAGGGAGTTCGCAGGAGATCTCATGGTTTAGAAGTGGCACTTTCCCCTGGACTTTTCTCTCTTCCTGCCACCTTGTAAAGAAGGTACTTGCCGCTCCTTAGCCTTCTGATGTGATTGGAAGTTTCCTGAAGCCTCCCCAGCCATGAGAAACTGAGTCAATGATATCTCTTTCCTTTATAAATTACCCAGTCTGAGGTAGTATCTTCATCGCAGTGTGAAACACACTAATACGCCTGCCAGCATGACCTATGGAAAGCTCCTGGCATTAAATGTATCAAACTGCTCATTCCCATGCCCATCTCTTGCCTGCCCAAACCCCAAGGATGGGCCTTGCTCATCCTTGAGGACAAGGATGAGCAGGACATCACTCCAAATAGCTCTCCCACCTGGAACTAGAAATGCTATCTCCATGCCGTCCAAGGCTTCCAACGCCATGCCTTAAGCTTATCTATGGCACCAAGACAGAATGCATCAGCCTTTTGAGGGACTGCAAACCAAACAGTGGAGCTTCTCCCCTTGGGAAGGACTTACCCTCACAATTAGCTCAGTTCCCTCCACATCACATACAGGTCTGACCCTCCTCACCCTCCTCCTCCACCTCCCTCAACACCTACTCCTGTCCCCTCACCAAGCCATGATGCTGAATTCCCAGGATGCCCAGGACCTGAAAACCTCCCACCCTTCTCCCTCCACAAAGAAGGACAACATCCTAAAAGGGCACCTTTTCCCTCACCACTTCTCCCACACTGCCTGGCAGACTAGGCACCCAATAACTGTTGTTGATTTGGTTTTTAAAGGAAAGTGTTTTAGTGGGCAAATGGAGGAGGAAGTGGTGGGTCTTTTGTGACCAGGAAGGAGGAGAGGGCAGGTTTGCATTCTCCCACTGTTTTTTAGCCATTAGGCCCCTTTTTCTGAGTAGTGTTTAAATGCTGGCTCACTTCCTATGTTTGCAAAGCCTATGGCATGTATAGTTTGGTGCCCATAATAGCAATAAATTATGACTGTAATTGAAAATACAGGCCTAGAAGAAAACCCTAATTGTAGGACATTCTCACTCCTGCAGCCCTCCAAAGAGTGCCAGTTTTCTTTCCAGCTCTTTCTTTGCCTCTCTGCCACCCACGCTTAACATATGCACCCAGGTATCTGGCTTGAATCAGAGCAGCACTTAAAAGAGCCACAGGTGGCCCACTGCCCCCATGGCCTGGTGAACTGTGATCTAGGTGAGATGCCCACCAGGCTTCTGAATTTCCTTTTCTCAGAAGCAAACAAAGGTACTGATTTTCCTCCATTTATTTCTCCCCTGCCAAGGTGCCAGCCCAGACAAAGGGAAATGGGCTCAGGTTTAAGCTTTAGCCTGGATTTGGGGAGATAAAAAGGCCTTAGCATTGCTTGCTGGGGATAACACTATCCCCTCCTGGTCCAGAAAAGATGGGGGTGGGAGTGACCAAGCAGCAGCAGGTCACCTATTTTTGGTGAAAACCAACTGTATGCTCAGCCTTTTACATAGAGTAATCTGATCAATTCCTGGGTGGCCTGTGTCACCTATTAAGTAGCATGTTCTCAAGCTATTTGACAAGGTGAGAAACTGAGGCTCAGAGAGGTTTAGCATCTTGCCCAGTCACTGAACTGCACGGTGCAGGTCCAGGAACTAAACCCCATGTGTCTGACTTAAAGTTCAAACCCTTCCCCAACATCCCCTGTCAGCAGGATCTCCAAAGGGCCTTTTAGATGCCATGACTTTATGATGGGTCTATAGCTCAGCTGGATTTGAAAACAAGAAAGAATGTTTGAGTGTGAGTGACATTTTCTGTATCACTGAAAAATGCCTGTTTGTCTATTCTTAATACTTTAAGTCATCCGCTGACAAGTTTAACTTAACTCAGTGGGTGGCTGAGGCACCTTGTTTAAAGGCTCCCTGAGCTGTGTTCCTCAGGCACATCAGGCCACAGGAACAAACCTCATGTCACCTTTTGCCACAATGGAGTCACCCATTGCGACCACATCAGGCCACAGGAACAACCTCACATCACTCAGTCTTTTGCCACAATGGGGTCACGACTATCCAAAAACGGCTGGTAGGGTTGAGATCAGATCAGCATGGCAGCTAAGGCAGCACCTGACCCAAAGAATAGGCAGCGCAGTAACGTAGAATCAGAGGCGTCTGGCAGTAGCGCTTGTGTGACTCAAACCAAGCCTCAACATCCAAGAGCCTCTACATTCCTGTCTGAAATGAGATACCAATACCAACCCATGTTGCTGAGAGCACTGATAAGTTAACTGAATCCAGTTCCCACTCCTTCTATGCTGAGAAGGGCCTGGTCTTGCCCTTTAATGAGTCTAGAAAGATGGCTGTCTCCTTAGTTTCAAGGTCTCCTACATACAAAGCCACCCATCTGCACACAGACTTGCTTTCTTCTAGTCTGGTGGAGATGTCAGTCCCCGTCTCGGGAAGCTGAAGCCACACAGCCAGAGTGGCAGGGCCACTGGCTGTTTTCCTGGAGGATTGTGTGATGCAGGGTCTTTCCATTTAAAGGGTGCGATGGCTTTGGTCCATAAGCTGCTCCCGCAGTTATTTTACATTCAACAAATGACATTTTCTTTTTCATAAAGTACTTCTCTGAATTATTCAGCTTTGGATTCATCGGTGATTTATTTGTTCTTTCTCCAGCGCCCTGGAGATCCTCTGAGGATGTTTCTACCTCAGTCGAGCAGGGCCTAGAGTTAAGCATCCTCTGAGCCTTTTTTTTTTTCCTCATTAAAGACAGTGTTTCACCATGTTGCCCAGGCTGATCTTGAACTCATGGGCTCAAGCAATCTGCCTGCCTCAGCCTCTCAAAGTGCTGGGATTACAGGTGTGAGCCACTTCTCTTCTCACACAGAAGACCACCTACCTGTACAAGGTTCTTCATTGCAGTCCACAGAACCTCCAAGGAAAGCTGTTTCTAGAGCCATGCAGTCAGTGATAGGAAGGGGACCCTTTCCACAAGGCCAACACCACCTGTGGGTCTGGCTTTACGTATTCTAAGTGCTCTGCTATTCTGAGTCATGAAATGAGGGACACACAGCCTCCCCTGGCTTCGAGGTGACTGAATGCCCAGAACAATGGACAGGGAAGGGGCCTTGAAAACCTTCACTTCCAATTTGCTCATTTCATGGCAAGAAAACTGAAGCCCAAGAAGGCTGAGTCCTTTCCCGCTCTTATCCAAACTGATTCCTAACGGCGAGCTGTATGCTCAAGGGCAAGCCGCTCTGATCTCAAAGGCTTGAAATGACAAGATTAAAACACAATGGTATTTGTAAGAGGCAACAAGGACAGCAGAAGATGCACTCATGCAGTAAATGACACTGATTATTACACAAAGGCAACCTCGGTGACAGGGGGTTGCATGCCTTGCTGCCCGAGGCTCTGCAGGGCTCTTCCTCTCTGTGCTGTCTTTGCACCATCTCCTTCTCCTCTGAGGCTTCAGTCCCCACCCATGTGCTGGTGATTCGCTGGCTCTCACCTTCAGCTGCGGTGACAAATGTACTCAGAAGGAGCAGTCTGTGACCCTGGGGACAGCTGCCAGGCTGAGCCATTCCAAATAGCACAGCAAATTGAGAAGTTTCCTGATGTTCACAACCTCTTGCGTAAAACTCGCTCTGGTCATGTCACTAGAGGGCTGCTAGCCACTGCTGTTACTCATCCCGTCAACGGGCAGATCCTGGCCTCTGACGCTAGGAGCTAGGGATGCTGCCCCTGGCAAAGCTGAGCCCTTGCCCCAGCCCGGCTAACATTCCCTTGAGAAGGGAAGTCAGTAAATAATAATATGAACAGATCACAGGGCAGGCACTGATGGCACTGAAGGGGTAAACAAGCAAGGAATGAGAGAGTGAACCACTGGCAAGGAAGAGGAGGATGCCAGCATTTTACATAGCGGGGTCCAGGTAAGCCTCTCTGGTAAGATGGAATTTTAAGAAGCACGTGTTTAAAGTTTTATCTTTTCTTAAACTGATATATAATCATGGTACATATTTATGGAGTACAGTAGATGTTTCCATACATGTGACAGTAAAATAAATGACTACAATCAACAATAAGGCATTGTAGGCCGGGTGCTGTGGCTCATGCCTGTAACACCAGCACTTTGGGAGGCTGAGGCGGGCAGATCACAAGGTCAGGAGTTTGAGACTAGCCTGGCCAACATGGTAAAACTCCATCTCTATTAAAAATACAAAAATTATCCAGACATGGTGGCAGGTGCCTGAAATCCCAGCTACTTGGGAGACTGAGGCAGGAGAATCTCTTGAAACCAAAAGGCAGAGGTTGCAGTGAGCCGAGATCACACCACTGCACTCCAGCCTGGGCAACAAGAGTGAAATTCCATCTCAAAAAAAAAATTGCAGCATTATAATCTCAAAATAGCATGAAAAAAGGATTTTGTATGTTCTCACCACAAAGAAATGACAAATGTTCAAGGTGAGAGCTATGCTAATTACTGTGATTTGATCATTACATACGGTAGAATGGCATTTGACAGATGTGGGAAATGTGTGGGATAACCGAGAGAAAGCATCCCAGGTGGAAAGGAGAGGAACTACAATGGCCATCAGACAGGACCCTGCCTGGAGCGTTCTAGAAGACCAAGATGTCTGGGGTTGCTACAGCCAGTGAGCAAAGAGGAGGGTGGCAGGGGCCTTGGTCATGTAGAGCCTTGAAGGCCATTGTGAGGATTCTGGCATTTTCCAGGAATTGGCCTGACTTGAGCTGCCCTGGGTTTTAGCAGGGTCACACTGGCTGCTGTGATGGGAACAGCCTATTTCGATGACTATGGTGAAGATCCAGGTAAGACACAATGATGGCTCGGACTGGAACAGCCAGCTGGCAACAGAGGTGGTGAGCAGTAGGGGGCATCCCATATACGTTTTCAGAACAAAGTTGATTTTATTTTAACTTTAACAAAGAGACTGAGTCTCCGCCCATCATTCATTACTGGGCTTGAGGCTTAATGCAGCAGAGTTCATGATGCCGAAAGACCAACAGGGTTCATAAAAAGTAAGTGCGGCCGAACATTTCATCCCCACTGACATCAACAACAGAGTTACAGGAGAAAAACTAAAATACGTTTTGTTTTGCAGACAGGTGAGGACAATGGCACTGCAGCTGAAAGCAAATGCCTACAGAGAAGTCTAATAATTCCATGAAATGCACGAGGATTTATTACATACTAGTACCAATCAATATGCCGTTGATTGACGGCTTCCAGTATGCATGAGCTGTCAATAAGCCTCCTAGAAAGAAGTGAAAAAGGGTTCCTAGACCAAATGAAGCTGAGAAACGCTGGGTTGAATGCAGTTAACCCGGTTTCTTCGTACCCAACTGCCTAGGGCCTTTAGGATGTTAATGTGCCTCCCAGTTCTCCAAAAGGGATCTTTATCAAGACCCTGCATTTTATTGGTGGTGTTTTAATGGAGCCCCGTCCAAGAGTAATGTTATTTAAAACACTTTAGAGAAACACTGAATAGGTTACATAGATCACCTGAGTATCTACTCTGCAGGCTAGCATCCCATAATTCAGCAAAAACTTTCCAGGGTCCTATGCTGAGTGTGGCAGATAGGAAGAAACGTAAAGATTCTAAGTGTCATAAAAAACTAAGTGCAGTCGAACATTTTGCAGACAGATAAGGACAATGTGGTAAGGACAAGTGTCATGTGGTAATTTGTCCTGGAGAGGCTCAAGGTACCTGCTCCTCCATCTCCCATTTGCTTGAATCTGGCTGTCACAAGTGCTGTGAAGTTGTAGAAAGGAGCTACACAATGAAGGCTGGGGAAGACCGGCCCACGTGGCACTTCTCCACAACACTTCTCCGTGTCCCTCTCCACCAGGACAGGGATTTGGAAAAGGCCTCTCTGGAGTGAATGCACACCTTTCTAATGCACGCCCCTCATTTTGCATCGCCTGCCCATCTGAACTAAACAGAAAGGACTTCAAGAAAAAAATATTTGTGGGACAGTTTTGCAGTGCTTCATGTTACTTTCCATTGGTCCTCATTACAATTCCACACTGACAGGAGGTAACGTGAAGGAAGCTTTTAGAAGGAGGTAAGTTCTATCCACGCACCACCCCATTTAGATGGACTCTTTGAAGGAGGTGGGTACTGTCATTCAAGACATAGGAAGGAAAGTGAGACTTGGAGACTTTTGATGACCTGCCCAAGATCACACAGACCGTAGCGGTAAAGCCAAGTCCAAATGGCACCGTGGTGTCAAAGCCTGCGTCTTCCTGACACACGAACCCCTGGTTTACTTATTGCACAGCCTATACAACAGGCATCAGGGCATGCTCGAGATATTCTCAAATTGGCTACTGCAGCTCAGAAACTGAGTATGCTTGCAGGAGTTAACACAGAGTACTGCTCAGCCTGAGTCACCTAACCAGGCCCCTGAATGACAGAATGATAGAGATGTGGGGGAGCCCAGGACACGTTGTATCTGTTCTCTTGCGGATAAACTGTGTGTGCCCGGGACTATGGCACCAGCAGAACTGGCCCTTGCCTCTTCCTTTTTTTTTGAGTTGGAGTCTCGTTCTGTCACCCAGGCGGGAGTGCAGTGGCAAGATCTCGGCTCACTGCAACCTCTGCCTCCTGGGTTCAAGTGAATGTTCTGCCTCAGCTTCCTATGTAGCTGGGACTATAGGCACGCAACACCACGCCCAGCTAATTTTTGTATTTCTTAATAGAGAAGGGGTTTCAGGCTGCTCTCGAACTCCTGACCTTGTGATCTGCCCACCTTGGCCTCCCAAAGTGCTTGGATTACAGGTGTGAGCAACAGCGCCCGGCCGCTTATTTCAATTCTACAGTTGTTCCTCCAGAAAATATTCTGATGGTGAGTGAGGCAGAGGTTTGCAGACTTCCCAACTGTAACTCAGGGGGCGGCTTGGCAGAGCGTAACATTTGGGTCAACATGCAGCCCTTGACCTTGAATTGGATGACGGCTGGGGTCACTGAGAAGGAAAACACGTTGGCACAGAGAAATGTCAGAGTATACAAATGTCATTTCAATTAAAAAGAAGATGTCAGAAGTAATACATTTTCCATTCTCCCTACAAGTGACTCCATCTATGATATGATACAAAATCATTTTACACATCAGAAATCTCTTTAGAGTCTCTATAGCTGAAATATTGCTCTTCTTGGGAGACGGGGAGTTTATCTGCCTTTGTGACCATGATTGATATGATCCAAAGCAGATCTGCTCTTTGAAAGGCTTTGCTTTTAGTTTCAGTTCTACAGTCCCAAGTATCATATAAACAATTGTGGTCCCAATTATTGTTTTCTAGGTGTAATAATCACATTTGCCAATGTAACTGAAAATGCCATTGAGAAAACATCTCATACCTATTTCTGTGCCTGTGTGTGTATAAAACCCTTATGTTCTACCAAGTTGAACACAGATTTTTAAACCTGATTTATGATTTCAGTGTCAATGCTGATTCTCCAAAAACTATAAAAATGAATCTAGATTATCATAGCATCGTAGTTTAGAAAAGAGGTTATAGGTCAAGGAATTTAAAATGAAAACATCTGAACTGCAATTTTTTTTTTTTAGCTCATTGAATGTGTCACTCAGCTGGATACTGTTCATGGTCACGAAACCCACAAGGAACAAGTGTTATTCTTTTTGGGATGGGGTCTCACTCTGTTGCCCAGACTGGAGTGTAGTGGCGCAATCTCGGCTCCCTGCAACCTCTGCCACCTGGGTTCAAGTGATTCTCCTGCCTCAGCCTCCCCAGCAGCTGGAATAACAGGCTCCTGCCACCATGCCCAGCTAATTTTTGTATTTTTAGGAGAGACAAGGTTTCACCCTCTTGGCCAGGCTGGCCTGGAACTCCTGATCTCATGATCCACCCGCCTTGGCCTCTGAAAGTACTGGGATTATAGGCGTGAGCCACCACGCCTGCTATTCTGCTTTTACAGAAGGGCAAACTAGAGTTCAGAAAGAAGAGGTGACTTGCCTTCAGGGCACTGTACAGGCTTGAGGCAAAAGGGGGATGTGAACCCCCATCAGTGTTACTATGAAGCCTGAGCTCCAGGGAGGTCTCGCATGCTGGGTCCAGGTTTTGGTCAAATCAGACCCATGTGAACCCCAGGAGAAGCTATTCCAAGGAATACAGCACTCTGAATTATGTGTTATGTGTGTGCATGTGTGTATGTATTTGCAGGGAGGAAAACAGGTCTTTTGGTTTTGCTAGTGGGTCATTTAGGGACCAAGTATGGGGTTGCTCTCAAGTTCATTCAAGCAACGGCATCTGTGATTGGGTGCTCCGGTTCACTGAGCTGAATTCTTTAGAAAAGTCACCCTCTCTGGCTCCATCAGAGACTAGACATTTGGCCCACAGGTTTGAAATCAGCAAGGTCTCAATGCTGTCAGTCTTGCTCTTTCTAAAGGTTTTCTTCTGAAAAGAGATTCTTTCAAAAATTTAGAAAATAAACATATAGTCTTTGAGGTACTACCCCATAAACTAGGAGAGCTTGGATCTCTCTTCCTGGAGAAAATACTCCTGGTAACCTCAAAATACCCTCATTTTATGCTTTGGGGATCTTTTAACTAATGTGTGATGCCTCACAACTTACAGAACAGGAGAAAGAAGTATACTACTCTCCCTCCTCCATGCCCATCCAGTTCTTCCGATTTTAAGAAAAGCCTACTAATTTTAAGGTCTGTAAAAGCCTGTGAGAGGTTCTTAGCATCAGTTAAATCATCCACTTCCCTTGTTCCTCCCTTCCTATGCAAGGCCATTCTAGTGCATAAGACCCACAGCCATCCTGCAACTCACTACGAGGCAAGCCTCCTCCACACTCTCCTATTCAGAGACTCTTCCTCTGTTCTCCCCCAAAATGACATCTAACAACCACCGTCTCTTGTTATTTCACCAACCTTTTCCTTAAGGTCTTCCCTAATTCAATACAAGCGAGGGCCCAGCCTCAATACTCTAGCCATATATCCATTCATCTCAGGTTCAGTCTGCCTGGTAGAAAGATGTTGTCTTTTCACTATGGAACAACGCCGAATATTTTGTATTTACAGGTTCTCCAACCAAGTTCCACATTCACTAGACAGGTGTTAAGAGAACAGTCTCTCTCTTATTCTTATCAGCACTGACCATGGACCTGGCCTTTACCTAACTGAGAGCATATATCTGAAGGTATTGTCCTAAACGTTTTGCCACAGACATGTTGTAGTCGTCCTGTGTGTCAGTGGGAACGTTGCTTAGTTCGTATGCAAATTATCGTGCAATGCATGTGAGTGCTTAGTCAGTATAATATGACATTCCGGCTTATATAATTCGATGCAGCATACTTCCCAAACTATCAATTAATAAGCCTTTCTGCTACTTCCTTCAGAAATTATTTCACTGAAGTAAAGGACTCTGGTTCTCTAAAACAGAGATCAAATGAAGGGAGACATTGCTGAAAGGATATATTTGAGGGCTTAAACAAGCATCAGACATCTTGAGTAGCACTTTCCCTAGAGGAGAACTCCCTTTCTGGTCTGGAGAGGCAGCTTAATGAAGGACCTTCAGTTAGTACCTCCGATGATTCTCTCTGCACTCGATACATCTGTCCTGTTTATTACACTCAGTATGTTTTGTCTTTTGGGGCACTGGGAATCTAGTTTTGAAAAAGAGTTGAGTCTTTAACAATAACAGCAGTCATTTAAATGAATAGGAAATTGTTGTTGTTTTTCCCCGCTGGATTTTTTTTTACTCAGCACATCTTAAAGACACAAGGACTGTTGGGCACGGAAAGGCTGGATGAGGCAGAAATATGCCAGATCAAAGCAGAAAACTGTCAATAAGAACTCTAGCACTCATTATTTGTGGGGAAAAGACTCACAGAGATTGACTTCTAGCAGGCTCATGACCTAATATGCCTCTAACCAAAAAGCATCGGAGCTCTTGAACTAACTCAGCTTGTACCCAAGTCCAGTAAAACTCATTCATTCTAACAAAGGTCGATCTGGTGCTCATAGAAGCTGTAGCTCATGTCATGGACCTTTAACTAATGTCACCTCTGAGCAGATCCTGGACAGGCAGACCATCTGCTCTTAGAACCAGGACAACAAAGTGCCGAAGTTAGAAAGAAAGCAGAATTTTTAGGCAACTCCAGCACAACCTGGCTTACGTGAGAGACTTAATTAACCTCTGAATTTAATATTTTCTGATCGTTGCTTTCTAGGCTTTATAAAAAACAGATTAGCAAATTACCTAACAGCATGCCCGAGCATGAGACAACAGAGCAACTTAGCTGCTGGCAGGCACAGCCTGAGCACACCTGGGGTGGCATTACCTCCCTCCACATAGAAGGCATCTTTAACCCTCACTAGGTGCAGTTATTCTATTCTTCATGTGACAGTTAGAAGGGTTGAGTCTCAGAGAGGCTTTCGCTCAGTCGCAAAGTCAGTGTGTGGCAGGTTCAGCAGTGGAATTCACATCCACTTGATCCCATGGCTTGAGTTCTTTCTATGACAGACAGGCCGTCCTTGCGAAAGTGAAGGTGATGGGGCCACAAGAGAATCATCCAGTGAATAATACCAAGAAATCTATCAGGTTGCATACAAGTGAGCTAGTGGAGATGGGCTCTGCATCCCTCAGTGGTCACGGTTACCCTCAAACTCAACTCCCCACAGGACAGGGGTCCGTCCCCCCAACTCTTCAGAGGCTGGGCAGCGGGCATTTCCAAGCACTCCTTTAAACAAGCAAAATGCAGGCAGGTGCTTGAGCCTAACATGTATTTTTCTCTGTGCAAGGCCGTTCTCACACTTGCCTTGAAACACAGACAGCAACAGCAAGGCAGAGTCTCTCACCTACCTTCTAGACCCACCGTGAGTCCAATTGCACCCAGACTGGACCACACAGGATGGCAAGATGGCAGTGATAGACCATCAACTTGCAGATGCTCTTGAAGTGACCAGTCCCCTGTGCCCACTATGGCCATCACTGTACCTCTGTGCAGGCGGGATTGCCTGATGAGGGCTGTTCTGAGCCAGGGAACTTTAACCAGCAGATGGTTTCCATAAGCAAACACCAGGTGGGCAGAGCTACCTTGATGACTTTCTACTTATCGTTCAAAGGCCAATCACTTCCCCAAGTGAGTTTCTGGATCCAGCAAATCTCTCTGTAGGGTTCTAAATACTGGTTTCTAAAAACAGCTAGAAGATTGAACTAACTATTTAATTAGACCTTTCAAAATAAACAATGTAAATATCATAATAATTTCATTTAACCGCTGCTCTGCTTTTTAGTAAGTTGTGGCAAATAAAGCCATTGATGTTTATTAGGGTTTAATAAAAGAAGTAAAGAGGCTTTAAAAGATTTTTTGTTTCATTATCCCCATAAGGAAATGATGAGGCTTTCAGAGCTTAGAGGCACAGACCACACTTCGACTGTGCTTTTGTTCACTGCCAGGCAGAAGTAGGAGCTCAAATCCTGGCTCCAGATGCATCCAGGATGAAACATAAAATAATGATGTTTTTAACATTAGACAAACCATCAGATTTCAGTTGGGACTAATGCATTTAAGGGACAATTAATAAGAAACTCCAATTATTGCTTCAGGGCTGCACCTGCTTTAGTTCTAGAACTTACCCACCAGCATCCATCCCCTTCCAAACTCAAACAAAGCTTGCTGCAAAATCACTTTGGAGACTTTGTTGATACACAGACTATGGTGACATCTACTGCAGGGAGTTAATATCCTTGGTTTTTGGCGTTCTGTTTGTCAATAAAATGGCCAAGGAGGCACCATCTATTCAACAGTACTTAAGCATCTACTCTTCTAACACTCCACGGAGCAGAATGACCAAAACCACTCCCTTCTCCACAGATGCTCGTCATCAGCCACCACCGCCTCACCACCTATATGCTTACCTGCTTGTAGTAAGTCGCATGCTGCGCTATGGGGCCCTACATACATCTTCTCAGTTAATCCTAACAACTCCATGAGACGGACACCCCATCATCATTATCTTCATGTATAGGAAGAAGCAGAGACTCAGCAGGACTGCATGCCACAACCACACAGCTAATAGGTGGCAGAGCCTAGACCCCACCCAGGTCTGTTAGCTCCAAAAAGCAGACTCCCAGCTAGTCCAGCATGGCTCTCCACCTTCCCTGCCATTTAGCACTGACTGGGGCATGTTAAAGCTGATACTTACAAAGCCCTTCCCCAGAGATGCCCCTCTGGAAGGTGTGGGTGGGATCCAGGTATCTGCCTCTATAACCAGTACATGGAGACAGTCCATGTACCACATACCATGAGGCACCAACAAGTTGTAAACATTTCAGTTAATCTGGACGGTTATCAGAATCCATGATAGAGGCTGATAGCTACAGCCACGGAGCTGATGGGGAGCACTGCCAGGCAATGCCTACCCCAGTGCCACCTCATTCGAACCTACTGCCAAGGTCCGTGATTAGAGCCACAGCCCAGCCAGGCTGACCTGGTGTCATCTTCTGGCTGGTGGAGCACGTAATCCCGGCCCTGTATCCATGAATTCCATGGAGAACTAGCTGTTGTGTGTACCTACTGTATCACTCATGAAAGCACTTCATCCCGCAGGACAGCCACTACATGTCACTACTGAATCTTGTCTAACTCTCATTTGCCAACTCCTGACCTTTCCAATGAAGTCTGGAATTTCTCCTCAACACAGCTGAGAAAATGACAGAAGGTCTGATGAAGGAATAACAGGATATTCACTAGCAAGTTGTCCACTGATGAGACATCCTCGAATGGGAAGGGGGAGGGAGAATGACAAGGTCTGTTGATAGATGCTGAGGACGATGACAGGCCAGCTGATGAAAAAAATAATAAAGTAGTAATAAGCAAAAGGAATGTAGACTCCACAGTGTATCGTCTCTGAAGCTGAGACATTTATTAGCACTAACCACTAGGAGAAAGACAGGACATGTGTAAGTCATTTCAGCAAATCAGTGTTCAACCATCAAGGAACTACCTCCTACAATGCATAAGTGCACTCAGCAAACATTTACACAGCACACATGCTATGCTAGGCACTGTTCGAGACACTACAGATAGAGCAGTAAATAATATGACAGAATGTCCCTTCCTATCAGAATGTTTCAGAGGCAGAGCTGGGGGATTTGGGCACATAAAGATATGTAAGATGAATGTCTTACTATTGAGGTGCACAGTAAAAATTCATGGGGGAGACAGGCAATGTAATTTTCATGCAGGAAAGTGAGATATCCTTGCCTCGCTTCATCTTTATAATACTCTGTGAGATAAGCAACCACCCTCATCTCCACTGTTCAGATTTGAGAGTTGAGGCTTGGGATGTTGAAGTCATTGGGGGCGTCATACAGCTACGAAGTAGAAGAACTGGGGTGTGGTCATTCCAATGATCCTATACTGAGTTAGCGCAGTGTATGTCCTATTATCAGCATGGGTATCCCTTGTGTTCTACTAGAAAACATTTTTTAATTAAGTTTATTTAATTGAAAAAGAGATGCATTTGGGAAAACTTAATTCAAATATTACAGAATATTCAATAAAAATTGAGTCTCCTGCCCACTGCAGGCCCTTCCTGAGAGATCATTGCTAGTACCAATTTTGGAGAGGATCTTACCATAAAACTCTTAATCTACTATGTGTGCATCAGGCAAATGAAATTGTTTGGAAAGGCTGGAATCAAGAAGAAGAAAGATTACCAGGATGACAAGTAGGAACTAACAGACTTGTACTCCACGTTAATCATGTTCTTTTCTTAAAACAGAAGAGAAAAAGCACTAAATTCATTCACACTGTGCTGTTTTCATCACCTGGGCCTTATGGAATTGTAAGAAATGTTGCCAGACTGATAAAAAACCATCACTTTGTCCAGACAGGTTCTGAATGAGGAGTACCTCGTACAAGGGCCTTTTCAGACTGAGCCCCAGCGGATGTTTTTTTTCCTCTATCTCGGGCCAAGAACTGTGTCTAGATGTTGCATCCTTGGAACAGGGCCTGGCTGCTTCTCAGGGACAATTAACATCTATGGTGGGGTAGCAAGTAGGTGCCTTCTTTCCATGTGAATGCACATCTGGACTGAGGCTAAAGGGAAAACCACACATCCACATCACAGGTTAAGAATCTTCACATCCCCACTGGGCTAAGACCCTCTGTTCCAGCAGCTAAGGGCTCAATATGGATTCAGCCCTTACCCAAGAGCATCTATGTCACGGTCTTCCCTAGGTGGTGGGCTTAGAAGAGCAATGCAAAAAGAGCAGGCTCTAATGATTGTTCCAAGCAGGATGGAGGGGCCTGCATCGAGCAGGTACCTCTCTAGGCAAAGGTGCCAACTGAGCTAATAAAAAAACTCACGGCCAGACGCGGTGGCTCATTCCTGTTACCCCAGCACTTTGGGAGGCCAAGGAGGGCAGATCATGAGCTCAAGAGATTGAGACACCCTGGCCAACATGGTGAAAAATACACACACATACACACACACACACACACACACAACACACACACTGGCTGGGTGTGGCCTTGGGCGCCTATAGTCCCAGCTACTCTGGAGGCTGAGGCAGGAGAATTGTTTGAACCCGGGAGGCAGAGGTTGCAGTGAGCCGAGATCACGCCACTGCACTCCAGACTGGCGACAGAGTGAGACTGTCAAAACAAACAAACAAAACAAAACAAAACAAAACAAAAAAACTCACACGACTTCTTTGGACTTCAGTCTTCACATTTCTAAAATGCCTCACAAAGTACAAGAACTCAGTAAGCATTGGCTAGCTGGCTGGTCGGGTTAGAGATCCTGAAGATATGACCACTTTAACATTCTAAGAATGGAAACCCTACTGTGTTGATAAACAGTATGTGTCTGTTTTATATCTTTTCATGTGGCCTCAACCCACTAAAATATTTCCCTGGGTGGGTGGGCATGTGAGACCCGGAGCTGAACCAGTATTTAGGTGCCCTTATCATATCAGTTTCTGGCTCAAGCACTCCAAGTGACAGCCAGAAAGACTGGCACAGCAGGCCAGTGGGCACAGGAGACCCAGAAGGTTCCTAAGGGACCACAGTGACCAAAAGGTAGAAATTTATTCCACAAGCACTAATGAAGCAGCATCCCATAATATGCGCTGGTGCCAGGTCCTACAGCTGGAGGCCTTGCCCACTGAGGCATTCCCAGGGGTTGGAAAAGAGGATCTGTAGAGACAGTGCAAATACAGCACATTCCCCCAACCCGTCCCCCTCCCCCTGATGAACCTTAAAGCATTTCCTGATCCTTATCTGCTTAGAGAAAATGGTTTAAGGTTGTAAATTTTCCTTTTTTTCTTTTTTGATTAGGCATTCACAGTTATGTCTTAGAAATGAATGGCTGAAAATGAGGTATGCAAGCTGGGGAGAGTAGCCAGAAGATACTCATGACAAGGTAAATTGCATATTTAGGAGGCAGAGCCAAAGACAGACTGATCAGCCTTGCTCTTGATGACAGTCCTTGAAGAGAAACGAACAACCAATATGCACAGCCCTCCAACTACCCCAGACTCAGCAGGAGACAGAGCATCTCAAGTTACCAAGGAAACAGCAGCTGAGCATGAGATGAATACAAGCATGTGTGCACACAGGCATGGTACCAGCCTTCCTGTACACAGGTGACAAACACCTTCCTGTACACAGGGACAGACCTAAAGAGAATGTTCTCCACTCAGAGGCAGATTTCCAACATCTTCTCTGGGTACATCTCAAAAGTGCTGAGAGCTGTTGCTTCAGTGAAGGCTTTTAAACACACAAATACAGAAAATAATTAAATTAGCATAATCAACCTTCAACTTTAACAAATTCTGTGACATTGCCTTTAGGTCTCTTATTATTCTGGTTCTTTTTCCCCTGCATTCAACAGTATTTAATACATTCATCTTGGGCAACCATCACACACACACACACACACACACACACACACACAGTCACCTATAGATGGTGGTTGCCCAAGATAAATGTATTAAACATTGTTGAATGCAATATATATATACATATTGTTCCAAAACATGCGCATTACCACAAAGAAAACCCATACTCATTAAGCAGTCACTCCCCAGATTCTTATTCTTTCTTTCTTTCTTTTTTTTTTTTTTTTTTTTTTTGAGACGGAGTTTTGTTCTTGTTACCCAGGCTGGAGTGCAATGGCACGATCTTGGCTCACCGCAACCTCCGCCTCCTGGGTTCAGGCAATTCTCCTCCCTCAGCCTCCTGAGTAGCTGGGACTACAGGCACACGCCACCATGCCCAGCTAATTTTTTGTATTTTTAGTAGAGACAGGGTTTCACCATGTTGACCAGGATGGTCTCTATCTCTTGACCTCGTGATCCACCTGCCTTGGCCTCCCAAAGTGCTGGGATTACAGGCGTGAGCCACCGTGCCCAGCCTCTTTTTATTTCTTTAAGAAATAAAGCATAACAGAGTTTAAGCCTCCTTTTCCCTCTAGTTCAATTTAACTTGCCCCACTTCCATTCCCAGAGGATACTGTTCTCTGGAACTTCTAGATGTCTTTTGCAGGCATGATTTCATAACTGTGGGGTGTGCTTGTGTAGATATGAATGTTTATATATAAAATACATATTTTGTGTGTGTGTATATATATACACACACACATATATACATGCCCCCAATTATAAAATCATATATATGATTTTATATATGATTTTTAAAACTAAAGTGTCATTTTGTGGTTTTAAAAAATGTTACACAAAAGGAACATTATTTAGCTGAGATTTTTTTATCAACACTAAGTTATCCCAATTTATCTAATCCAATCATTTAATTGCTACATAGTGTTCCATCTTATAGACATCAAATACTTCTTCAATCTACTATATTCCCGATGGACATTAGATAGGTTTCACCTCTTACACACAATGCTCCAGTGAGCATTCTTATATGCTTCCTCCCGCATCTACGCTTTTCTTGAGTATATTTGGATTTGTAGATTTGCTGACTTGTAGTAGAAAATGCCACTTACTTTCCAACGTGATCTTACAATTTTGTTTGTTCGTTTTCAGAGACAGGGTCTTGCTCTGTTGCCCAGCTACAGTGCAGTGGAGTAATCATGGCTAGAGCTCTGGTTTCACAGCCAAGCCAGGACTAGCATCCAGGGCTTGTCTGCTCTCTCCACTAGGGACTTCTGCAGATCTCACGAGAACATAACTACTCTCTGACTGTCTGCCATAATGTCTTGAAATTGTCTTAGTCCGAAGTTATCACTAAATTTCCACAGCCAAATAAAATGTACTCTTGTGTGAGTCTGAACTGCTAAGCATTAGCTGCCTTGACACTAGCTATCCAATCTAATCATTGTGAAGGGAAAGGGGAATGATACTGATGCATGGTACCCACATTACCCCATGGGCTCCTCACAAGGAATCAATGAGGTCAGCACTCTTGAATTTTACGTGCAAGGACACTAAGCCTCAAGAAGGTTAAATAACTTGTCCAAAGTCTCACACCAGATAGCACTGGCAGTGGGATTTGAACCCAGGTATCTGTGCCTGCCTCTGCTAATTGTGCTGTCCCGTAAATCACCACCTACCCTCAACAGCAACACGTCTGGCTCCACAATACCTCACAGAGCCAGCAGAGCCACTCCACTTTGTAAATTGTGGTTGGCATTCAAAGCCACCCATTCTGTGCAGTATTGTGCATAATGGAATTAAACACAGAAAATCATTAATTGTTGTTAGTCTGCAACCTAACAGTGAAGGCCAAAAGATGCTCAGGAAATGGATTTTTCCTATGTGGGAGTGAGGGCAGGGTCCCTAACAGGAGTCTCTTTCTGATAGCTGTGACCACCTGCGCTGGGATGCCAGGCACAGCTCTCCGAGGCTCAGAGAGCAGCAGCACCCAGGCAAGGCCCATGTCTGCAGGGGCCCTACAGAAGACAGAGTTCCCCATTAGTGGCGGTGATCAGGCTGTGCAGAGCAAGGGAACGGAACTCAGGTGTACTGACACTCAAGCTAGAGGGCTTTCATGCATTATGTCATTTAATCCTCAAAATCCTCCCAAGTGGGAAGTCATGGTTTTACAGATTACTGTACAGAAGCTCCAATAAGTGATTTAACCAAGACCTTCCACTTTAATGGTAACAGAGCTGGATTCTGAACACAGTTCACTCTTATCTTAGCCTAACCCTTTGCTTCAGCAATCACCTGATTTAGTAACTAATTTTCTAAAACATGCTCCTCCTTAAGGACAACACAGTGTAGCTGCTGGGAGCATGGACTCTGGCCAGTCTGCTTCGTTCATTTTTTTTTTTAAAGAGCAGATTCTACTAAGGGGTAGACTGCTCAAATCAAATCCCAGCTCGACATTTTACAAACTGACTTTGGGCTAGTAATTTAAACATCTCTATATATCCGTAAAAATTATAAATAAAATATTTTCACAAAATAAAGGCAAAACTCAAAAAGGTAAAAATCATCTCTGGGTTTCCATTTCCACACGTATAAAATAAGAGTAACAACAGTATCAACTTTGAGGAGTTGTTAGGAGGATCTGTGGGTTAGCATTTGCAAAAGCCTTGAAACAAGGCCTGGCACACGTAAAGACTGTGTATCAGTTACGCATTGCTACGTAACAGATTATCTTCAAACACAGAGGCTTAATACAGTAAACACTCACCACGTCACACAAACTGTCTAGGTCAGAAATTTAAGTGGTTCTAGCTTGTGGTCTCTGATGAAGTTGCAACCAAGATATCAGCCAGGGCCAGTCATGTGGAGGCTTGCCTGGGGCAGGAGATCTGCTTCCAAGGGGCTTGTTCTCACGGCTGGAAAGGTGGGACTGGCTGCTGACAGGAAACCTCAGCTCTCCCTGTGGTCCTTTCCACTGCTTGCTTGGGTGTCCTCACAACACGGCAACTGGCTTCCCTCCAGAGCAAGTGATCCAAGAGAGCAGGGTAGAAACAGCAACATCTCTGATCTCGCTCTGGAGTTACAAATCGTTACTTCCAGGTTATCTTATTGGCTATACAGGCCGGGCTTACTCATGATGGGAGGGGACTGAACACGGCTGTGTACACCAGGAATTGAGGATTATGGGAGCTAGCCTTGCAGGCTGGCTACCATGGACCAAGTATACTAAATTAAAAACAAATCAACTGGATCTTAACTATGCTTGCATTCTAAGTGCCTGGCATATCATGATAAAATCAATAAACCTTTATCTGAAGAACGGATGTGTGGACGAAAACAGGAAACACCCAGGTCATCCCAGCCAAGTTCCATTTTGCTCTCCTTTGTTTTACTATCCACTTTCTGAACCATTTCCAAGGAAGGAAGTATTTGCTGTCAATTTCTACTCTAAGTCATTATCTCTATGAGTTAGTTCTCAAATTTCACCTTCATTTGAAGTGTTTGGAGGGGTAACCTCAAACCAAAAGTGCTCTGTAACTTTCTCTTTCATCTCAATGTATCAATATGAAATAGTTCCTCTGAATTCAGAAGGCTCAAAGCAAAGACAATTGAAATTTTATGTGCTGGTGGAAATGTCTGCACTAAAGCAATTCATACAGAGACTAATATGCATCCCAAGACAATTGTGGGTAAGTTCCTTTTTGCACAAAGGCAGACTCTGCTTCCTCTTCTCCCAATCAATGCTGTACTTAGGAGGTAAGACCGGCCGGAACCAAGCGGAGGCTGCTTACTGAAGCCAGTGAGACTAGACATAGGCCAGGAAGGCAGTTCCGAATGACTTAAGAAATGACCAGCTCTATAAGGGGCCTGGATTCCCTTCAAGGTTCCTTAGACTCTTGTTTCTCAAAATCATCACGCTGGGCAGCTTTCTCACAACAGATCCATGCCAGAGAGTTCAGATATGAACTCTAGAGAAATGCCAGAGCAATAGCCCTAGGATGACCTTTCCAGTAACGTTGACAGTTCAACCCAGGATGGTAATTGTGCCACTGCCTAAACTCAGCAGAGTTGGACCCTTGGCTCCTGGGTAGCACTGATGGTGTGTATCTTCCAAAATGCTAAAGGTATCACTGAAAACATTAGACAGGGGTTAAACAGGGATGACTGACAGTCTTGAGAAGCTGACATCCTTTCCCTGGTCCCTTCTTGTAGCAAGGGGGCATCAATGACCACATCTTGACTGTTACTGGGTGTAGAGCGGCCTAGTGAGAGGACAATGATCAATGTACATATTACTGCATGCCAGATGATTGGCATCTTACTCTAGGGAGATGCTAACATGGTTTAGAAGATCACTGGCTTCCCATTCTCACTCTCAACAGATCCTTGAGTCTATCAACGATGCAGTCACAAGGAAACACAAAAATCACGCAGTCAGGGTCAAGAAAAGGAGGCACTGCGGGTCATAACCTTCACGAGGTCAGAGCTGACAATAACTCTAGGGCCCTGCTTCCCAGTGAAAGAAAGAACAGGTAAACATCGGGTGGAAATGCTTATTGTTAGCAGTGTAGCACATCCGCTAAATCTTAGTGAAGCTCATAGGAAGATTGTATGTCTACAAAAAAATTTTAAAATGAGCCAGGAAGGGTGATGTGCACCTGTGGTCCTAGCGACTCAGCGGGCTGAGGCAGCAGGATCACTTGAGCCCAGGAGACCTGCAGTGAGCCACGATGTTACCACTGCACTCTAGTATACTCAGGCTGGTCTCAAACTTCTGGGCACATGCACCACATTGCTAACTGCTGGGTTCAGATGATCCTCCCACCTCCACAATTCACTGACAAAGTCATCAATGAATTCAGAACACTCTTCTCTGATGCTCATTTTATTTTAAATGCGTATAGACAACACTCACCTTGGCATCTGCCTTTTAGAAGGGCAATAGCATCATAAATCCAAAATGGAAACCAACCTTCAAGTGTGAATTAGAACTTAAACTGTGAACTCCTGTGTCATGGGGTAGAACTCCAGAGAGAAAAGTCCCTTAAAAGACTCTAGGAAGCCATGCACAATGGGCTTATAAAAGCCTATGAATTATCACTCTGGTACCATCCCAGCCATCTCTTTCTATATATTTCTTTTTGTCATATTGGACTCATCATTCTCAGATTTACTATTTTCTACTCTGGATTACCCACAATTCAACTTATCGAGCTTTACACAAGCAAAATGAATAAAATCCCACTTCATTTTATGTGCATGTAATTAATTCTCATTCCTCATCCAGAGCTGGGCTGTGCAGTGCAGCAGCCTCTAGTTACATGGGGCTGGTCTACGTTGAGATTCGCCTTTAGTGTAAAACACGAAGATTTTTATGCGAAAACAGAATGTGAACTCTCTCATTAGTGATTTTTCCTGTTGGTTTTGTGTTGAAATGATACTTGGGAAACATTGAATTAAATTAAAAATATTCAAGTTAATCTCACCTGTTCTCTTTTAACTTTTAAAACATGGCTACCGGAAAATTTTAGATCTCAAACATCTTGCATACGTCTACTGGATGGCACTGAGCTCGATGCTCTAAATCAGAGATTGTTCACTGGCAGCTGAGGCCCACACAGGACTAACGGGCACAGTCTGTATGATCTACATAATGTTAGCCTAGGAGGAGATTTTAATTTCAAACAAGTGTTCATATGAAATTGGGGCAATTTTTGTTCTGAGACATGGTTTTGTTCTGTTGCCCACACTACAGTGCAGTGGTAACATCGTGGCTCACAGCACATCTGGGCTCAAGTGATCCTCCCACCTCAGCCTCCTAAGTAGCTAGGACCATAAATGCATACCACCCTGCCTGGCTCATTTTTTGTTTTTTCTTTTTTTGTAGAGACTGAATCTTATTATGGTACCCAGGCTGGTCTCAAACTTCTGGATTCAAGCGATCCTCCCACCTTAGCCTACCCAACAGTTGGGATTACAGGTTTGAGCCATGGCGACTGGCCAAAATCAGGCAATTAAAAACAAACATACTCTGCATTCTCATTTAAAATAAAGAAATCAGGTAACACTGGGCCTACACACCGATGTGGAAAGGACTGCTGCTGTGCCAGCTCTCCAGCCCTTCCCTGTCCCCATGGGCTCTACTGCTCCCCGACACTGAGGCCAAGGTCAGCTGCCATTTTGTACCCATTTCCAGCCAGCATCACACCTGCAAATTCCTCTCCTTGTTTCTGTAGGCATTAGAGTTTAAGAGCTGTATTCTAGAATGGGGGATAGTAGGGGGCATTCTAGGTGAGCAAAGGCATCAGGGTGGGGGGTGTCTGATCATGGCACGTGCAAATTAGAGAAAATATCTGGAAAGGGAGGTGGGTTTCAAGTAGATGTGCAATGTGCTCAGTGCAGGATTTTTTTTTTTCTTTTTGAGGCTGAATGTCTAAATGAAAATGTCCCAGGGGCATTTGGTAATGCATAACTGAGTATATATAGGAAGGAGCTGGAGGTTAAGAACAGTACCTTAGGGACATCCGGAGGCAAGAGGAAGAAAGATGAAACCAGTTCAGGAGTCTGAGAAAGATGGTCAGAGTCAAGAGGGAGGTGCGCTGATAGAGTGAGATACAGGAAACCAGGATTCCCAGAGAAGCAGCCGACAGCAGGCACTAAATGACACCCGTCCTTTCATAGACCCCACAGTGGCCCTGCTGCTCCTCCTGCTGTAACAACCTGCTTTACTCCTGGCAAAGTTGGATAAGAAAGAAGAAAACAATCTATTAAAGCAATCTCACAAAACTCTAGCACTGACATTTCTTCAGAACAAGTGCTGCCTTTCCATGACCCACACCGTAAATAGTCCCACTCTCCAGCGATCATTTCAAAAAAAAAAAAAAATACTGCCCATTTCCTTCATCTTAAAGCGCCATCTCTTCCCCCCTCCCCACATCATTTTAAAAGTCTATGTGTAGGACAGAAGTGGTAAGCAATGCATTTGAAAATACACATAGCGACTGAGCTCATGGGCCCGCAGACAGTGGATTTCGAAACATTCTAGATGATTAGGATTCTGCAGCTACTCTTTTTAGGTAAATAGAAGTTTTCATTCTCATAATCTTTTTACTCGGCAAATATTTTCCCAAGTGATTATGTTAGAGCTGAGGATTCAAGCTAATTCCGTTCCTCTAATTCATTTGATAATCTATCACTGTGACCAAAATATAATGGAGATGACAGATGCTTATGGGTAACTATTTTGTGACATCTATTTATGTCCCTGAATTGGTATCAGCAAATTGCTTTTCATTACCAGATAAATAATACTTCGGTTCTTCCGTCAATGATTAATGTAAGTAGAGCCACATGTGGACTTCACTGTGATACAGAGCAATGAGGTAATGGAAATCTCAGGCCTTCTCAGTATGCTCTTATTTGTACCATGACTCTGACTCTCTTCCAAATATCCGTTATTTGAGCTCTCTGCATTCTTGTTATTGGTTGCATCCTACTCATTTTTATGGACTGAGAAATCTGGAATGTTTCCACTAAATCATTCCATCGCGTAGTCCACACATATTTACTGTGGACATACAATCCATAAATATCTGCTCACATGTGGGCTAGGAACAGGGACCATGAAACTGCAGAAGGTGAGGCTGATGCCCCAGAGTTGGTCACATAATAGGAAGGGGACCGTATATGTTACAAATGGTAACGCAGCATGTTAAGGGCTACAGCAGGAGGAGTCCGTCCAAGGTACACAAAGAAGACAGAACAGGGAAGATAGAGAAGACAGGAAGACACTGAACAGGAGGTGGCAGTGAGGGGTCTTGAGGAAGAATACACATGTGCAGTGAGTTCACAGAGGACGTTTATGCAAGGGCACAGTGGCATGAACGGCAGTGGGCATATCTGTGAGTGATGGTCCCTGCAGCTTCCACAGGGAAGGGACAGTGTCAGGAGAGGAACCAAGTCAACAAAAGTCAGGTTACAGAGAGCCTAATTTTGATATCCCCACAAGGAGACGCAAGAGACTGGCTAGTCACAGACACCAAAGTAAGTATGAGAGCGAGATGAAAACTGTATACATGGTTGATGTGTTTTTCCCCTAATTCTTTTTGCAACCATGATTGGGCTATGTCCTGCCTCTCTCTGCATGAGTGGGATTTATGGTCTGTCCTTGCATTAACTGTATGAAACCGAAGCATAAAGCTGTAGTGTGCGTGTAAGAGTAATGAAATGAAATAAGCCTGGGACTGTTCAAAGCTTGGTCCCTGGACCAGCGACATCAGCATCACCTGGGAACTGGTTAGGACTGCAAATTCTTGGGCTCCGCCTCAGAGCTATGCAGTGACAAACCATGAACACAGTGACCAGCAAAGCCCTCCAGGTGATTACTTCCCTCAAGTGCAAAACCCACTGAAAAGGACCCAAAGGATTTTACTTTACTGATCTACGAGTTTCTGTTTTATTCTATGTCTCATGCTGAACCATCCACTTAATCAACTTTTCCTTGAACTCACTAGATTTTTAATTTCTTACATTTTATTTTTAATTGTTAATTTATTAATCATGCTCATTTGTTATTTCAAGAATGATGCTACACTTTTCGGCTATGCCTTTATTTATTTAGAGACAGGACCTCACTCTGCCAACCCAGGCTGGAGTGCAATGGTGCAATCATGGTTCACACTGCAGCCTCCACCTCCCCGAGCTCAGGTGATCCTCCAACTTCAGCCTCCCGAGTAGCTGGGACTACAGGCATATGCCACCACACCCAGCTAATTTTTTGTATTTTTTTGTAGAGACGAGGTTTTGCAAGGCTGGTTTTAAACTCCTGAGCTCAAGCGATCCACCTGCCTTGGCCTTCCCAAGTGCTAGAATTACAGGCGTGCACCACCACACCTGACCCTATGCCATTTTTTAAATGTATATCTCCTTCCCATCAGCCCTTAGAAAACCCAACATCTGTAAATGCTGAAACACAATTACCTGTCAAGTCACAAAGAACAGTATAGACATGAGCTTGTAAGTCAAAATCAATTTGAGACAAGTGTTCTTGAATGGATTCCCCTAATCCTTTACCAGCAAGTGGCCAGGAGGACCCCTCCTTTAGGTATTTAAATAGAATTAGTCAGCCTCCTAGAGTGACTAGGAGGGGCCCTAGGGATATCTTTTAAGACACAGGAAAACTACTATTTTTCTTCTGAGCTCTTTGAGAATCCATCATATGTCAGATTGTCATTTGAGCTGTGTCCACAATTGATTTATTATTACTTTTTTTTTTTTTACATAGTCTCTCTCTGTCGCCTAGGCTGGAGTGCACTGGGGCCATCTCAGCTCACTGCAACCTCTGCATCCCAGATTCAAGCAATTCTCCCTGTCTCAGCCTCCCAAGTAGCAGGGTTTACAGACGCCCACCACCATACCCTGCTAATTTTTGCAGTTTCTAGTAGAGATGGGGTTTCGCAATGTTGGCCAGGCTGGTCTCAAACTCCTGACCTCAGGTGATCACCCGCTTCGGCCTCCCAAAGTGCTGGAGTTATGGGCATGAGCCACCACATCTGACCTTTTCTTATTATCGAAACAGGCTTCCCATCAATAATACATCAATTCTAAGAGAGCAAGAACTTTGTCTTGTTTGCAGTTGTATCCCCAGAGCTGAATACATCACATGGCACCTGACACCTGATAGCTGCTCCGTAAGTACGCATTGAATAAACAAGTTAATTCACTAGCACCGACTGTACACTAGGCTCTCGGAATATGAAGAAAACAAGGCAGACCTATGCACCCCCTTTGTGTGGCACCTGCCACCGCACAACTCAAAGAACTGGGCTTTCTTCACTTATTGTACGATTAATGATGCCACGCTTTTCAACTACTCGATTTTTAAAATCTACATCTCCTTCCCATCAGCCCCTAGAAAACCCCAAATCTGTAAGTGAGAAAAAGCAACTACCGGTCAGGTCGCAAAGAACCTTTGAGGCTCTGAAGCCCCAAAGATGAATAAGAAATGGTCCTTGCCTGTGTCCCTACCTGGATACACTGAGATGGACAGCACCTGATCGTGGCCACCACCAACCTTCCTGGCTCTTGACCGCTGACCGCTGCCAGAATTTATGGGCAAAGGTACAAATGGAGACACTCTCCTCCCTATATGCCTTAATGTTAAAGGTTTAAATTCAATATAACAAACTTCAAATATGTTCTATCTTCCTATTTTTACAAACTTATCTTCATATTTTACAAACGATTCTTCATAACAAAATCAAAACTATGAAAAAGCAACAGTTCACTCAAATAGCTATGAAGAGTACAAACCCCAAATTGATTTCATCTTCCACCAAAGGCCATAATCCCATCTGAGGCTGCCCTGTCCAGCAGGTTAACCAATGTGGCTGGTCTGAACTGAGGTGTGCTGGAAGCGTGAACACACATCCGATTTCAAAACTTAGCTCAAATATGCAAACATTTCACTAGTAATGTGTATATTCATCACTGATTGAAGTTATATCTTGGCTCTATTAGGTAAACAATTAAAATTAATTTTACCTCTTTCTGCATACTTTTTATAAAAAAAAACATGGGTACTAGAGAATTAAAATGACACCTGTCACTCACATTATCTTTCTCTGGGACACTCTAGGAGGCAGGGAAGGATGGAAGGAAAGGATCCAGCTGCCAACAGGCACCCACAGCCACTTCCCCATATCCCTAGTCTAATCACCCTGGAAGTCCCTGGGGTGAACACTCAATCTTCTTGTCCTCTTTTGCAGGGAGGCTGTTCATCCCCGACCCAGGCTCAGCTGCCTGCCCCCCATCACCACCATCACACTCCTATCTAGACAGAGGCGAGCACAGTGGCCAGTAGGTACTCTCTCATCTCTCAAAAAGCCATGCCAGCCAGCCTCTGCCCAGCAGGTGCTCCCAGCACCCACCTCCACTGGTTTCACCTCGTCACACTCCTCAATGGAATGGAACCTCAGAAGCCCAGGTCCAAATGTGGAATTCCCGGCCTCCTTGACAACAGAAGCCTGTTACAAGGGGAAGAGCCAGTCATGGTCATGACACCCTTTCCCCCCCAATCCAGGGCTCCATCCTGCTCGAGGGCCTCCCCCAGGTGCATGAAGACTAGGAAGCCCAAAGGAACCAGCCCCATGCACCCACTCCTCCTTCCATCCCAAGAGATGCTGAGAGGCATCTCTTGGCCAACTCCTCAGGCTACCTTCTGCAGAAGAAGCAGGTCCTGAAAGTGGTCCTGTGGCCCTTTGCAAGCAACACCCTCCAGATAGCACACACCTGAGGAGCACACGTGCAGGGCCCTCTGTGACACAAGGGGGCCAGAGGGACCCTTTGTCTGACGTAAGGACCATGCTGATGGTATCCACCAGAACAGCTGAAGTTAAAAAGACCGACATTAATACAAAGTATTGGTGAGCGTGGAACTGCTCCTCAATCCCTGCTCATCAAGAAACATACATTGGTACCTTTGGGCAGTATTACCAAAGATGAACTACCTTGTGACTCGGCAATTCCGCTTCTAGGTGCACATCCCACATAAATGTGGGCGTATGTCCACCAAAAACCAGGGATGGTAATGCTCACAGAGACCCTACTCATGATAGCCCCAAACCGGACACAACACAAATGCCCTCGATAGTGTAATAATGGGGAATAACGTAATGGGGCCATCACACCGTGGAGTGCTGCACTTAAAACAGAATCAACTACTACTCCATGTGACAACACGGATGAATCCAGCCAACAGAATGTACCACAAAAGCAGCCAGACACCAGAGAAGACAGACGCCATCATTTTTTACATAAAGCTCAAACACAGGCAAAAGTAACAGAAGATAATACCCCCAGAAGAGAGGTTACTTTGAGGAAGAAAGGGTGGGAGTGACTTGGAGAGCCACCATGGCGGCTTTGGGAATGTTCTGTTTCTTAATCTGGGTTGTGGTCAGATGAGTGTGAACATTTCATGAAAATTCATGTTGTACGTTTATGATCTGATATGAAGCACTTATGTGCTTCTCTCTTGGTATTATATGCTTAAGAAAAAATTTCACTTAAAGAAAGATTACTGCAAAAACAAATACGCATGAGTTGAACAGAATAATACAAACACAATACCAAAAATGGCAGGGCCGCCCGTTCCCTAGTACAAGATTTTGTCAGCCCTACCGTAAAGTTAAAAGACAATGACAATTCAGCAAAGAAATGTGTAATTATGAAGAAAATAACTGGAAATACGGACTTATACTCAAAATAATTAACAATAAATGTCACTCTAAGTGACTCTAAGTATCTCTATGTCTTGAGATACCAGCTGATGGTATAAAGCCGTCAGGGATGGTGAGACACTTTTCAATACGGTTTATTTCCTCTTTATCTCCTCTCTGTACATGTTTGCTTGTTTTATAACATGCCTTCTACGTTATCAAAGAATACAAGTATAAAAATGATAAAGCATTATTGGTACTTATCATAACCTTTATCGGTGAGGTTTAAGCAAAAACATTTGGAACCTCTTATCTGAATATATGTGCATAACACCATCTTATCTCTCAGAAGAAAAGGCTCAAAGGTATCCAGACTTTGCAGAAATTCTTTTTTTCTTTTTGAGATGGAGTTTCGCTGTTGTTATCCAGACTGGAGTGCAATGGCACGATCTCGGCTCGCCGCAACCTCTGGCTTCTGGGTTTAAGCAATTCTCCTCCCTCAGCCTCCTGAGTAGCTGGGACTACAGGTGCGCACCACCACGCCCAGCTAATTTTTGTATTTTTAGTAGAGACGGGGTTTGACCTTGTTGACCAGGATGGTCTCGATCTCTTAACCTCGTGATCCACCCGCCTCGCCCTCCCAAAGTGCTGGGATAATAGGCGTGAGCCACCGCACCTGGCCAGAAATTCCTAACTTTTAGAATTATTTGTAAACCTCCGATAAGAAAGATGCTGGAGAATCATAGGGAAATCTGCGTTACATTTTTATTTTTTGTGTGAAAACGGCTGAGGCGGGAGGTTAAATTTAACTTTAACTCCCTTAAAACCTTGAGTAGCAGTCTGGAAAGAGGATTTATGTCACAGCACTGAGTTCCCACTCCTGTGTCTTGGAAAAGGGCAACAAAGAGGTGGATGCTGGAATTCATGGCTTGGCCAGATAAGCAATTAAACAGGAAAGTACGAACCCCTCTCCTCAGTGGGAATAACTGACTGCAAATCTGACCTGGTGGCCCCTGGTCTGGATAAATAGAACCCTTGTTTGGTTAGGGAGGGTCAGCGTACAGTGCTGACTTGGAAGCCTTGTGACCAGAACCTACATGCCCTGTCCCAAGCAACCTGCCTTCACTTTCCTCCCTGATTGATTAGCCTCGTTACCACAGACAGCTTCTAGATCAACATTACGGCGACATTATGGTCCAGGAATGTGACATGGACTGAATATCTTCCAATGGGACTTGGAAAACCAGACATCTGTACACGTTTGTGAATTCTGACTTTCCTCCATCCTGTTTCTGCTACGTCCATCTCACTTCGATGTCGATCAATGTCATTTTACTGCTTTTCGTCACACATTTTAAACTTTGATTTTCACAAAGTGGTAGTCCCTGTGGCCTGCCCACGCCACAACCAAACAAATGTGCTTTTGCTGCCTCAGGGAGGATATAGGTCATTTACTTTTAAAAGTGAGCTGAGCTCTCAGGAGACATTCAGCCTCATGCTTCTTTCTGCCAGGTTTCAGTTCTCAATCTCTCTGGGAGAGTCAGTTAAAGATGAAGTTGGAACGGAAGCCAAACCTTCCAAGGCTGGTTCAGGTGGGGCCATGCACCTGTCAGGCCAAACAAGAGATGGGGATAAGAGGCGTAGACCTGGCTCTCCTCCTGGGGAAGCCAGAAAGAACGTCTCCAGAAATAAGCAGTCTCCCACTCTTGTAACTCAGGGCCATACTTTAAGGTGCAAGAAATGCACTAAGCCTTGTTATTAAAATTCATCTTTTTATACTTTGGTTTTCCTTTTTTGAATAACATATTTTCTTTTTCATACTTTAAGTTCAGGGGTACATGTGCAGATCACGCAGGTTACATAGGTATACACGCGCCATGGCGGTTTGCTGCATCCATCCCCCCATCATTTACATTAGGTATGTATTTCTCCTAATGTTATCACTCCCCAATGCCCCACCCCCTGCTATCCCTCCCCTAGCTCCCCCCACCCCCCACAGGTCCCGGTGTGTGATGTTCCCCTCCCTATGTCTATGCCTTTATAAAGCAGGAATGCTGTAAAAATGAAATGAGAAAATGTGTGTGTGCACGGCATATAGGACCATGCCTGGCACAGGATATCTGCTCAGTTATTGATCACCACAGCAAAGGTCTAGTGCATCTTGTAAAACATAGCTTGTCAAAACGTGACTGCTACTTCTGACTACTCATATCTCCAGTGTAATGGAAATAAGATCAAGGGATACCTGGAGAGGATCATCCACTTTGGATGAGGTCAGTCTCTTGCTACTGCTGCTCCCATAGTCCCAAGCGGGGACTTCCATTCTGTGAAGGGACAGGCTCCCTCGATTCCTGGAAGTTTGGGGTGGGACTGATGCAGGGAAGGCATCCCTGGAGAGGGTCCTGTCCCCCTTGCCGGGTGTACTGCACAGGCCTGCACTTGGGAGACTTATAATGGGGCTGAGTGGCCTCAAGCCCAGGCAGCTCCTCACCCACCAGCATCCATTAAACACCTCCTGCAGGGCTAGTGGACAATACCTGCCCTTCCCACCCGTCTTAGCCTGAGCTTCCCTCAAAACACGTGTCAGCAACTCAAATCACTTTTGATTCCAGGACACGAATCTTCCTTACTCAACTCTAGAGCAGTGATTTTCAAACTGTTTTCTCAGAAACTCTGTAGAGGGAGCCCGTGGCAAGGGCACAGAACTTCAAGCCCAAACACTGCCTTTCCCCAGAAAAGCTTGGTTGTTTCCCAGTTTGGAATGTCTACCCAAGATGTTGTTTGAACCAAGGATTCTCCAGCTAAGGAAGAAAAAGAATTTGAAAGTCACTGCTTTATGGGAGATCAATCTTATGAGCCCTTAAAGGAATCTTCAGTAAGCTCTTACAGAAAATGCACAGTTTTTGAAATAAACTACAACTATTTCTCCTGCAAACCCTCCTCAGAGCCAAGGCCAGACTATGCACTTGCTAGTTAACTAGGCACTCCAGTGTGGGCTAAGCCATCTTAAAACCAGGGCCCTGCCCTGATTACAAAGTGACTTAACTTGATGCAAAACAAGAAGCCACACTCTGGGTTTCTTGCCTAAAGGAATGCATGGCCAGCATGACCCACAGGTGGTCCCTCTCTGACAATCATCAAATATTAGCAAGAGCTGCAGCGTTGGCAAGAGCTCTGTGGGCAGCTGCCTGAGGGCCAGAGTCTGGCATGCTGGCTGAAGCAGGGGTCTCGCCTTGTGTGCCAAGGACTTTGCAGCTGTGCATACCCCCTCGCCTGCACTGATGGGCATAACTTTAATCAGCGGTACTGGGGACAGAGGAAGGCATGTAAGCATGCAGCCACGCAGCATCAAAGCATGCTCACCAGCAAGCAGCTGCTTTGAGGATGTGTGGGCACCTTCTTTAGGCAAGGGGTTGTACAGGCTGCTGAGGGGACAAGACTCACTGGGCACTGTGTCTGTTCTTAGGGAGCCTAGAACCTGGAGCAGAAACTAAGCACCTACCCTGATGTCCATACTCTGTGGCAGGAGGATCTGTGACAACTTTTGCAACAAGAAAAAAATTGAAGGAGCCAGATAAGGGAGGGATACAGCCCTCTTTGTGAAGGGTTTTTGGATCGGGTGACCGCATGACCTCATGGCCCAAAAGGAGGACCAGTTTGTGAAATTTGTTCAGACAAAATCCTTGTTTAGATGATAAACGTTATGATTACCACACACAACCTGAGCTGGTCCTTGAAGGACCTATGGAACATGCACTGGTAGGAAGCACTCGGCTGGGTGGGAAGAGCTAGAGGAAAGAGCCATGAGGTAGGAAAGCGTGGGCATTTTGGGGGAATGTCAAGCTGGAGTCTGGAGTGGGTGGAGCATAAAGGGCAGGAAGCGGAGTCTCAAGGAAGGTGAGATGAGATACCCCGGACTCCAGGGGCCTCACAGCACGAGTTTACACTCTCCTTTGCCCAGCAATGATGTCCCATGAAGCCTTCTGAGCAAGAAGTGTGGTAGTCAGAGGTGAGCCATGGCACGACGGAGCAGGGAGAAATGGGAGTTCCTGGCTAGCAGAAAGAGAGCACGGCTGGTGGGGAAGGGGCCCTGGCAGCCGGAAGGTCAGGCATCTGAATCATCCCACCCCAGCCGGCCACTGCCCTGCTCTTTACCCTCCCGGCCGCCTGTCACTCTGAGGAATGTGGCTCACTCTCCCTAAGGGGAAGGCAATGTGCTCACACCACTTCCTGAACCCAGACTGGTTCCAGGACTATTTTTGGCTCTCCAAAGCCAGCGTTTGACAAGAAGAGCACAGCTGCTGACAATCCTGCCCCAGTGGAACCTGCTGCTCCATACAGAGTCATGTCAGTTCCTGCACATCAATTAGGGTCACCTGGACCCAAGGCCGGGGGGACACCTCCATCTTTAGCATCACGGTGCACTGGAGTCTTTCCTGGGCCTGCAAGAAGTAAGCTGGTGCCTTTGCTCAGCATGTGCAGAAGCAGAAAAACAGCTGTTTGTGGGACTATGTTCAAGGGGTGCCAGGGCACCAGGAGACACACTCACTTCCTAGTGCATCCAGCCTGCTGTGTGCCCAACAATAGCTACAGAGTGTGAGGGAGAAATCTGCAAAGCCGGCCAGGGCTGCACTCCTTGCAGAATGATCCCTGGAATAAAAGAGGTTTACAGTCAAGGAGTTACGTGTAGAAAGGACCCACTCAGAACAGGAACGAGCTTAGAAACTTCATACCAACCAAAGCCTCATCCCCGGCCAGTTGAGTACCCACGCTCCCCTCTATCACCCTATAAATTCATTCACCATCTTTGCTTGGATTATTTTTAAACTCTCAGATTTCCCAGCCCCCAAACTCTTGACTTTCCAATATATCTTCAAAACTGGGGTCCAAGAGGGTGAGCCCCTTAATAGAAAGGTTAGGTATTAATATGCTGTGTTATCTCTGCGCCCAGTAAAGCACATTTTGAAGCCAATGAATAGACAAGCAAACCAATGGATGGAGATGCCTTGGGCAGCTCCAGCAGAGCAGTGTGGCCTCTCGCCACAGCAACGCCTGAGCAACGTGAGTGCTGCTACTAGAGCCACACAGGTACAGCTAAGGCCGAGAGCACCTGTTAGCAGCACAGACAGGAAGTGCAAAGGGAATCAGGCAGCAGGTCTGAAAGAAATGTGCAAATCCAGCCTCTCTATTGCTTTTCCTTTTGGAATGTTCGTAATGCGCCAAATGCGGAAGGTGAAGCTCTAGATTCATTTTCTCCAGGAAAACACATTTTCTTTGCTTGCTTAAGTGGAGCTCAGTGGGAAAAGCTTTGGCTGACTAGGAGAGTTGGTGTTGGGAAATGTGGCTAAAGGTGATGAATGCCATGATCCTCACCAATAGTTTGTACACCCTAAGAAACTAATGGTAACACTGATGATGACGATAATAGACGCTACCATTTAATCAGTATATACTGGGTGCAAGGCATTCTGCTAAACACTTGACGGGCACTGTACACTAAAGAGTCACAGTTGTACTTAGGACATATACACTATTATTACCCCTGGTTTTAGAGGAGGTTTAATGAGATTAAGCCTCTTGCTCAAGGTCACACAGCTAGTGAGCGACAGAAAAGTGATTTAAACCCAGGGTGAGTGATAACAAATTGAATTCTACACTGTAGTGCCATTTAATTTTTTCTTTCATGGATAAATGGTCATACTCGTTAGGAAAGAGGCAGAAAGAAGGAAGAGCCTGCTAACTGCCAAACATTATGCTAGGTGATTTCTACAGGTTGGGCATCCCTAGTCTGAAACCCAAAATGCTCCAAAATCTGAAACTTTCTGAGTACTGCCAAGTGGAGAATTCCACACTTGGCTGGGTGCGGTGGCTCACGCCTGTAATCCCAGCACTTTGGGAGGCCGAGGTGGGTGCATCACGGGGTCAAGAGATCGAGACCATCCTGGTCAACATGGTGAAACCCCGTCTCTACTAAAAATACAAAAAATTAGCTGGGCATGGTGGCGCGTGCCTGTAATCCCAGCTACTCAGGAGGCTGAGGCAGGAGAATTGCCTGAACACAGAAGGCGGAGGTTGCGGTGAGCCGAGATCGCGCCATTGTACTCCAGCCTGGGCAACAAGAGCGAAACTCCATCTCAAACAAACAAAAAAAAAGAGAATTCCACACTTGACCTCATGTGCTGAGCTGCGTGCAGCACTTTGTTTCATGAACAAAATTAGTTAGAATATTGTGGCAAATTACCTTCGAGCTATGTGCATAAAGTGTATATGAAACAAATGAATTCCATGTTGAGACGGGTCCCATCCCCAAAATATCTCATTATGTACATGCAGATATTTAAAAAAAAATTAGAAATACTTCTGGTCCCAAGCTTTTTGGGGTAAGAGGTACTCAACCTGTATGTGTCAACTCACTTGATGAAATGCTTCATGGTAAAAACTGTATCACGTCCTCTTTTTGCAGATGAGGCACCTGTATGTCAGAGTAGTTAACAAGCAGGTCTAAAGTGATAAATGATCATTAATACAAGTGAGAGAACTGAGAATGGCAAACCAATTTTAGTAGTCAATGCCAGAACACAGGGCAAAAGAGGGAGGACGAGCCGCCGCTTATGTTAGGTGTCCAACTAGACCAGAGGTTGGCAAACTTCTCTGCAAAGGGCCAGACGGTCAATGGGATTTGGCCTATGGGCCATAGCTTGTTTACCCTTGAACTAGATGGCATGGATACGTGGGAAGTTTGAACCTTTAGAGACAGTTTTCATATACGAATCTATTAGTAATTTCTAAGTTTAGTTTAATCTATCAACTCAATAAAATCATTAATATATAATAAAAAGGTAAACCTGGGTAATTATTAAATAAACTCCAATGGAAAAATTCCAAGGCACATGCATGTTTTACAGAGGGAAAAGTAAGAATATATTCCACTGAGGGGGAAAAAAAGGAACACATTTGTACTCTGAGCCCTGAATACAAAACAGATGCTAAGGCTTAAACTGACATCCGAATCCCTCCCTCCTCTCTGGAGTGTGGACCAAGGCTAGATGAGTTGGTGGCTTGAGTAATTAGGAACTCTAAAGATCACTGCCTTCATTCTAAAAGGCCACATGTTCACAGAAAGCTTTTTCCTTGTGTGGATGCCAGACACTTACGCACAGTGCCATTTTCACCGAAGAATAAAAGAGCTTAGTTCAATGAGAAAGAAAGAATTAAAGGATTGGAAATATCTGAATCAGAAATAATCCATCTTCATAAACAGCAATCAGAATGCAGGGTACCGCAGGACGGTCTGTCATTTACAGGGGAGAAAATCCCTCTGCAAACTGAAGTTTTGTCTTTGACCAATGACCTCCAGCAGTGTTTCCTAGTGCTAAGTCCACTTGCGAAATCTGAAAACCTGCTCAGAAATGGCTGACGGGAGAAAACAAACAAGAAGCAAAGGGTGGTATTCATTTTGTTTGGAGAATTATCTGGCTCCATATCTGATTCAATAACCAATGATTTGGGTCCTCAGGATCTGAATCAAAACTCAGTGCCTGGGTCCATGCAAGGTTCAAGGAGACAACATTAGCAAGACAGCCAAGGTCTTTATCCTCAAAAACTGTCAGTTTCCTGGGGAGGATTATTTAGGGGATGTTTTTAATTTCAACCATTAAAAAGTATTTCTTTTTTTTTTTTTTTTTTTTTTGAGACAGAGTTTCACTCTTGTTACCCAGGCTGGAGTGCAATGGCGCAACCTCCGCCTCCTGGTTTCAAGCAATTCTCCTGCCTCAGCCTCCTAGGTAGCTGGGATTACAGGCGTGCGCCACCATGCCCAGCTAATTTTTTGTATTTTTAGTAGAGACGGGGTTTCACTATGTTGACCAGGATGGTCTCAATCTCTTGACCCCATGATGCACCCACCTCAGCCTCCGAAAGTGCTGGGATTATAGGCATGAGCCACCGAGCCCGGCCTCAAAAGTATTTCTAATAAGGTTTGCTTGTAAAAGACCTTCTCTGATTTTTCTTTATCAACATATCTTACAACGCTATTGTCTTTTATAAAAAACTTTTATTTCAATAGTTTGGGATAGTTTGGTGTTTTTTGGGTAAGATCTTTAGTAGTGATGTCTGAGATTTTGGTGCACCCATCATCCAAGCAGTGTACTCTCTACCCAATGTGCAGTATTTTGTCCCTCATCCACCTCCCAGTGTCCCCACACCCCAGTTACCAAAGTTCATTATATCACTCTTATGCTTCTGCGTCCTCATAGTTTAGCTCCCACTTGTGAGAACATACGTATTTTGTTTTCCATGTATGAGGACCTCACTTTCCTAGGGCACATTCTCACCATTTTCCCCTTCCTCCCTAGTAACCCCAAACTTACAGAACTGGCTTTCTTTGCAGCTGCCAGGAGAGATCACGTCTAAATGAGTAACCAACAACATGGACAGTATCACACCATCCTCAGATAGCTCCTTTGCTTTTCCCCTTGAGCCAGGAAAGGGAGTTCAGCAATGTGAGGCTGAAGCACTTGGGTCCTCATAACAAAGGTGGGGGACCAGTGTGTGTCACCCCCCAGGGTGGCAATGAGGAACTGACTGCTGGTCTCGCTGCACTGATAAAACCTCAGGAAGGACGTCTTTGCATGTTCCAGGTATCCATCCATCCATCCATCCATCCATTCATCCATCCATCCATCCATCCAATCATTCATTCATTTAAAAAATTATAGTAAAACACATGTAACAAAAATTTCCCCTCAGTGACTTTGGTACATTCAGAGTGTTTCACAGCCATCACCACTCTCTGTTCCAGATCAGTGTCATCACTCTAAGAAAGAACAGCCACGTCCAGGAAGCAGCCACTCCCCACTGTCTCTCCCCCACTCCCTCCCAGGAAACAACCAATCTGCTTTCTGTCTCTATGGATTTGCCTATTCTGGACATTACTTATGAGTGGCATCACACAACGTGTGCCCTTTTGTGACCGCTTTCATTTAACGTTCTCTAGGTTCATTCATGTCACAGCATGTATCTGCACTTCCTTCCTTTCATGACTGAATGATACATGGATATACCACTTAGATTATCCGTCATCTGTGGATAGACATTGGGTTTTTTCCTTCTCTTAGCTATTATGAAGAGTGCCGCTATGAACATTCTTGTATGGTTTCTGCTTAAATGCCTGTTTTCAATACTTTTGAGAACATACCCATTAATTAATTTTAAACAAGCATTTCTGAGCTTCTGTTATACTTCAGAAACACTATGATGGGGTGGTAGGAGGGAGTGATAAAGAAGCAGTAAGATGAGATTTAGGCCTCCAACAATTAAAGTTTAATAAAGCAGAAACACAATAATACTACTACTAGTAACAACGTATTACTGGCAGCAAGGTTTTATTGAGCACTTACTACATGCTGGCTCTATTTTCTTTCTTTTTTTTTTTTTTTTTAGGGAAAAAGAGAAAAAGAAGGGGAAAAAAAGAAAAAGAGGGAAAAAGGAATATTACTTCATTCCTAAAATGGGTTTCAATAATGGCCGATCAATATTTTGAGTTTAATAAAGTGGTTAATGCATATTTTATGTGTTTAAAATGGGGACCTCTATTGTGTTTATTTGTTCTGGCTCTGAGTTCAAGCATGCTGGCTCTATTTTAAACACTTTATGTGTAGTCCCTCACTTAATCATCACAACACAAATCCTCCTATGAGCGGGTACTACTAACACCCTCATTAGAGAAACCTTGTCTAAGCCTGTGGGGGCAGGAGCAGGGAAGTGAATGGAGGTGATGGCCAGAGCTAAGGAAACTCAAGAGATCACCCAGAGGAGAGTGGAGAATGAGAAGGGGGGTGATTAAAGATGAAACCAGAGGGGAGGGGGATTGCAGGGAGAGCTGAGGGATGGTCCACGAAAGGGGAGGCCTGGAGGAAGACTCAGACGAAATGGCTTGGGAGATGCTGGAGACAAAAAAAAAAAAAAGAAGAAGAAGAAACGGTCAGAAATGCCAGAGGAGGAGAGAATTTCAACAACCCCATCTGCTGTTGCCAACTGGTAAAGCCACAGAACCGCCAGGGGCCCATGGGATTTAGGGTGCAGGGGTCTCGTGGCACAGCGAAGCACAGTCATGCTGCAGTGGGGTCAGGAGCCAGAGGGCAGAGTAGCAGAGAAAGAAAGAGCAGAAAAGAAAGACAGGGCTACAGAGGGGAGAAGGAAAGTTCCTGGCTGACATGGCTGACAAGCTGAAGAAACTGGGAAGAGAGCTGAAAGGGGGATGAGAGATTCACTTTGCACACCTCCTCCTCCAGGACAAGAAATTCAATGCAAGTAAATACTCAATTTCCTGGGAAAAGGAATGAAGGGGAATTGACACCTAGATATACTCAGGGTTAAAGCAACTGTTCTCACGGGCAGGCAGGCAAGGAAACCATGTGACCTGCACAAAGGAACAGAGGGCAGGCTGATCTGAGCTTACTGCCCCATTCCATTAGGAGTCCAAAGCTAAATAATCAGGAGGGAATGACCGTGGCAAGCAAGTACTTTTACCAGGGCAACTTACTACTGAGTTATGAAGAAACAAAAACCCTTTTCAGCTACCTTAGAACCAAGGAAATGTATCACTCATAAGACTTTATTGAGAAAACTTTTCAAAGACATATGCCAGCTATCTGGTAGATAGCTAAAATCAAGAACTCAAGAATAAGTAGGTCCCAGTACACAAGGAAGGGCAGAGAGGTATGACATCAGCTAAATTAAAAAAATACAGAATACCTGGCCAGGCACGGTGGCTCACACCTGTAATCCCAGCACTTTGGGAGACAAAGGCAGGCAGGCTGCTTTGAACTCAGGAGTTCAAGACCAGCCTGGTCAACACGGCAAAATCCTATCACTACAAAAACCACAAAAATGAGCCAAGTGTTGGTGGTGTGTGCCTGCAGTCCTACCTACGTGGGAGGCTGAGGAAGGAGAATTGCTTGAGCACAGGAAGCAAAGGTTGCTGTGAGCTAAGATTGTACCACTACACTCCACCCTGGGTGACAGTGAGACCCCATCAAAATACACACACACACACACGTAGAAGTGATGTATAAAAACTTCAAATATTTAACATACACAATTGGATGAGTTTGCACACACACGTATACCTAAGCAACCATCACCACAATCAAGGTAGCAGACACTCATTATCTGCAAAAGTGTCTTGTGTCCTTTTGTTTTTCTTGTTTGTTTTATTGTGGTAAAAACAGGTAAGATGAAATCTACCCTCTTGCACATTTTCAAGCGCGCACTACGGTCTTGCGGGCCACAGACACCGCATTGTACGGCGGATCTCCGGAATGAATTCAGCCTGCACGTACCCATCACTTTATACCACTTGGACAACTCCCCATTTTGGTGTTTACACAACCACATGTGTTTATAAAAACTCATCAAGTCCTGCACCTACAGGGGCAAGTTTTATTGCATGTAAGTAATACTTCAATAAATTAGAGTTATAAAATTTTTTTTAAAAATAGTAACAGGAGCAAACGAGGTCAGGTATATTTAAGATACACGGTAAAGAATGAATTTTTTTTTTTTTTTTTGAGACAGAGTTTTGCTCTTGTTACCCAGGCTGGAGTGCAATGGCACGATCTCGGCTCACCGCAGCCTCCACCTCCTGGGTTCAGGCAATTCTCCTGCCTCAGCTTCCCGAGTAGCTGGGACTACAGGCGCGCACCACCATGCCCAGCTAATTTTTGTATTTTTAGTAGAGACGGGGTTTCACCTTGTTGACTAGGATGGTCTCGATCTCTTGACCTTGTGATCCACCCACCTCGGCCTCCCAAAGTGCTGGGATTAGAGGCGTGAGCCACCGTGCCCGGCCAAGGATGAATATTTTATAAAACAAATAGCATCTAAAAATTAGAACAAAGAGAAACTGAGGAGGACAACATCATATGGGTGAATTTGACACTATCAGTCCTTGATTGATAACTAGATTTACAAAAAGCACAGAGAACCATTACCAAACAAAACTATACATGAATGACAAAAAAGTAAAGAAGAGCAAAACCTTGACTAACTGGAGACTGATAGATTCTAACTACTAGATGTGTTATCGCGTCTCTGCCTATTTACAGTCTCACCATCAGATGGTCACTATGCCTAGTAGAAGATAAGGAACTAGAGGCAAATTAAGGTTGGGCAATGTGGCAAAGGCCTTGCAGCCACCAGAATAGGAATTCGAACCCAACTCAGTTGCTGTGAAGGACACGAGCCAATCCTAGTCATTTACGTGTGTAAATCTGCCACTTTAAATGTAAAAATACCATTTCCTTCTGTCTCCCTATCTCATTTTCATCTTCCCACCAAACAATAAAGGGCAGAATAAAATCATGTGGGATTTGCTTTTTCCATCACTTTCTGGACCCAGTGTCTAAGAAATCATGTGATCAAATGCAATAAAAATAAACTCCATTAAAAAAAAAATCACAATCCCAGCACACTGGGAGGCTGATTCGGGCAGATCACAAGGTTAGAAGTTCAAGACCGACCTGACCAACATGGTGAAACCCAGTCTCTACTAAAAATACAAAAATTAGCCAGGCAAGGTGGTGAGTGCCTGTCATCCCAGCTACTTGGGAGGCTGGAGAGTTGCTTGAACCTGGAAGGCAGAAGTTGCAGTGAGCTCAGATTGCACCACTGCACTCCAGCCTGGGCAACAGAGTGGGACCCTGACAAAAAACAAAAACAAAAACACACCTGGATGTCAAGTCTATTAAGCTGTGAACATACAGAAAGATCACTGCTTGTAATGGACAGCCAATCACAGAAAGGGTGATCCTAGAGAATTGGGGTAGGAAGCAAATACGATGCTGCGAATGTTTCTTTGGATTCCCATTCAAAACCTTCATGGTCACGCTGAACCTGTCTACAGCAGGGTGAAATGGTTAAAGAGTTTCTGCCAACCTTTTTTTCATTTGAGGACCAATCAATCAGACAGGAAAAATCCTACAACACAGATGTTCGGGAACCACCTGATTTCAAGTGTTCCTCCTCACTGTTCCTATAAACTATCCATATGCCCCAGGGCACATGCCCATTATCAGGAGCTATGGAAAAGAGACTAAGGGGTCAGAAAACTCTTCTAAGAGAATTTGAAGGTTGACCTTGCTCTGGAGGATGAAAAGGCATCTCCAGCTGCGGCCACTCCAAGGAGAAGGAGTAAAAGTCCTGAAGGCCAATGGCACGTTCTAGATGCAACTGGTATGTGGCCACAGCTGTGTTGTCCAGTGACAGCCTCATGCGACCAGTGAACCCTTGAAATACAGCTGGTCTAAAGTGAAATACACTGTAAATTTTCTACGTTATTAAAAAAAAAATAAGTAGCTACATTTAAAACTAGAAATAGGCAAAATTAATTTTAATAATATTTAATATTTAATTTAATCCCAAATATCTGAAATGTCATTTCAAGGCACGGTAAGTACAGAAGATATTAAGATGTTTTACAGGCTGGCATGGTGGCTCACGCCTGTAATCCCAGCACCTTGGGAGGCCGAGGCGGGTGGATCACGAGGTCAAGAGATCGAGACCATCCTGGCCAACATGGTGAAACCCTGTCTCTACTAAAAATACAAAAAAATTAGCTGGGCTTGGTGGTGCGTGCCTGTGGTCCCAGCTACTCAGGAAGCTGAGGCAGGAGAATTGCTTGAAACCAGAAAACAGAAGTTGCAGTGACCCAGGATCGTGCCACTGCACTCCAGCCTGGCAACAGAGTGAGACTCTTTCTCCAAAAAAAAAAAAAAAAAAGTATTTTACGGTCTTTTTCCAGTACTAATTCTTTGAAATCCTCTGTGTATAGAGTTTCTTTGCTTCCATCTGTCCTCTCCCCAGTACAGTCTGGGACCCCTTACCACAATTGACGTCCCATTCCTGCTTTCTAGTCTTGGCTGTGGACAGGTGGCCACGTTTCAAGAAATAATGCAGCATTGCTAATTGTTCTGAGTGCCCATCATTTAAAACTAGAAATAAATAGGCAAAATTAATTTTAATAATAATTAATATTTTATTTAATCCCAAATATCTGAAATGTCATTTCAAGGCAGTGAACCAGCTGTATTTCAAGGGTTCACTGGTCGCATGAGGCTGTCACTGGACAACACAGCTGTGGCCACATACCAGTTGCATCTAGAACGTGCCATTGGCCTTCAGGACTTTTACTCCTCCTTGGAGTGGCCTCAGCTGGAGATGCCTTTTCATCCTCCAGAGCAAGGTCAACCTTCAAATTCTCTTGGAAGAGTTTTCTGACCCCTTAGTCTCTTTTCCATAGCTCCTGATAATGGGCATGTGCCCTGGGGCATATGGATAGTTTATAGGAACAGTGAGGAGGAACACTTGAAATCAGGTGGTTCCCGAACATCTGTGTTGTAGGATTTTTCCTGTCTGATTGATTGGTCCTCAAATAGGTAGGTAACATTAAAAATAATACTAATAATGCACCTCTACACACACTGCCTCTCTCCAACAACCCAATCACCACATGAGCTGCTGCTGCAAGCAATATGGTACCCCAGGGGTTAGAGGCGGGGAAGAGGACTGCAGGGCTCAGTGCCCTGACCAAGGTCATACCTCAGTGAGGTCATTTACCTCTGGAGCCTGGGTTCTTTCCTTGCTCCACCACCAGCACGGCTCTTCAGGCTGGTGTGTGCCAGGGAAGGCAGGCTATTCCTCTTGCCTGCCTTGGAGTGCCCACCACTTGGGAGCTGTAAGGGGCAATCTCACAGTTAAACACAACAGGTCAGGTGGAGGCGTACGAAGGAGGCCATGCGAGCAGCGCAGAGGCAGGTCTCAGAGGCTGAGAGGAAGGCTGGACCCAGATGCAGCTTGCAGGCACCTCCTGGAGACAGAAGCTCGCAGGGTGCCCCCTCTGGCCCCAGAGTGCTGCCATAAAAAGTGATCATCAACAAGCTTCCAGGCTGAATTCAACATCTGAAATACACAGCTGCTTTGTAAGGCTCTCCCCGCGTGTGTGGGTGACAGCTGACTCAGTGTGGCTAATCCTGCAAATGGTTCCTCCTGTAACTTCTCTCTGCTTAACACAACCGTCAGTGTCCTCTGCTCTCATGTTTACGGAGCCAAGAGCAGGGGACGCTGCATGTGTGACACTGGATAGGCTTAGGACAAGGGGGTGTGGTGGAGGATGGACTATGACAGATCAGGGATCATCCATTCAAATTCAGCTTTTAAAAAATGCACACCTGGTAGCCAATTACAGCACATCTGATGGCCCGTTCACGAGCCCAGCTCTAGAACATGACACTCTCTTAAAGCCCTTTTCCTCTGCTTTCCCTAAATGGTCAAAGGACAGTAACACTGGTGAACTCTGAGAATTTACAATATTCCAGGCACTTCATTTGCACTAAATCATTTAATCTCATTCAACACCTATGGATGCAGGAACAATCATTCTACTCATTTTATAGACAGGGAACTGCAGTAGAAAGAAATTCACTTAACTACCAGGACGGCACACAGAGGAACCCTGGGCAGGGATGGAACCCAGGCGGGCAGGTTCCCAGAGCCCACCCCTCTGGGAAGGGTGTCTAGTGCCAGCAAGATTTGCTTTTTTAATGAAGAAACTGTCTTCTCTATTTTGATGCTAAATGGGGACACTGGCTTCGTCATACCCGTTGGAAAGAGGGTCACCTCCACCCTGCCACAGAGGGACTGGACATGAACGTCTCTGCCTTCCTGCCAGGATAGCGAATCTTTCCTCTTTCAGGAGGATTCTCCCTGGAAGCCACAGTGGACATGCGCAGGAGGCACCCAATTCTCTGTCCCCTGGGGAGTTCCCTGTGGCCTTGTCGCCCCACCTCCTGCCACTTGCCCTGCCCACAGCACACTCCTACCCCGCCTGGCTCTGCCCGCTGGCACCTTTTACCTCCCACCATGCGGCCCTCTGCCTGGACTCTCCCTTCGCCTTCTAGTTTCCAACAGTGACTCACCCAGAAACCTTCATCCTCCTCTGCTTCTCCAGGCCAAGATGCCCGTCGCCTCCTCTGGAGGCCTGCAGCACTTGGCAAATATTCTTAATAAAGGAATTTACACAACTTACTTTTATTCATGAGTCTGTCTCTGAAAACTGCAAGTTCCCCCAGGATACACTGCAAATGCTAAGAAGGCTTACAGAGAGAGAAAAACAAACAAACAAACAAACAGTGGTGTCCTGTCTGTTTAGGTCAGGCTGACCTCTCACGAAGGGACCTGGCTTTCTGGAAGCTGCTGTCCCAGTTCTCATCCTTACCCTTGGACTCCAGGCTGACCTTGAGCCTTGAGTGGTGTCCCACCTCCCGTGAGTCTTTTCCCAGATGGCTTTAGTCCACAGCCTGCTTTCGTAGGTCTGGGGACACTCTCTCTCGCCTGCCTTGTCACCTATGGGTTTCTGCTCACCACAGAACAGGCACCAATAGGCCTGGCTCACAGACACAGTGTATCTTACTAGATATAGAAAATGTGGAAAGAAAAGTGAATTTTGAGCGAGGAATGATGGCAGATCAGAAGGAAACACCTTTATTGAAATTTCCGGAAATGGTCTCTAATTTCTCAGCCCATAACATGCTCCCACTCTGCCCAGCTCTGCCACCTGGGAATGTAACTGGAAACCCAAAATGAAGGCATTACCCATGCAGACACAACATCGCAACCTCACTTTATATGATCTAAGGGCACTCTGGGGTCTCTGAACTCTGACCCAGAATAGCCACCAAACCACTTTGAGAGGCTGCTTTCATGTGAATCAGGTATTCTCAGGCTCGCGTTACTGACATTTTGCGTTGGGTAATTAAGACTTGACAACATCTGTGGCCCCTCCCCAACAGAAGCCAGCAGCTTCCCCTGTGTTCCAACCCCGTTATGACAACAAGCAAAAATGAATCTGGATACTGCCAAATGTCACGAGGTGCAAAATCACCTAGGCTGAGAAGCTCTGCCTCAACTCACCCTTAAGTCCTGCGATCACTCACTCCAATTCATCTCCCTCGAAGGCACCATGGTTTTAGACACACTCAGATAAAATAACAGACGCCAGTCTCACCCCCATTCTTCTTGCTGTTGCATCTGCTTTTCCAGTCAGCCACCAACTAAAGATAATTGTAAATTTACTTGTCATAGGTTTGAATTAATTCCATCCCTTACTACTAGCTGTGTGTCTTCTGACAATGCAGGTAACCTTGCTGTGCCTGCTCGTCATGAGCAGAGGGGAGATAATGGTTTCTCAGAGGGCTGCTGTGTAGTTCAAAGACATCCAGTGTGAAGTGCCTGGCAGGAGCAGGCACCTGAGAGTTCATTCATTCCTTGGATATCCAAGACCACCACTTTAAGGGGAAATGAGAAAGCAGAGGGGTTGCAACCCCCACCCTTTTGCCTCAGTTCCCCTGCCCCAGGGCTCTGCCCACTGCTCTTCTCTTCTCTTTTCTTTTTCGTTTTCTTTTGTAACAGAGTCTTGCACTGTCACCCAGGCTGGAGTGCAGTGAGTGATCTTGATTCATTGCAAACTCCACTTCCTGGGTTCAAGCAATTATCCTGTCTTAGCCCACTGAGTAGCCGGGATTACAGGCATGCGCCACCAGACCCAGCTAATTTTTGTATTTTTAGTACAAACAGGATTTCATCATGTTGGCCAGGCTGGTCTTGAACCCCTGACCTCAGGTGATTCACCTGCGTTGGCCTCCCAAAGTGCTGCTCCCAGCCCCACTGTTCTTTTCTATGTATGTGTGGACAAAGGCACAGCTCATCCACAGCCAGACCTGGAAGACCGAGGCAGCACTAGGAACCACACCAGGGGCCATGTGAGGGCTGGGCCTCTGTTCTGACCGGGGGGACACAGGCTCATCAATGCAGCACCCTTCCCAATAAATCCACTGTACTGAAATGGATCAGTTCGCGCATTTCCCCTGTGCCTCAGTCTGCTTGAGGTCCTGTAACAAAATACCACAGACTGGGTGGCTTATAAACAACAGAAATTTACTTCTCAGAGCTGTGGAGTCTACAAGTTCAAGAGGAGGCACCACCAGCAGATTTGGTATCTGTTGGAAGGCCACATTCTAGATCACAGACGGCATGTCCTAGGTGCACCCTGACGTGGCAGACAGGGTAAGGCAGCTCTCTGAGGCCTCTTTTATAAGTGCGCTAATCCATCAGGTGGGCTCCTCCATCATGACGTATTCAAGTTCTGCTGAAATCCTAATTCACCTTGGCACCTTGGTCTGAACATCTCCCACATCTACCTCCCAAACCAGCGCAGCCACCTGTGTGAAGGCACAATCTGCATACTAGAGACTTCTCTATATGACTTCAAATACAGTAGACGTGTTCAAATACGGTGTCATAGGTACAGAGCTCTACATAAAACCCTTTCTCATGCCTGTGATCCTGGTACTTTGACAGGCTGAGGCAGGCAGATCACAAGGTCAGGAGATCGAGACCATCTGACCAACATGGTGAAACCGAATCTCTACTAAAAATACAAAACAGAAAATAAAATTAGCTGGGCACGGTGGAACACATCTGTAATCCCAGCTACTCGGGAGTCTGAGGCAGGAGAGTCACTTGAACTTGGGAGGCGGAGACAGCAGTGAGCCAAGATTGTGCCACTGCACTCCAGCCTGGTGACAGAACTGACTCTGTCTCTGGGGAAAAAACCCTCTCCCTCAGCCCTTTATATAGTAAATTCTTATCCAAGGTACACGTTGAGCATCGCTCATCCAAAAATCCAAAATCTGAAATGCTCCAAAATCCTAAGCTTTTTGAGCACCAATATGACGCTTACAGGAAATGCTCATTGGTAAGGAATATAATGCAAATATTTCAAACTAAAAAAAAAAAAAAATCCAAGATCTGAAACACTTCTGGTCCCAAGCATTTCTGATAAGGGATACTCAAACTGCAGGTATGTTCTAGAAAGTCACCACACATACTGAGCTGGTGAATATGAAACCACAGCTGCTGGGGAAACACAGGGTTAGTTTCCTACAAGCCTCTGTTCACTACATTTTAATCAACTCATCACCACATAACCTGTGTTAAGTGCGTTTCTGTTTAAAGGCACCCTATTTAATGCATATTGTTGATTTATTAACTTGGAGCTTATGACCACCAATGCTGTAACTCGTGCCTGCATGAAGCTTCTCTAACGCGTTTTCTCCGTAAGGCATGTCACAGGCGTCCTGCACTTAGAAACACTAGACAGCACTTCAGTACTGTGCTTGGGGTCTTTTCAAACAGTAATATCATCAAAAGCACAAAAACATCTAAGAATATGACAGCAAATAGACCACAAAAAGGACACTTGTTTATAGCATGAGAGCTTAAACAAGAAGGCAGAGGTCACCCTGTGTGACCTGAGCTGGGAACACGCACAGCAGGGGAACTCAAATGTTTCCCCACCGTGCACACGTCTTCAAAGGTGCCGTGAGGACTGATCTGGGGGCTGCAAATACATGTTAGCAAAGAAGCAAATTACCAAATACACAAACCACAAATAATGAAGACTGACTACATACGCCTACACCTGTTTAAGGATTTGCGTGTGTGCGCCACACACACACACACACACACACACACACACACACACACACACACCCCTTCACCTGCTAGGGCATTAGCAGCTTGAGGACAGCAAACTCCCTCATACCTGCATCAAGGCAACAGGTAGAAGCTCTGTCTACTCTTCCAGCCTGAGAAAGCTACTGCCTATCTGAGGGGGACTTCATGTTCACATGGGCACTGCCTCACCAAAGCAGGGCACTGCACAGAGGCAGGCTCCACCCTAGATATCTGTTTCTGATCAGGAGAAACATGCAGGTCTTATGGCTTAATGCAAGAAATGGGTTCACTTAAGAAAGAACCATGTTGTTTCATTAAGACCCCTTGTGGGTCCCTGGGAGCTGGATACCACCTGTCTCCTACCCACCTGCTGTCATTCTCCATGAGTGCCTCCTGGTCACAGGCTCAGCAAATGCTCACAGACCTCAAGTTCCACATTGACTCTGGTATGTTGGCTGCAGAGAGAGGAGAGGACTCCACAACTCCGCCTACCCCAAAGGCGCCTCCTATCAGTGGCTCCTGCAACTTCCTTCTCTGGCTGCTCCAGGGCGTGATGGAGCCCAAACTGCCCAGGCTCGGGGCCAGCACACCAGCTGCGGATTTCATCACCACCCTCCTTGTTTTAGAAACAGAGCCCAAAGACAGGCATGCAAATATGCTGTGCTCCGGCCACATTTTACAGACACACTAAAGTGATGGTTCAGAACACACTCAGCCTCTCTCCTGCACGGGCCACATGTGCTCACTCGCGAAGTGTTTTGATCAGCGTGGGGAGAAGGTACTGTATTTCAATGCCTCTTTCTGTTTAAGGCTGTAAGACTTTCTTTTGTTTTGTTTTCTGCTAGCACTAAAATGCTTTTCTGGGTGAGCAGGAATAGGCTTTTTGTCTTTTAACATTTAGCTGAGGGGAAAAAATGCTCACTTCCTTGGTCATCACGGCAACTGTCACGCTAGAAAATTCTGACACATACAGAACTGGCTAAGAAGTTCTTTTCTTTTCTTTTTTTTAAGATGGAGTTTCGCTCTTGTTACCCAGGCTGGAGTGCAATGGCGCAATCTCTGCTCACCGCAACCTCCGTCTCCTGGGTTCAGGCAATTCTTCTGCCTCAGCCACCTGAGTAGCTGGGATTACAGGCACGCGCCACCATGCCCAGCTACTTTTTTTTGTATTTTTATTAGAGATGGGGTTTCACCATGTTGACCAGGATGGTCTCGATCTCTTGACCTTGTGATCCACCTGTTTTGACCTCCCAAAGTGCTGGGATTATAGGCGTGAGCCACCATACCCAGCCTGGCTAAGAAGTTCTAAGAGTCCAAACCTACGACTGTGCCCAGGTCAAGTTTTCTTCCACCCAGGAACTCAAAGGGCTCACCCTGCCCAACTCCCCTGAAGCTCAATCTAGTCTGTGACGAGTCCCCACCACCAGGAAACCTGCAGACATAGATCTCTTCCACTGAAGGATGGGGACCTCTCTCGGGAGAACATAGGGGTGAGTCTCTAAGATACCAGGCCCAATGTGGATCACTTCTACCAGAAAAGGAATTCCACACATTGAGTGTTACAAAGTACAGGTAGATTTTGGTAATGTTTTTGATACAAAGACAATAATAATTTTAACAAGAGGCCAGGCATGGTGGCTCACACTTATAATCCCTACACACTTTGGGAGGCTAAGGTGGGTGGATCACCTGAGGTCAGGAGTTCAAGACCAGCCTGACGAACATGGAAAACCCTGATTCTACTGAAAATACAAAAACTAGTAGGGCGTGGTGACACGTACCTGTAATCCCAGCTACTTGGGAAACTGAGGCAGGAGAATCGCTTGAACCTGGGAAGTGGAAGTTGCAATGAGCCGAGATTGAGCCACTGCACTCCAGCCTGGCCAACAGAGCGAGACTCCATCTCAAAAAAAAAAAAAATTATAAAAAGAGACAAACACATGAAATTTTGCTCCACAACAATTAGTTCTTAGTATCCACTAATAATAGTGGTATATTCTATACCACTCCTACCCCAAAAAATGATTTATTCACTCATTTATTCAATAAATGCCTACTAACTACCTTTATGTGCCAGGCACGTTTCTACACACGTGTTATATACAATGAAAAGATGACCTTTACCTCCCAAAGTGTGTAGTGGGGACCTTTACCTCCCAAAGTGTATGAGCAACCGCTGCCATGGCACCAAAAAACGATTCAAGGTGACAGTGCCACACACAGCGTGGACCTGGAAGCAAACCCTTGTGCTGGAGGTGGTAGAGGCAGACACGGCTTCCAAAAGGAGGGAAGCTCTAAGCTGACTCTACATGGAGCAACAAGAGTTTGCCAGATCCTCTGGGTAGGGGAAGGGAAGGGAGATTCCATGCAGAGGAACCAGAAGGTGCCAAGCAAAAAGGTGCCAATAAACAGCACCACCCTAAGGCTAACCACAGGCAGCACAGTGCCTGCTGTGAGGATACAAAGAAGCCAGATATAGGTGACAGGCTGGGGGAATTGGGGGAATAGAGGGGGATGGAGGGGGATGGAGGCAGCAAACCACATTGCCATGTATGTACCTAGTATGTACCTATGCAACAAGCCTGCATGATCTGCACATGTACTCCAGAACCTAAAGTACAATAAAATATATTCAAGAAAAAAAAAGAAGCTGGACATGTGGTGAGTGTGCACATGTGAGCACAGGTGCGAAGCCTGTGCTTGCGTGTCTGTGTGTGCACCCTCTGTCTGTCTGGAGAATGGGCTGGGGAATGAAGCTTCACATGGAAGCAGGGGTCATTTGTTTCTACCCTGGCTTCTGCTCACTCCTTGTCTGTGATGGAACTTCCTTTGTTAGCACCAGAATTTGACACCACTGGTCCCCAGGGTGGTTTCTGGGGCCCTATTCGCCTCACCTAATGAGAAGATGTGATCATTAAGGACCCTGTTCTAGCCAGGACACCTCCATGCTGCATAATAAACACAGGCTACTCTATGACTCACTCTCTGTATTTACTAATCCGAGCAGAACTCAGCAGAATCTACTTGAAAGAAAGCTCACAGGAGACTAAAAAGTGTCATTTTAATGATGCCAGCTAAGCTTCTCTTCCCTGTCCTCGGTCTGCTGTTTCCCCCAGGTGGAGAAGTAAAAGACTGAAAGGTAGGGAGGGACATACACACTTTTCCAGTCTCTGATCTTGCACTGAAACTCGGGGCCCACACTCTCCTCTGCGGGCACTGGTGATTATTGTTCTCTGTCTGAGAAAGGAGACATGCACTGTGCTTTGATGGATGGGCCATGAGCGGCCTGCCTGGGTACTTTCCAGGGCGATTAGGCAGGGGACTCCAGAAAATGTTCAGGATGGAAGCATCTGAACAAATAAGGCAATCAAAAGGGAAGGAAGATAGGGCATTTCAAAGCCATCTTGCATCTCTGCAGGAAGAGGGGAGCAAGGAGGAGGGAAGAGAGCATTCTCGATTTAGCTGCTGTGGATTTGCTCGAGAGCTCTTGGTGCTGAACCCTGCAGACAAAGCAGACACGGAGAGAGCCTTATGCCAGTGGGATCTGGGAGCATCCTGAAGTGACCTTGACCTCGAGTCTCGCCACTGTGTCCTAGTGGTCCTCCAAAAGTAGGCTGGTTGAAAACAACACAGCCAAAAACTGTGCTGTTGATATTTGAGAGATAATATGCCAGAAAATAGGAGCGATCATAAGGTCTAGAAGTCAATGAAACTAAGACCAAACAATCCAGCCGTAAAATGGTTTTAATTTATTTCACATGGGATTATCTGTGTAATGTGTGTCTTATCCACATGATTATCATCATATGTCGAGTGCTGTCTTTACGTGGCAGTGCTTCGGGGTTACGTCCCCACAACAGCACCTCCGTACTAGAGAGAAGTGGGGAGACAAATGGTACCGTCAGCCAAAGAAAAGCATATCCAGAGGAGGGACATTCTACCACAGATCACCATAGAAAGCTTCAAAGGGGTGAGTTACTTGCACGTTTTTTTTTTTTTTTTTGAGACAGAGTCTCCCTCTGTCTCCAGGCTGGAGTGCAATGGCACAATCTCAACCACTCACCACAACCTCTGACTCCCTGGTTCAAGTGATTCTCCTGCCTCAGCCTCCCGAGTAGCTGGGATTGCAGGCATGTGCCACCACGCCCAGCTAATGTTTGTAGTTTTTGTTTTTTAGTAGAGACAGGTTTTCACCACGTTACTTGTACTCTCACGGGTTAATCTATGCTACTGTTCACTTCTGATGTAAACGGTTCATGTAGAAAACAGTACTCCCTGCTTCCTTATGCCTCTGCAACATGCTCTGAAAATTACAAACCTCTCTTATTACTTGTCATTCTCCTATTTTAAATGAATATAAATGTCAGAGCTCACTGGGTTTATTTAGACGTAGGTTCCTACCATCTGATAATCAGTTTTTGTTGTTTAGAAATGGTAAGAAGCAGCACACCTAGGTTAAGGTATTTCAAAACTTCTTTAGAGCTGATCTATCTGGATCGTTTACAAAGGCATCTTAAAGCCCTTTACGAAGTTATCTGAAAGCAGAGTTCAGAAGTACAAATTGCATCTCAGCTCTCTTGCCGTCCAAAACAAGTCCCCAAAACACTGCATGATGCTTTTGTCTTCTCCACGAGCAAAGCTGCCCTTTGGAAGTAAAATGCTACACAACATAATGGGTGGTGCAGCAGCCCGGCTCTCTGCAGAATCTAGGGTTAGACTTTTTACATTCTACAAAGCACCACCTTATCTTTCTGCTTCAAGTTGAAATCGCCTTTTTCCACCAACGGTGCCAGATGCTCGGTTTGAAAAGCGTCACCAAAGCCCAGGCATGAATTCCTTCCACTGCTGAGACATTCAAATACGCCAGGTTAACTGGGATCTGAGAATGGTCACTGCTCCTGAGGGGCCCATTTAATTAAATGTCCCCACAATTGGCATTTGGAAAGCACGTCATCATCCGTGCCTGGTGCTTTAATGAAAACCTGAGTCCACGAAACTTTGAGTGCCCGTCATGGTACCCTGAAAGGTTCCTATCCTGAAATATTCAGAGCTCCAATTTTGTGCCCAGTTCTAACAGGGATTTTTCTGTCCCATGTACCCTGGGGACACAGTGATGTGGCACTGTGCACAGGGAACAAAAACATCTTCCTGAGAGAGGCTGGTACTCATGATACATTAGTGGGAACTTGGTCGCAGGCCATGGGAATCATCCTCAGCTAAAATCTAAGCTGTTCGTCCCTCCGCTCCCCTGGCTGCAAACCTCTTAGTCGGCACTGGCGTCAGAGCTGGCCTCGGTCAGTACAAAGCCTGAACTCTTTTCTCTGCGTCCCAAATCCATCACAAAGCAAAAATGCCCTGACCTCATCTGAGCCACGGGCGCAGTCACGGTGTGGTGGGGGCTGCCAGCCCAGGCCCGTTTCTGTCTCGGTCATTTCTAAATCTATCTCGACTCAACCTTGTTACTTCAGATCAGAGCTGCCCATAATTAGCTGGGCACAAATGCCCTGTGCCTGCCAAAATGACGAGGCTCTGAGGCCTTCTGGGTGATGCAAGGAATGAGCCAGGAGAGGATGGAATATACCAATTCTTAACAAAACTGCATGAAAATGACACCGAATTCGGAAAGCTTCACACAGCCTCCTTGAGGGCTCCTATTGGAGTTTCTCTCCTCCCTTCAATGAGAGCAAGGAGTTGGAATCAATATCCTCAGGGTTGCCCTGGCTCAAATGACTAAGGGCTTACTCCTTCCTGATTCCTCCAGGAGTAAATTCTGGCAGCAGAAGCAATTTAGAGCAGGTGTGCACACCCACACTCACTCCTAAGAATTTCCCTCAACACACACACACACACACACACACACACACACTCTGTCACATCCTGTTAGCTGCCCACAGTCCAAGTGCACCTGTAGGCAAAGATTCCTTTTGGACTTGGTGCCTTCAACAATACCCTCCCTTAGACAAAGCCTGCCAACTCCTACTCCCTACGGGAGGCCGGGCTGGTGAGAGGAGGAAGGAAGAGAGGGGAACCCAGGAAAAGAAAACGGAAGGGAAGTTGTGGGGTGGGGTGGGGAGGGAGCCTCAACTCTGGTTCTAAAGTGAACAGTCAATGCCGGATATTTTTAGAGAGCCTGAAGCCGGAGAGAGGCTCAGAGGCCCAAATGAGATTGCTCCTCACAACAGAGGTGATTTATTTCCAAGTGTCAGGTGCAGTTTTCAAAGTCCTTCAGTACCACATAGAATCCAGGGATTTCAGCAGGATCTCTGGCCTCTAAGTCATGATAGAACAACATCCAAGCATCCAGGCGGGTAAATGTTTCCTTCCGGGATCCCTGAGGAGCCAAGGCTTGGTTTCAGGTTTCCCAAGCACTGGGGTGGTAGAACCGGCAGGTGGGGATTGAAGGAGGGTATCTGCATATGTGCTTCTCTTTAATCACGTGTCTTCTCTCCAATTCCCCCATTCTCTGGGGCACCTGATTTTAATGTACACCTCTTCCTCTTCCCAAAAGATTCTGAAAACCCTCATTCCTCACTGAGTGTCCCCACAGGCCCCTCTCCCTGGGTCTGCTGGCTGTCACAGAGGAGCTGAGGCCCCTAGAACCTCTTCAGATGGTGATGACGACTATGGTCCTCCCAACAGCTAGCAGAACACACGCAGAAAAGTCTAGTAGTACAACTGTTGGCCACACTCAAAAACTCGCAGAAAGAAAGTACAGGACAAGGTAAAGAATGAGGCCTGGATTCCAGACCACACATGGGCACCTGCGCTCTGTGACCGGGAACAAGTCACTGAATTCTGTGAGCTTCCACTTCTTCATCTGCAAAATGGGATATCCAAGGACATAACTTTCCCGAACATAATTGAAGTGCGTTAAAAAGAAAAAAAACACACTTTTTTTTTTTTTTAAGTGAGACAAAGTCTTGCTCTTGTCCCCCAGGCTGGAGTGTAATGGTACAATCTTAGCTCACTGCAACCTCCCCGCCTCCTGGGTTCAAGTGATTCTCCTGCCTCAGCCTCCCGAGTAACTGGGATTACAGGCGCGCACCACCACCACACCCGGCTAGTTTTTGTGTTTTTAGTGGAGATGGGATTTCACTATGTTGGCCAGGCTGGTCTTGAACTCCTGACGTCAGGTGATCCACCCGCTTCAGCCTCCCAAAGTGCTGTGATTACAGGCATGAGCCGCCACCCCCAACCCAAATTACCTACTTTTAAAGATGATCGTACTGAGCTTGCTTCTGCTTCTTCCCCACACACTGCTCAACTCCCCTTCCTAACAGCAGCAGGACAGAGCTGTAGCCAATGAGGTGCACTCCTGGCCCGGCCCATTTGACTGCCCAGGCCTTTTCTGCCAGGGTCTTTCCTCCTCCCATTTGATGGCGTCAAGCACAGCAACCTTGAAGGGGAGGAACTCAATACAGCAACGCTAACATGCAAGAGCTACTGCACAGAGCTGCCCACATAAGCAAAACCCAATCTGGATTCACCTGAGCAGAAAAAGAATTCACTTAAGCTATGATGCATGTGAGGGTTTGCTTCTTGCAGCCGCAATCAGTCCCTAGACAAATACATTTACCACACCCTAAAAAGGGCAGAAGCATCAACCACTATTAAATACTTCCCCTAAACATGACTGAAAAAATCACAGATGACACGACCATTGTATCTACTTTTAGAGCTCTGAGCCATCAGACAGAAGTCATGTGATGACTGGAACATTCCAGGTTAAATCTAAAATTTCCAGCCAGTTTCTACCACAAACTGAGGAAGAAAAGTAGGATAAGCAAACCTACTTTCACAAACTGAAAACAAGTAGGTTCCCCATCTATATAATTAATATCCACTGCAGTAAAAATCCCACGGCGAGATCCAGCCAGAGGAAGTGGGACTTCATTGGTTCTCACTCTCCACACCTCTTTCTCATTGGCACAACATTCAGGAGTTAATCAGTCCCCTGCTGCTGCCCCTCCAAGAGTTAAACCCTCACTAGAGAAACTGTGGCAGGCCAGGTCTCCCTAAAGGCAGAACAGGCGGGCCTCCATCATAACTGTCTCAACACTGACTAAGGGATGAGGTTAAATATTAGAAACTTTGCATAAGAGCCAGTGCCCATATACAAAGGCTGGAATGTAACAAAAGCCCACCAAGAGGCTTGCCTGGGCCTTTTCTGGGCCTCAAAGCATGACGAAATAATGAAGAAACTTTTTTTTTTGAGATGGAGTCTTGCTCTGTTGCCAGGCTGGAGTATACTGGTGTGATCTTGGCTCACTGCAACCTCTGTGTCCCAGGTTCAAGTGATTCTTCTGCCTCTCAAGTAGTGCACTCTCAAGTAGCTGGGACTACTGGCACCTGCCACCATACCCAGCTAATTTTTGTATTTTTAGTACAGACAGGGTTTCACCACATTAACCAGCATGGTCTCGATCTCTTGACCTCATGCTCTGCCCGCCTCAGCCTCCCAAATGAAAGAATTCTTAACAGGACCCATTTAGGATTAAACAAGTGTATTGTGGGTCTGAAGCAGCTCCCCAAACCTCCATGATTTAGCAGGAGAAAAGATAAGGGTAATCACCCTGGCACCTGGACACATTTAGATTAAGTAAATTTTCTGCGGCTCTCGAGGAAGGTCTTTGGGACTCAGATCTTGGTTACAGATTGGAAGAAGTTAATCACTTATGTCTTTAGATGAATGCACATTTACATGTAGACATATAGCTTAGAAGGTATATAAGCTCCGGAAAACTTTGTGATTTTGAGTTGGTCTGGAGATATTTTCCAGGCCTTCTCCCTGTACCCAGCTACAAAAATAACTTCCCTCCTTTCCCAGTTCATCTGCATCTGGTTATTGGGTTGTGAAACTAAGCAGCCTGGGCCAGGTGCATGGCTCACACCTGTAATCCCAGCACTTTGGGAGGCCGAGGCAGGCAGATTGCCTGAGGTCAAGTGTTTGAGACCAGCCTGACCAATATGGTGAAACCCTGTCTCCACTAAAAATACAAAAATTAGCCGGGCATGGTGGTGTTCGCCTGTAATCCCAGCCATTCAGGAAGCTCAGGCAGGAGAATTGCTTGAACCTGGGAGGCAGAGGCTACAGTGAGCCGAGACTGCACCAGGGCACTTCAGCCTGGGCATCAGAGCGAGACTCCATCTCAAAAATAAAAATAAAAATAAAAAAATAAGCAGCCCAACCCTCAGTTTGGTCAGGGAACAAAGTGTCTGGTGCACTGCTGGTGGTAGGGTGCACTGGACAGCCTGAGATCACCACTAGGCTCCTAAAACATCACTGCTGGGCCCTCCATCCTGCTTAGGAGCTCCCACAGCCATTTCCACCTCTCATTCTCTCCTCCTTCCCCGGCTCCCCCATCCCTCAGCACCAAGCCTCTCCCACTGCTGTTTGGCCAGCTTTCAGTTGCTTCTGGTTTTCTTTCTCAGGCCACAGGAAACCCTTGCTCTGTAATTCCTAAAACGTCACTATCTCCGATACTACCTCCAGAAGTCTGAGGCATCTTCTGAACACATCCGGATGACCTCCAACGTCTGTTCTTGGGCCCTGCGAGCCTGGGAGATGGCTGCACTAGGACCCAGAAGAGCTGAGCTCGACTCCTGGCTCGGCAGCACCTACCTCCTGACCTGGACTAATTCTCCCAAGTCTTCTGAGCCCAGGTTTCTTCCCCACATGATGGGAATTATAACACCACTGTCCCAGGGTTTTCATAAAATCGAATGCATTCATTCATTCAGTCCACATTTGCTGGGTCCCTTTCACGTTCTGAGAACCATCTTAAGCTTTAAGCGTGTAACAGTGAATGGGGTGCTCTCACAGAGCTGTCATTCTGGAGAGGAACGACAATAAATAAATAAATGTATATTATGCCAGATGGTGTAAGTGAAGAAAAGCAAGGTCAAGTAAGGGGCCTAGAGTAGGGCTGGCAGATGAAGAGGGGAAAGGTATTCAGCGAAGGCCTCTCGGATGGGAAATCCCACAAGCGGAAGCCTGAATGAAGCTGGAGAGCCAGTGCAAAGGCCAGGAGTATTGCAATACAAATACAGGAGAAACACACTGAAAAGTGTTCTATGAATGAGGGATGTGACTCATCTCTGGAATCCCACACCTCTCGGACTGATGTTTTTAATCAACCTCATTGCCCAACAAATGCCCTATTTTCCTTTCCTCAGAGTAGAACCAGAGAGCTGGTCTTCCGCCCCACGACTCTCCCCTCTCCTTCAAGAAGACTTGCCTATGCCCTTCAGACAAAATCAGGAAAATCAAGCCTTCCTTTAGGAAAATGGCAAGAGAAGCCCTCAGAGGTTCAAACACAAGTACTTGCCAAGGCAGCCCTGACTCTGCCTTTGTTATCACATCCTTGCCAGCAGGCAGCCAAGACGTAATGCATCTTCTAGAAATGCTTTGTAATTCTACTGGGATAATGGATAATGCAATTAGGAGATAAAGAAATTGACTAGAATGACATAAATATTCAAAAATCACGTTTCAGACAAGTCTGCTTAAAGTCAAGAGTCCTCTCGGAGCAGAATGGCAAATTTCATTCAGAAAAGGGCCACTCAAGGGAGAAAGTAATGCGATCAGTCCTGAGAATGGAGTCAACTAAAGCCACATGCATGAGCCGACTGTGGTCTGATAGAGGCATCGGGAACATCAGAAGATGGACATTCAAATGCTCCACAACATGAAAGCTTTTGAGCGCTGACGTGACACTTCAAGGACATGTTCACTGGGGCATTTCAGATCTTGGATGTTTGGATTTCAGGTGTTCAACTGGCAGGTAAGTGTATATATAATGCAAATATTCTAAAATCTGAAAAAATCCAAAACCAGAAACACTTCTCATCCCAAGCATTTTGCATACGAGATTACCTACAGGATGAGCTAAGATGGGCATACTGCAGGTAGCAAAATCAAGTGAAGAACCAGCTAGTCATATGAAATAATGAGAAAATACTACATTGATCCTGTATCAAAAGGGTGCCTGCTGGAGCAAAACAGCTCTCTCAAAATACGTTCTTCATTTGAAAGGAGCGAGTTTAGGAGCTACAGGATGGTCTGGAGCTCCACACAGAGAAGGCGTCCTGGAACTGGCTTGGAGGTATCCAATGCATCCAATCCTCATTGGAATTCCTTGGAGGAATCCAGTAAGAGGCTTCCTCGTTTACACCAAATGTGTATACAAATCTTCACAGCAGAATTATCCTTCAGAGTGAAAGACTAGAAACAACCCTGATATCCATCAATAGATGAATGAACAAAATGTGGTGTCTCCATGCCCATTACGACATGGATGGACCTTTCCAATGTCGTGGTGGTGAAACAAGGCAGTCATGTAAGGCCACATATTGTATGATTCTGTTTACATGAAATGTCAAGAATGGGCAAATCGAACAGACACAGAAAGTAAATTAGTGTATGGCAGCACCTGGCAGAGAGGGCATAATGGAAAGTGACTGCTCAGGAGAAAGACATTCCATTTCAGGGGTGACGAAAATGTTTTCAAATTGAATTGTGCTAATAGTTGCACAGTCTATGAATACACTAAACAACTGACCTGTGTATATTTTTTACAATTTAATTTTCGTTCTTTTTTTTTTTTTTTTTGAGACGGAGTTTCGCTCTTGTTGCCCAGGCTGGAGTGCAATGGCACGATCTCGGCTCACCGCAACCTCCGCCTCCAGGATTCAGGCAATTCTCCTGCCCCAGCCTCCTGAGTAGCTGGGAGTGCCCAGCTAATTTTTTGTATTTTTTAGTAGAGACGGGGTTTCACCATGTTGACCAGGATGGTCTCGATCTCTTGACCTCGTGATCCACCCGCCTCGGCCTCCCAAAGTGCTGGGATTACAGGCATGAGCCACCACGCCCAGCCAATTTAATTTTCTTTTTTTAAGCTTTCCATCATTTTTGGGGTACCAGTGGTTTTTCATTATATGGATGAGTTCTTTAGTGGTGAATTCTGAGATTACTGTACCCAATATGTTGTCTTTCCTCCCTCATTTCCTCATCCCCCTCCCAACCTTCCCAACCCCCAAGTCCCCAGAGTCCATTGTATCTCTCTATGCCTTTGTGTCCTCATAGCTTAGCTCCCGCCTACTTATAAATGCGAACATGCAATATTTGGTTTTCCATTCCTGAGCTACTTCTCTTAGACTATCAGCCTCCAACTCCATCCAAGTTGCCGCAAAAGACATTATTTCTTTCCTTTTTTAATGGCTTAACAGTATTCCATGGCGTATATATGCCACATTTTCTTTACACACTCCTTGCTTGAGTGGGACTTAGGGTCCATATCACTGCAGTTGTGAATTGTGCAGCTGCAAACATGTGTGTGCATGTGTCTTTTTCATAGAATGACTTCTTTTCCTTTGGGTACATACCCAGTAGTGGGATTGCTGGATCAAAAGGTAGTTCTTTCAGTTCTTTAAGGAATCTCAATGCTGTTTTCCATAGTAGCTATGCCAATTTACATCCTCACCGGCAGTAGGAAAGTGCCCCCTTTTCACCACTTCCAAGCCAACATTTATTGTTTTTTGACTTTTTAGTTATGACCATGCTTGCAGATGCAAGGTGGTATCTCACTCTGGTTTCAATTTCACTGGGGCAAATTTTATGGTCTATGAATTATATCTTAGTAAAGCTATTTTTTAAAAGGGTTTTCTCTGTTTGCCTAACACTGAATTCATGCAGTAGAAGGACTAATAAATCCTGAGCACCCAAACCTCCATTCTTCCAACAGCCTGCAATGTGAGGCATGTGCTCTCCATTCTACGAGTGAAGAAATGAAGCATCAGACAGGAAGCTCACTTGTCCAGCATTAACTGATTGGGAATGGAAGAGCCGGCATTCAAACCTAGGGCTGCTGAAATCCAACGCTCATCTTTGCTCCACGACATCAAATGGGGAAATGCTGAGTGAGGGTGGGATCCAGACACACGGTAGATGAATACAAAATGAAGTACGGTTGGTCCTTGAATAACACAGGGGACTGGGGTCGCCCTCCGCCCCAACACACACAGTAAAATATCTGACTATATATTTTGACTCCCCAAAAACTTAACTACTAATAGTGATAACTGGAAGCCTCACCAATAACATAAACAGTCAATCAATACATAGACTGGTATCAACGTACATTCTACGTATTTGTGACATACCTAAATTTCTTAATTTTTTTCACTATTCCCATGCTGCACAATTAATCTGCAAGTTTTCTCAAATTGTTGCAAATCTACAAAAAACTTTCTCAATATATTTATGGAAAAACTTCTGCACAGAGGCGGGTCCATGCAGTTCAAACCCGTGTTTTTCATGGATCAAATGTCTATGGGGACTCAGTTGTTCCCTTTCATTTATATGACAAAGACCTGGTGAGTACCTGTTATGTGCCGGGCCATGCTTTATGCACTAGGAATACAGCATTAAGCTGAATGAAGTTCTTGTCTTTATGGCCTACACTTTGGTGTGGTGGGACAGAAACTAGACATCTAGTGAATGAAGCATGTATTAATGCTATGTCCAGAGGGGCTAAGTTCTGTGGAGAAAAGTAAAGCTGAAGTATGGGGGACAGAGAGTACAGGCATGACAACAGGGGTACTACTTTATACAAGGCCAACAGGGAGCACCTTTCTGATAAGGTAGTATCTCAGCGAATGAAGGAGAGCCAGGAGGATATGAGATCCAGGAAAGGGGAACAGCAAAATGCAAGGGCCCGGAGGTGGGAACTGAGCTTGATGCATGTGAGGAACAGCAGAGGCCAGTGTGGCCACAGATGAGAAAGCAAGAAGGGGCCAGCAGGAAAGAAGGCGAGGAAGGCAGAGTGACCCCATCACACAGGGCCTCATGCAAGACAGGAAGATGAGCTTTCACTGAGTGAAGCACTGGAGGCTTTGCTGGCAGGTATAACGGGAACAGATTCTCTCCATACTTTTGAGACCGCAATGGCAGTTGCGATCTACAGAGGAGGCAGAAGGGTTCTGGGGAAGAAGTCAAGAAGGTGGCCAGGCACAGTGGCTCATGCCTGCAATCCCAGCACTTTGGGAGGCCCAGGCAGGTGGATCACCTGAGGTCAGGGGTTTGAGACCAGCCTGGCCAACATAGTGAAACCCCATCTCTACTAAAAAAAAAAAAAAAAAAAAAAAAAAAAAATAGCAGGGCATGGTGGCGCAATGCCTGTAGTCCCAGCCTCGGGAGGCTGAGGCAGGAGACTCACTTGGACCCAGGAGGTGGAGGTTGCAGTGAGCCAAGATCGCACCACTGCACTCCAGCCTGGGCAACAGAGTTAGACTCAATCTCAAAAAGAAAAAAAAGTCAAGGAGGCAAGGCGAGCCTACAGCAAGTCCACGGGTGGATGGTTTATCCTGAGAAACTCACAAAGCACTCAGGGACAAGTGAGAATGAAGTGGCACCTGCAGAGCTTCTAATCCAGTGCAGTTCTCAGCATGTGGTTCAGAAACCCCAGGGGTCTGTCTCTAACACCCTTCAGGGGGAGGTCTAGGAGGTCGAGACTATCTTCACAGCAATGCTAAGACTGTATGTGCCTTTTTCATTCTTCCTTCATGAGTGGTTTCTGCATGCTGTGTGAAGACATGGCCCATAGCTAACAACACACACCTGTGTATCGTCAGTTTCAATTTTGAATACAGTAAATATCCATAGACATACCCCATTTAAACACAAGGTCTGTGGAGTGCTTCAGTATCTGTAAGAGCCCCGAGAATGAAAAGCTTGAGAGCCATTCCTCCAATCAATCCATTCCGACCCTCCACCCCATGGACAGGAATCATGGGGCCTTGGACCAGGAGGGGCACAAAAGTTGGCTGGACAGGGAAACTTCTGCATTCTCAAATGGTGTCTGGGGTAAAGTTTTAGGTTCTTTCTCCCCAAGGTCTAGCCTCAGCAGGGAGGCAGAAAGGTTCTTTCTCTAAGATGATACGGAAGCCAAATTCCCCGCTGCTTGCTCAGACAAGGTTAAAGATCTCTCAGTGCCAGAGGCCATTTCCCATTGCCAGATGAGCCATTTATCCCAAGTTGTTTTCTTTTCATCTTTGGCAAACCCCTTCTCTTTGAAAAATTCCATTTACTCCACTCACAAATAAATATGCCTACGGAGCTGCAAAGCGGGAGGGAAAAACCCACAGAATGGGCCAACTGGGGCTGCCCAGAAGTGGAAAAAAGTATCACAGCTGACAGTCACTTTTCATCTCCAACACTCGGGGCCCATTTTGCATTAAATCCTCCTCAATCATTTGCTCACAAACATGACCACCGGTTCTGGGTCTCAGGCCCGCCGCTGAGAAGCCACCAGGGAACTCTGTAGAGTGCCAGAAACCAACCAGCCTCAGCAGGAAGTCAGAGATAAGGGAATCACAATAGCCACATCTTAGCTCATTTTCCTTTTTCAAAAGCTGGTCTCTGACCCCAAGGCACGGCCGTGGGACCGGCCTTCTAACCACGGCCTTGAGAACCACTCCTTCCTCGTCTTGTCGTTGTTGGGAGCTAACAGCCCCAGCCCAGGGCTTGGAAAGTGCACATCCCAGGAGGCCTTTGCTTTTAATAATTGCAGTAATAGTAAAAACAATACCTTCTGTTGGCATACACACCAGAAACCAGGATGGCTTTAGAACCTGTCTAGGCGTTATGAACTCATCCCTCTGCCCTGAAAAATGCAGGTAATGACAGATTCTGAACATGCTCATACGTGGCAGTCACTACTGTTTGGTGTGCTCACTGGTCCAGTTACTTGTTTCTGTATTAAGGGTATATGCACAAGCTGAAAAGGGAATACAGAGATGAATTCATGTGTCAAATTTCTCATGAGCTCCTACTATGTGCTTGGCCTGGGGGTACAAATATGTGGTCCAGAGCAGTAAAGAAAATGGCATAGAATAGGCTGGATGCCGTGGCTCACACCTGTAATTCCAGCACACTGGGACACCAAGGTGGGGGATCACCTACCTGAGGTCAGGAGCTTGAGACCAGCTTGGCCAACAAGGTGAAACCCTGTCTCTACTAACAATACAAAAATTAGCTGGGTGTGGCAGCACAGGCCTGTAGTCCCATGGGAGGCTGAGACAGGAGAATCCCTTGAACCCAGGAGGTGGAGGTTGCAGTGGGCTGAAACCACACCATTGCACTCTAGCATGGGTGACAGAGCAAGACTGTGTCTCAAAAAAAAAAGAGAGGCCAGGCGCGGTGGCTCACGAGGTCAAGAGATCAAGACCATCCTGGTCAACAAGGTGAAACCCCGTCTCTACTAAAAATACAAAAATTAGCTGGGTGTGGCAGCACAGGCCTGTAGTCCCATGGGAGGCTGAGACAGGAGAATCCCTTGAACCCAGGAGGTGGAGGTTGCAGTGGGCTGAAACCACACCATTGCACTCTAACATGGGTGACAGAGCAAGACTGTGTCTCAAAAAAAAAGAGAGGCCAGGCGCGGTGGCTCACGCCTATAATCCCAGCACTTTGGGAGGCCGAGGCGGGTGGATCACGAGGTCAAGAGATCAAGACCATCCTGATCAACAAGGTGAAACCCCGTCTCTACTAAAAATACAAAAATTAGCTGGGCATGGTGGTGCATGCCTGTAGTCCCAGCTACTCATGAGGCTGAGGCAGGAGAATTGTTTGAACCCAGAAGGCCGAGGTCACGGTGAGCCAAGATCGTGCCATTGCACTCTAGCCTGGGTAATAACAGCGAAACTCCATCTCAAAAAAAAAAGAAAGAAAGAAAGAAAAGAAAATGACATAGAATGAAAAGTAGCCCAGCACAGTGGTTAAGAATCTAGACAGAAGCATGATGGCCTGGGTTCAAATCTGAACCCTACCACATCTTGGCTATGTGGCCCTGTGTGAGGTATTTAACTTTTCTGGGCCTCAGTTTCCTCGCCTGAAGGTTGAGCAAGCCCACAGGGGTGCAGTGAGACTGAGGGAGAGGTTTGTGGAGCACTTGCAACAGCGGCTCATAGTATGAGGATGGGTTATTATTCTTACAAAAGAGACATATGCAATAGGAGGCAGAGGACGACAAGGTGACCCTGGCAAGTGAGGGAAGCAGAGAAGGGAGACCACTGAGCATCCTACCAGGGCCAAGACCGAGAGAAGGATATGGCTCAGGGCACAAAGCCAGGAGGGGCCTGGCTAGGAATGAGGAGGTATGATGGTGTCCAGCCCTTGGGCAGTGGCAGAGAGTGGCAGGGGCCCACGGAGGGCAACTCAGGATATGCTGTCCAGGCCAGTGATGGACTCCTTACCCTCAGATCCTTACTGCTGGAGAGGGAAGGAGGATGGTGGCAGGTGCTCTGCAGGTCAACCCCTCTCCCCAACCCTACCCCCCTCACTCATTGGGCTCTAACCACAGGGGCTCCATCCTGATAAAAATCATGCACCGGCCACTTCCTGGACCTGCAACGCTTTTCCCCCACCAACTTCCACCTCCTCCTCCCCACCAACTTCCACCTCCTCCTCCCCATCAACTTCTACTTCCTTTTCCTCACCAGCTTTCACTTCCTCTTCCTCACCAACTTCCACTTCCTCACCAACTTTTACTTCCTCTTCACCAACTTCTACTTCCTCTTCCCCAACTTCTACTTCCTCTTCCCCACCAACTTCCAATTCCTCTTCTCTACCAAGTTTCATTTCCTCTTCTCCAACTTCCTCTTCCTCACCAACTTCCACTTTCTCTTCCCCACCAACTTCCACTTCCTCTTCTGTCTACACCTAGGTTCACTTCTCAGGAAAGCCTGCAGGGGCCCTTGACTAGGTGCGCTGTTCATCACTCTCCTGCTCGGCCCTTTCCCAGTGGTGAGGTAAATATTTGTTTCTGTAACTATTTATTGAATGTTGTCCCCTGAGAACTACAAAGGGCAGGACGTCTGTCTCCTCACTCCGTGCAGTCCTACCTACCTCTGCCAGGCTGAGGCTCACCACAGTGCCTGGCCTGCAGATGGTACTCAGGATCTGCCATCTCCACAGGTGGATGGTTTATCCTGAGAAACTCACAAAGCGCTCAGGGACAAGTGAGAATGAAGAGGCACCTGCAGAGCTTCTAATCCAGTGCAGTTCTCAGCGTGTGGTTCAGCAACCCCAGCGGTGTCTCTCTAACACTGCTCAGGGGGAGGTCTAGGAGGTCAAGACTATCTTCACAGCAACACTAAGACTGTATGTGCCTTTTTCACTCTTACCTCATGAGTGGTTTCTACATGCTGTATGAAGACATCACCCATAGCTAACAGAACACACACCTGTGTATCCTCAGTTTTAATTTCAAATACAGTAAATATCCACAGACCCCATTTAAACACAAGGTCTGTGGAGTGCTTCACTATCTGTAAGAGCCCTGAGAATGAAAAGCTTGAGAACCATTCACTGTTCCAATCAATCCATTCCCACCCACCATCCCAGAAGGAAGACACTGTTCCAAAAACGAGTCAACACAACATTGCCGGGTGGAGATGGGCGTGGGATCACAGGAGCGCAGCAATCACCACAGACTCACAGCAGTGTGGGAAGTGTTCCTACCCGCCCCGAGACCAGCCCTCAGAGCCTGGGATGCTCCCTCTGGAATCTCCTGCCAGCTCCACCCACTCAAAGCAGAGGTAAACAGAGGTGGGAAATTCCCACTGCCAACCTCACTTTCCCCACTCCTGGGTGGCAGCCAACTGTCTTCATCATAACAGGTTCCCCACAGTTCCCTTCCACGCTCTGTAGTTCCGTGAGTGCAAGCCCCAACATGAGCCGCCTCCCTCTGCCTGGCACACCCAGTCTACCTGACAAACACCTACTCCTCCTTGCAGGCTCTCCCTTCCCCTGGAGGACCCTCCTAAGCCGCCCCCAGAGGCCTGACCCCATCCCTTTCCCCACCACATTCTCCACCTCTGGTTTGTCTCTGTATTCTCACTGCCTGGGTCTCCCAGGAGAACACAAGCTCCCCAAAGGGCAGAGGCTGAACTTCACTCATCGCCCCAGCCCTCGCACAGTTCCCTTCTGCAACACACCACCAACACATATCCATTCTGTGAGTGTTACAACAAATGAGTGAGCAAATGAATGAGCAAATGAGTGAATGATGCTTTTTAAGATGACAGTTTATCTTAGGTTAGCCACTTTATGCATAGATGCTTCCTCTGCAGGGATGACCTGGGCCCTGTTTCCAAGATTAAGGAAGCCTCCCTCCTAGTCTAATCTGCAGAATGAGAACTCCTTCTCCAAGCAGGTGATCTCCTGAGCCAGCTTCCACTGAGGTTGATGTGCATCTACTTCTTGGGATTCTTTCATCTAATTTTCAGAGCAACATTGTTCCATCCCACCTTGTCCCCAAATCTGACTCATTCAGCTGCCTCTTCCTCAACCAAGGTGCATGTACAGCTGGAGTCCCTTCACTACATTTTATCCCCTCTTCCCTCCTGGTCACAGCAGTGTGATGAGGTCAATGGGAATTAGATTTTGGAGATGGGGCAGAGTGGCACTAGGGGCAGGAGGAAATGTACGCATACCTGCTGAGAAGACAGAATCAATAGGTGACAACTGTAATTCTCCACAGAGTAATTACCGTATGTTTACAGGGCTCTGCAGAGTCACCCTATCGATTTCAGAAAAGTGTATTTACTGCATCAGAAACACAGTTGCAATCCCTGGTCTGCACTCCAGTCTTTCCTTTCATTGCTCTTGAATATCAGAGCCGGATGGGAGCTGCTGTAGCATGCCATGTAGCATCTTTGCCTCTGTGGTTTGGCTCAACAATTCATTATCCATCTCCATCTACTTTACCAGATCCATTGTTACCCTCAAAAGGCGGCAAACAGAACCATTCATTTACTTACTCAAATCACTGGTTCCTACTTTGTGCCAGGAGCTCGCCTAGGTGCTGGTGATGCAGAGACGCACCTGCTCCTTGGTAGAGTCTCAGAGCACCACCCTTCGTGGCCGACCAAGGGAGTAACATTCCAGGAAAAGGTACGAGTTTGAATGCACACTTAAGGGAACCCACAGAATGGGAGAAAATATCTGCAAATGATAGATCTGGTCTATTATCCAGATCATACAAAGATCTCTTACAACTCAACAATTTAAAAACTAGTAATTTAAAAACAGGCAAAGGGTATGAACAGGCATTTATCAAAAAGAACATGTACAAACAGATGATAAGCACATGAAATGATGCTTAACATCAGTAGTCATTAGGAAAATGCACGTCAAAGCCACTTCACCCCCATTTGCATGCCTGCAATCAAAGACAATAACCAGTGCTAGGAGCCTGTGAAGAATCCACATTTCCGGTGGAAATGTACAATGGTACAGTCACTCTGGAAGACAGCTTGGCAGTTCCTCAATGTTAAACCTAAAATTACAATACAACCCAGCAGTGGCACTTCTCCGTATATACACAAGAGAATTGAAAATGCACGTGCACACAGAAAATCATACACAAGGCCAGGTGTGGTGACTTGCGCCTGCAATCCCAGCACTTTGGGAAGCCGAGGGGGATCACTTGGGATCAGGAGTTCAAGACCAACCTGGCCAACACGGTGAAACCCCGTCTCTACTGAAAACACAAAAATTAGCCAGGCATGGTGGTGCATGCCTTAATCCCCACTACTTGGGAGGCTGAGGCAGGAAAATCACAGGAACCCAGGAGGCGGAGGTTGTAGTGAGCGGAGATCACACCAGCGTATTTCAGCCTGGGCGACAAAGTAAGACTCTGTCTCAAAAAAAAAATAAAATAAAATAAAAAGGAAAGAAAGAAAAGAAAATGATACACGAGCCATCAGAGTACTATTCATATTAGCAAAAAAGTGGAAACAACCCGAATGTTCACAGACCAATGAATAAACAAAATCTGATCTAACCATACAATAAATTATTGTCATAAAAAGGAATGCAGTACTCCTGATAACGTGAATCAGCGTTGACAACATTATGCCAAATAAAAGAATTGAGACATAAAACACCACGTATTGCACTGATTGCATGTATATGAAACCTCCGGAAAAGGCAAATCCATAGAGACAGGACGTGGATGAGTGGGTGCCAGCAGGTACAGTAACAGGACGGGGGGCATTGTTAATGGAGATTCTCCTGGGGATGACGACATGTTTTGGAATTAGATAATGGCGACAGTTGTACCGCCTTGTTAATATACTAAAAACCACAGGACTTTACAGGTCAAAAGGGTGAATTTTGTGGTATGTGAATTATATCTCAGTAAAATCCCATACACTTACGGCTGTTACTTCATTCTTACCTCAAAGCTACACTGCCCCCAGGGAACTGAGAAAACTGACATTACCAAGAGAATACACACAATAAATAGCTTCAGCTCACCTACCAAATGAAGTGAAAACCAGAGAGACACTTCTTTTTTTTTTCCTTTCTGTCTCTGGTTGGATATAAGCTACGTGTTGGTGGCGTAAAGGGTGGTTCCCTGGCTGTGTTTCCCGAGAAGTCTCTGTCATCAAATTACTAAAGGCAGAATTAGCATTGCACACACCATAAACGTAAGCATTGCCAAAGACTGCCAACAACACATCAGCCCTCACCCCTAAAAGCAATGACTCGGGACAAGAGCAAGCAGACTGGTTGTGAAATACAGAACCAAATGAAGTCAGATGACATGTGTATTTGTTCCAAAGAAATAAACAGTGGCATGAGAAATTGAAGAGAAATTAGCTAAGAACTAGGAACCTCATTCTCAGGTGGCTAGAAAGACTGGACTAGATTATGGAGCCTGTAGCAAAAAACAAAACATAAGAAAAAAAAAAGGATCACACACCCATGTGGGGTGTGCCTGCCATACTGCGCAAGGGTCCCCTCCAGGGCTCATCTGCCCTTCCCCATACCCTACCAGGACCATTGGGGATTAGAGACCTCGTTTGGTCAAGGCCTGGGCTCCTTCTCCCTGCCCAGCCAGGGCCCCTGCACCACATCCCACAAGGCTGCCCATCTTCACCCACCACTGCAGACTGACCTCTACTTCCCCAGTCCCCTGCAGTCCCCTCCAAGATACACACACCGTATCCCTGGCCAAGACATGCATCTCTGAGTGCACAGACTCTGCACCATCAGGCCTCCCTGCCTCATTCCAGCTGCTCCCTCTGCCTGTTACAACTTTCTTCCCCAGGGCAGCTTCAGTCTCCCTTTCTCCTAAAACCTCTCTTGTCAGGACTAACTTTTTGTCCTCTAAGTTTTCCACAGTAGGGCATTTACCTCTTTGGTATAGAATCCATCATAGTTTGCCTGCTTCTTTTTGTTGTTTTTTAAGAGACAGGATCTGGTTCTGTTGCCCAGGCTGGAGGGCAATAGCACCATCAGGGCTCAATGCAACCTCAATCTCCCAGGCTCAGGTGATCCTCCTGCCTCAGCCTCCAGAGTAGCTGGGACCACAGGTGTGCACCACCATGCTCAGCTAATTTTTTTCATTTATTCATTTATTTCTTAAAAACAGGCTCTCACTATGTTGCTCAGGCTGGTCTTGAACTCCAGGCCTCAAGGGAATCCTCCTGCCTTGGCCTCCCAAGTAGCTGGGATGATAATTCCATCTGCCTTCTATAATAAAGGCAACTGCCAACACACTTTCATGGGGCTTCACAGCTGCCCAGAACCACGTTTGCAATTCACCTATAGTTACTCTTCTTTTTGGGGGACAGAGTCTCACTCCGTCGCACAGGCTGGGGTGCAGTGGTACGATCTCATCTCATTGCAAACTCCACCTCCTGGGTTCAAGTGCGTCTTGTGCCTCAGCCTCCCGAGCAGCAGGGATTATGGGTGCACGCCACCACGCCTAATTTTTGTATTTTTAGTAGGAATGGGGTTTGCCATGTTGGCCATGCTGGTTTCAAACTCCTGGCCTTGAGTGATTTACTTGCCTCGGCCTCCCAAAGTGCTGGGATTACAGTACAGTTACTCTTTCAACTCCCCACCACCGCCCTCTGCATGGGTGCGACCCTTATCACCACTTACAGATGAGAAATCTAGTGCTGGATCATGCAGCTGGGAAGAGCCGGGTGGAGCCAAGATTTCAACCTACGCAGACAGTCTGGTCCTATGGGTCACACCCTTCCCCCCAGTGTCAGTCTCTCTCTGTGACAATTTGTATGTGTGTCAGAAGCAGCTGCACACAGCCTTGCCCTTCTGATGCACCCACCCCATCCACACCTAGATGCATGCATGCAGAGCATCAGTACTCAGTAAGGACATGAGAACTGCCTAAAGATGCAAGGATAACAATGACATCTGCCAGCGGGCAGGGAAGTTTACACAAGGGATAAAAATGGAGGGAATTATTCCCCAAAGGATGAGGTAAGCAGGAATCAAGGAAAAAAATCCAGGCCGGGCGCGGTGGCTCACGCCTGTAATCCCAGCACTTTGGGAGGCCGAGGCGGGTGGATCACAAGGTCAAGAGATCGAGACCATCCTGGTCAACATGGTGAAACCCCGTCTCTACTAAAAAAAACAAAAATTAGCTGTGCATGGTGGCGCGTGCCTGTAATCCCAGCTACTCAGGAGGCTGAGGCAGAATTGCCTGAACCCAGGAGGCGGACGTTGCGGTTAGCTGAGTTTGCGCCATTGCACTCCAGCCTGGGTAACAAGAGCGAAACTCCGTCTCAAAAAAAAGAAAAATCCAAAGTATTTATTCCTGAATGGATGACAGGTTCCTCAGCTTATTAAAGGAATGAGGATGGAGGCTACTCTGTAGGCTCTGAGACACTTGACAAGAAGGTTGGCACATGCCACCCAGAATATCTTTGGGGCCATTTCTCTGGATACAGGATCCAAAGGACGCTGACCTCCAACCTGACATCCCAGAATGACTTTCCACATCCTGTGCCATGGCTCTCCTATTCTTTGGAGTGCCTTCTCTTATCAGGGCAGGAAAACCCAGCCCTCAAGTGTGTAAACACAGGGCACCAGATAGTGGCCCATGTGGAGATCCCTGATTAATCCCCTGCACTATTCTGAAAGCTTCTCAGTCTTGTAGACACACTCCCTGTCTCATCAGCAACAAGCAACTCACAAGGACACACCTGTTTCCTGTAGAGTCTCCTGTACATTCAGCCCTCTCCTGACCTGCATTTCCTTGGGAAAACACTTAGACCAGATAACTCCCAAGTTCCTGACCAGTGACTGCTGCTTTCCGCCCAGGTGGTGCTGTGCGCATGCTGGCACTCCTACGGAGCCTGTAGACTCCTCTGCAGGAATAGAAGGCTGTGGCTGGCACCACACATGTGGCCACTTCTAAACTTGGTGACAGCTCGAGCTCTGGAAGCCCTGCTAGGACAGCTCCAATGCACCTCCCAGGGGTACTACACAGGGTCACGTTTGCACCCACTGTGGAGGGACCAGCTGGTTGTATTCTCACACACCAAGCAGGAGCGGAACAAGCTCCCGGCGCTCATTAGCAGCATGCCACGGGAACAAAGGGCAGGTAACAAAGGGGCAGGGCCTCCGCCCACTTTCTGGCTTGGGCTTTTATTAGGGTGTGGAAAGCTGAGCAAGGAATGCAGAAGTCCATCTCTATTTTATCTCCATTCGTGTATCTGTCATCTGAATTCTGCTTCTGCTCCCACGCCCTGCTGGAACACCTAGCTGGGAAGATAAACAGTTCTCGCGTGCAACTGGAAAAGCCCCTGCTAACTGGGCTGCGGTCACTTTCAGTGACCTGCACAGGGGCCAAAGGGGAGTTGCCAGCAGCTATGTGTCAATAAGAGCCCCAGGATCCAAGACAGCATTCTGCAACATACAGACTGACGCTGGGTCCCAAAGTCACCTGCCTGCTAGGGCCACGCAGGAGGTACCAACGAGGAAGGCAGTCTGGGCGGGCAGTAGGGCCATCGGAGCAAGCCTGCCCCATCTAGCTGCTGCAGTGAATGTCAGGAACTAATTCACAACTTTTTTTTTTTTTGCGGCGGGGGGTGGGGGGCAGTCTTGCTCTGTTGCCAGGCACCAGGCTGGAGTGCAGTGGCATGATCTCAGCTCACTGCAACCTCTGCCTCCTGGGTTCAAGCAATTTTCCTGCCTCAGCCTCCCGAGTAGCTGGGACTACAGGTGCACACCACCACGCCTGGCTAATTTTTGCACTTTTTAGTAGAGACGGGGTTTCACCATGTTGGCCAGGATGGTCTCGATCTCTTGACCTCGGGATCCGCTCCCCTCGGCCTCCCAAAGTGCTGGGATTATAGGCGTGAGCCACCACCCCTGGCCTACTCACATTTTTAATAAACACTCAAGTGGGTTAAACAAATGACCAAGGCTGAAGGCAATGGTCTGCTGGCCCTTTCCGCAGTCTGTTTTCGGCCCACAATGACCAGGCTCCTAATGTCATCATCTCAAGACCTAGAAAGCTTTGAGAGCTCTCCTCACCCCTCCAAAGAACCCCCCAGAGCAGAGAAGAAAGGGAAGAAGTACAGCACGCCCCGCAATAGGACACCACCTGAGTGAGAAGCACAATGACACTAACTCGGCCAGCGGCACCCAGACCAAGAGCATGGGAGCTTGTTCGGGAAAGGCCTGAGGATTCCTACAATTTCACAGACCTGGAATTCACAAGCTGAATTTCAAAGATCAGCTACTCTTCCTACGTCATTGTCCCTGTATGCCACAAAGCCTCTGAAAAGATCACCCGCAACAAGGAGGGGCCATATCATTAGAGGTGCACCCAGGAGGGAGGTCCTAGAAGGGGTAAGCATGGCTATTTCACAGAGCCAAGCTTCTTCTGCCCTGTCCCTCTGCCCTCCACAGCCCTCCCAAGGCCAGGGAAGGAAATATATAGGGCCAAAGGCCAACATAACATCCTGTGGTCACTCGGGGCCCGACGACAGGGGCTTGATGCGTGCTGCTTTAAGGGATATGACTGGGGATGGAAGCGCCCTCCATGAACACCACTGGCTCATCCTGTCTTGGACTCATGGACACATCTGATTCTAAACCTCCTCCAGCAGCACACGCTGTAGACCCCTCCTTTGCTATTCCACTGTAGCAAGTTCCGTCGGCTGGATGAAAGCTCGCAGCAGGACACGGACCTGCCCGTCCTCGGAGGGGAATTTTGGTAACTCCAGTCACTGGCTCTTACCCCTCGGCCTTTAAGCATTAGGACAACTAAACTGGGAACTGGGATTCTGACAGCATGCTTCCTTTTTCATGTAACTGTGTCAGAGACACATTTAAGAAAAACGAAACACAGTATAATCCCCCCAGGTCCTTTTCCTTAAGCGCATTGCAAACTCAACCTGTACCAGAGTCTCGGAATCTGTTTCTTCACTTGGTACCATAACACATGCATTCCAAAGTGACAGAATATTCTTCTGACCAATACCTAGGATTTGTGAAATAATCCATCATTTTCATATATCATCACTGACTGAATCATTTCCCTACATACCAGCCACTTTCAAATCTTTCCCATTTGCCATAATCTCTGAAGGGAGTTTCTGTCAGCCAGGGCCCGGAATGTTCCTTGGTGGTTCTTGGCACTGCCCGGAATGCAGGGTATCTGGGAATCAATGGGTGGTAACACGATCTGACTCACAGGCTGATCTCATTGGCAAGAGTGCAGGTTAAATTCAAAGACAGGCAGCCTGGCTCCCCGCCACTGACCGGCAGGGGGACACCAGCTGAGTGGCTCAACCTCTCTGAAGAGAGGACACTGACCTAATTATCTCTAAGTCTTCTCAGCTATCATGTTACAAGAGGCTTGCTCTCAGGGTCCACAGACCCTAGGTGGCCTGGGGACACCATCCCTAAGAGTAAGAAGTCCACGCTGAATCCATGACCACGAACCAGCGCAGGATCAAGCAGGATGCTTTTACTTCACTATCTCCAAGTGATATTTACATGTTCAATGAAAATGACAGGCACTGCTTAACCAAAACAAGAGGGAAAGGGGATGAGTGCTCGAGAAAGGGAAAAGCTCTAGGCATTATCTGGAAATTTTCTCATTTTCTAAGTCTCTTCCCGCCCTGTCCATCACAACCCATCAGGAACTCCTCTCAATTCTGCCTTGAAAATCTCTCCAGTGCCCTCTGAGTCTACCTCCACTGCCTCCTTGGTGGCCAAGGCTGACGTTATCATCAATCGCCCCCTAATCGGTCACCCAGACCCATCTGCACAGTAGCCAGTCATCATCGGACCACATTGTTCCCACCGAAACCCTGAGAGTAGAGTCCCACTATACTCAGAAAAGCACCCTGCTGGGCCGGGCGCAGTGGCTCAAGCCTGCAATACCAGCATGTTGGGAGGCCGAGGCAGGTGGATCACGAGGTCAAGAGATCGAGACCATCCTGGTCAAAATAGTAAAACCCCGTCTCTACTAAAAATACAAAAAATTAGCTGGGCACGGTGGCGTGAGCCTGTAATCCCAGCTACTCAGGAGGCTGAGGCAGGAGAATTGCCTGAACCCAGGAGGCGGAGGTTGCGGTGAGCCGAGATCGCGCCATTGCACTCCAGCCTGGGTAACAAGAGCGAAACTCCATCTCAAAAAAAAAAAAGAAGAAAAGAAAAGAAAAGAAAAGCACTCTGAAGCGTTCCTGCAGCCAACCAGGCCCTGTGGGACCAGCTGTGACCACTTCCCCACCTCTCCATCTCCCTGTGCCTGAGGAGTTATTTTGGTTCCTAACCTTTTCTCTCCCCCTCCCTGTTTCTGCCACAGGACCTTTGCATCTGCCGTCTTTGCTGCCCTCAGTGTTCCCGTCTTCACAGCACCCACTACAGCTTGCATCTGCTGTGTCTGCTCACATGCTCACTTATTCATTTTCAGCTGGCTTCCCTACTGAAGTGTAAACCTGAGGCCAGCGCCCTTATCTCCTTTTTCGTCACATTCCTGGTTCAGAACCCAGTGCCAGCCACATAGAAAACATTGAATACCTACCTGTTGAGTGAAGAAACGAAGTATTCAGTTCATAGCTCAGAACAAAAACTGTTCAAAGACAATTCAATGAAAGTCCAGGCACTCACTCTAAGTTAAAAGAATACTGGAGAAAAGTTGAAGAGAAGAGAGAAAGAGAGCGCCTGCTCCTGCCTCTCCCCTTCTGGATGGCGTCATCGGTTCTGCAGGGAAGAAAAGCCCTCCACCACTCCATATTCCTTCATGAAAGACTCAGGTGTTCAGAGCTCAGAGCAGGCCTCCTCCTTGAAAGGCATCTCAGAGGGAGCGGGAAGGATGACCCTGACTCCTCCATATTAGAGATGCAAACCCACCAGGACTTCATCATTTTATCCCTGCTGTCTGCTTGTCCATGGCTGTGCAGGGTAACAGAGCTCCAAAGGGAGCTGACAGAACCTGTGACGCATCCCTTGCTAAGTAAGCACAGAAGCCGAAGCCACTCTGAGCCCCATGTCGCAGCTGCTTGCTGTTCTGCAAAGCTAGGACTGACAAGAGGGTTCGCCCAGTGCTTTGTCTCCTTTGGTGGAGAGGCCTGGAGCCTCCTTCCAATACTGCTCTCTCTCTCTGTGGTCCTTTTCTTGCCTTGAAGCCTGGAAATCAGGAACTGAATCTGTGAGGGGCTCACATTCCAAAGGGAGAGCCCTGAGGGCCTATGGCAGTGTACATCTCAGGAGGGACCTCGAATAGGGATACGGTAATCATACGAGTGGTAACACTTACACAAGGACCTCCTACGTGCCAGTGGCGGCTTTCGGTCCTTTGTAATAGATTACCATCCCTCAGCAACCCCAGGGAGGCAGTTTACGGATGAGGGAAACTGAGGTACAGTGAGGTTGTGCAGTGTGCTCAACGCCATCCTGCTGGTAATTCCGTCAGTCCAGATGCACAGGTAGCAAGTGGCACGGTCCAACATTTCCACTGAAGCGCAGCTAATGGAGGACTATGCAGAGAGTTGAGGGCAGAGACACGGGACCCCCTGAGGGATGCTAAGGCACCCAAGACCAGCAATGGAAGGCAGTCACCGGGTGGTAGCCCTGAAGAAGCACAAAGAAGGAACCAGGTCACTGGAATCCAGCAAGAGCTGGTCTGGGGAGAGGAAGGCAGCGATGCCCAAACCATGACCTAGTGCAGATGGAATACATTCCCAGACCCCTCTCTCCCTTAGGGCTCTGACATCTTCTTGGAGCCTCCTAGTGACCTCTATTTTATCATCAACAAGACAGGCACATTATGCCCTGGTTATGAAAAACAGTATGGCAGTTCCTCGAAAAATTAAACATGCAATTACCATATAATCCAGCATTTCCACATCTGGGTGCAACCAAGAGAATTAAAAGCAGAAACTTAGATATTTTGCACACCTATGGTTCACAGCAGCACCGATTCACAACAGCCATAGGTGCAAGCAATGCTAGTGTCCACGGCAGATGAATGGATAAACAAAATGTGGTCTCCACATACAATGAAATATGATTCTGCCTTAAAAAGGAAGGAGATTCTGATGCAGGCTACAACTTGGAGGAAACTTGAGGACATGATGCCAAGTGCAGTAAGCCAGTCACGGAAGGTCAGAAACTGTAGGATTCCACTTCCAGGAGGTAACTAGGGTAGCCAGACTCACAGAGACAGGAGGAAGCACACTGGCGGGTGCCAGGGTTGAGGGGACGGGGAATGGGGAGCTGCTTAATGAGTGCAGTTTCAGTTTTGCAACAGGAAACATTCTGGACATTGCACGACACTGGCAGTGGCCATAACACCAGGAGCCTGCACACTTACAAATGGGTAAGATACTACGTTTTATGCTATGTGTCTTTTACCACCAATTTTTATAAAGTGGAAATTAGCCTAGACCTGAGGCTTTCACAGTGCGCTCTGTGGAGACCTGAATTAACTGGAAGGATGGAAGGTCATGGTCTGCTTTTAGGGGAAAAAGGGAGGCATAGTGCGGTCAAACCGTGGGCCCACGCCCACTCGGGCAGAAGAGTTCTGCTCTGCCTGATCAACAGGGGAACTGCTCTTAAGATTTCCAGCAAAGGGCTGGGCACCATGGTTCACACCTGTAATTTCAACACTTTGGGAGGGTAAGGAAGGTGGATCACTTGAGGTCAGGAGTTCGAGACCAGCCTAGCCAACATGCAGAAACCCCATCTCTACTAAAAATACAAAAATTAGCTGGGCGTGGTGGTGCACGTCTGTAATCTCAGCTACTTGGGAGGCTGAGGCAGGAGAATCACTTGAACCCAGGAGGTGGAGGTTGCGGTGAGCAGAGATTGTCCCACTGCACTCCAGTCCAGACTGCGCAACAGAGCGAGACTCCATTTCCAAACAAATACACATACAAAAGATTTCCAGCATAGAGTTCTGTTGCAAAAACAAAGTTTAAAAACCTAAGCATTATCAATCTAAAAGGAGGGGCTGCTGACACACAACTCCAGGCCACAGCATTCAAACTATGGTCTCTACGTGACGCCCCCTGCAGCTGTGCCGTGGTAGCACTGCTGAGAGGCATGTTTCACCTGCACAGCTATGGGAAGAGACATAAAACCAAATCTCAACTACAGACAGGTGTGTTCTCACGTCGCCACTCTGCAGTAGTAACTAATCAGGTACTGGACGCTCCTAAATGCCTGCTATACATCAGACACCGTGGGGTGCGGCAGTTGCTACATTTTTGGATTTCACAGCAGAATCAAATATAAAATATTGAGGGGTAAATGACAGAAGCGTCACCTTTTTATTTCTACAAGTAAAATTTTAATAGGAAAAGCTGCCGTGATCCAAAATTATGATTTCCTAAAATTAGGTACATTTACACAGCAAAACACAGTAGGCGGGGGCATTATCTAGAATAAAGAACAAGACTCTAAATTGAATAAATTAAGCTTATGACAAACTCTGCACCTTGTACTATTCTCTCACTTTTGCCGTGGATAGGTAAGACCCAGGTCAAAGGCAGTCTGTCCTCAACCAGCAAGCACTTGGGTGCTCTGGCCCAGGCCCCCATTTGTAGCCTGAGAGCTGCCCTCCTAAGACCAGCGCCCAGCCCTCACTCTCAGAACTTCGGATGCCCCTACATCAGTGGCATTTATGCAGCTCCTATGATATTCGAAGCACACTGCATGAGGCAGAGAGGAAAGAGGGAAGCCTGAGCGCTCCCAGATGAAGGTGCACACAGACAGACAAGCTCCCTGGAGGCTCGTGAATGGAAGATATTTTAAACATAAAAATCAAAAAGGAGGAAAAATAGTATTTTTTTTTTTAGATGAATTCTCACTGTTGCCTGGGCTGGAGTAGTACTGTGGTGTAATCTTGGCTCACTGCATCCTCTGCCTCCCGGATTCAGGCAATTCTCCTGCCTCAGCCTCCCAAGTAGATGGGATCACAGGCGCCCGCCACTACGCCCAGCTTTTTTTTTTTTTTTGTATGTTTAGTAGAGATGGGGTTTCACCCTGTTGGCCAGGCCGTTCTCAAACTTCTGACTTTGTAATCCACCCACCTCGGCCTCCCAAAGTGCTGGGTTTATAGGTGTGAGCCATCGTGCCCGGCTGAAAGATCATTTATAAAGACAGAGTGAGACAAACATTCCAAGTAAGAAAATGTACAAAACCCACGCGAGATGAGAAGCTTCAAACCCTACAAGATGAAGGAAGAGAAAAGCTTACTTACTGAATGAAACAACCTTGGGCTCATTGCGTTGCCAAGAAAGGGAGGCTCGGAGAAGCTAAGTAACTTGGCCAAGGTCACTCAATCTTAAGTCTCAGAGTCAAAGTCTGACCTTCCCTAAGGCCAGATGAAACCAGGCGCCCTCACTGGGCAACAGTGCCACTCCCCTGACACAGATCCACTGGGAGGCAGACCCCACAGCCTCTCAGGGACTCTCAGGTCCTAGGGCTCAGTCCTAGCTGGTGACTCACTCACTGATACAGTGTCTCTCCCCTACCCGCCCTCAGCCCACCCCTGCCCCAACACACCTAATTCAGCTCACATTCCCTTCCCAGGAGAACGCTACAACCTTCTTGTCAGGCCAGTGAAACAAGCCAACTTTCTACCTGCCCTGGAGCAGTGCTGCCCACAACCAGGCAGGGGAGCCTGCAGAATTAATTTCCATTGTAGCTGCCTAACAACCTCTAATTGCATGGCCAGAGGCCTGCACATTAATGTCAGAGAAAATGGCCATAAATTTAAGAGGGTGATTTCCTTTCCACCTGCCCCCTCTACCTTCATTTCAGTAAGTCAGTCTCCTAAAATGGCAGGGTGGCAAAGCCCAAGGACAAAGGTCAAGGGGGCCCCTGCTGACCCGATCCCTCATTAACATTTAGCAGCTCCTGCCTGGAACGTTCTCTAGGGTTTCCAGAAATGCTGGGGTTCTTAGGAGGGAACAGACACCCTGCTCAGAGGCAGCAATCAGGAAGTAGAATATTCGCTCATTCACCACTCACTCACTCACTCGGATCTCCCCATAGAAAGGGGGATTTACACAGGGCATTCATTCTCTGGGTGTGGAGGGTGCCTCTGAACCCTGATCAATACCCACAGGCACACTGGTGCAAACACAGCCAGGAGGAGAGAGTCGGCTAGCATGAGCGCATGATGTGTCAGGGGTGTCTCTGAGTGACAGAGGGTGCCAGATGAGTGGTGCTCTTGGATCACCCCATCAGTTTAAATACTGATCTGAAATTCATTATGCCAATGGATTCGTTTCTGTAACACAGAAAGGCCCCCTGGCACTGTGTTAAGCACCTGGGTCTGGAGTCAGTAGCCCCTGGGGTCTGGCTCCAACCTTCAGCCAATACCCCCAAGCCTGGATCCCTTCTTCCGTAAAAGCTGCTTGGGGGAGGCTCACAGGCTGTGAAGTGCTCAGTGAGCGAAGTGCAGCCCGGCATAGACTCGGGCTTGGTAAATATTGTCATCTACCGCAACGGAATGTTTATGAGAAAGGACAGGTGTCAGGACCCCTAGGAAGACACCAGAAACAGGAAGTGAGGAAGGAGACCGAAGCATCTAAGACCACCTACCCCTTGCATTTCAAGAGGAGAAGTAAAGGCTGGCAGACTGGGCACCACCTTAATCGCCCTCCTATAGATCACAGGCACGGTGTGGAGGAATCTTTCTGGAAGGCATTGTTTTTACTTAAACAGGATAAAGCCCCCCACCACGCTTACTCCTCGGATGAAGATCCTTTCATATGTAATTTCTAAGGCTGTAAACCCAAGACCCTTGCACGTGTAGTTTCTAGAGTCGTGAGCCTTTAGAAAGGCAGGGACTTTCTTTGTTAGACAAGCTTGGCTATGCCGCCTTGCTCCTAGCCGAATAAATCACCCCTTCCTTCCCAGGTCCGTGTTCGAGAGGTTACTTTCTCCCAGCTGTTCCTTAGAAGCTGACCTGAACCTGGGACCCGAGACACAGGAGACCTGAATGGCTCCAATGCCAGGCAGGAGCTGCTGTCATTGAGGGTGACCCTAGGGGAGCAGGGAAAGCAAGGTGGAAGGGGTGGGGCTGGGAACAAGGAGAGAAGGAAAAGAAAGTCAACAAAAGGAAGAGCTCAAGGCACAATGGGAATGTGTGGGGAGAGCTGCTGGTGCCAATGGGGTTAGGGTAGGGGCTGGGTGCACAGGATCCAGAGCCTGACTGCTACTTTCTAGCTGCGTGACTCTGGGCAAGTGACTTGGCCTCTCTGTTTTAAGTACATAGCCCAGTGTTGGCCCGTGGGAAGAATTCAGACATGGCTGTGTAACATCAGCAGTGGGCTGGCATGGCACCCTGTGAGCTCTGGGGGCAGCTGATGTTTTTACAGCAGGGTAGAGGTCCTGGGCAAAGGTGTGGAGGAGAATGGAGGAAGTGGCCAGGAGCCCAAGGCTGACGGGAAAGAGTCCAAGCTGTGGCCTGGCATGCCGTGGAGGAGGAGGGAGCATAAGCTCCCTCTCTGGCACTGCTCGCTGACCTGTGCGCAGGACCCATGAAAGGTTTCATCGGGAGGTGCTGGAATTGGCAGGAGGGTGGCGTCCATGTGTGACTGAACATCTGCCCAACTTTGCCAGGCCTGGCTGCAGCCAGCGAACCATGGGAGGAGGTCTGCCCAGCCCTGCAAAGCTGGGAGGTGGAGGTTCCTCCTACAGAGCCACATTCTTCAGCCATAGCACCTGACATGATTGAGATCTGTGTCCTCACCCAAATCTCACGTTGAATTGTCAGTACCATTGTTGCAGGTGGGACCTGGTGGACGGTGACTGGATCGTGGGAGTGGATTTCTCATGAGTGGTTTCGCACCATCCTCTCGGTACTGTCCTTGTGAGAATGAGCGAGTTCTTGGAAGACCTGATCATTTAGAAGTATGTGGCAGCTCCCGGCTCTTTCTCTCATTCCCGGTTTGGCCATTTGACGTGCCTGCTCCTGCTTTGCCTTCCACCCTGATTGGAAGCTTCCCAGAGGCCTCCTCAGAAGCAGACACTGGCACGATGCTTCCTGCAGAGCCTGCAGTACTGTGAGCCAATTAAATCTCTTCTCTTATGTACTAGTGTCAGGTATTTCTTTATAACAATGCAAGAACAACCTAATATAGCACCCAAGGCAGCTTCCACAAGTAGAGCAGGCAACAGGCCCAGAGGAGCTGAGGAGGGTACAACATCCCGGCTGAGCCCAGAGGACCCTGGGGGCCTGCCTTTCCCAACCCAACTTCTCCGGACTAGGCTAAACTCTGCTGGTGGCCTTGGTCTTTCCCCTAATTAACCTTCAGTGGTTCCTAGCCCTACCATGTTCCATAACTCAGAAATGCAAAACACAGCCCCCGCTGCCTCTAGAATATCCAAACTGTCAATCACTGAGGTGAAGAGCACAGATTCTGAGGCCTGGGTTCAAATCCCCGCACCCACACACTAGCTGGGTGATCATGGGCAAGTGAATCTCTCTGGCCTCAGTTACTTCATCTGTAAGATGTGAACAACAGTCCTACCCGATAGTTGTCTGGAGGGTTAAATCAGCAAATACACATAAAGCATTCAAAGCAGCTTGAGACGTAGAAAAAGCCATTGTAAAGATACAATGAGCCGTCTTGTAACTATGACACAAATACCTAGATATCGAAAAAGCAATGTTTAGAGTGTTCTAGCTGCATTGCTGCACATGAGCTAATCCATCCTACACACAGCTGCTGAGTTCATCTCCCTCAAATGCCACTTCATCTCATCACTTTTAAACTAAACAGGTTGCCAAATTACTACCAGGAAATTTGGGAGAAGAGGAGGAGGAAACTAACACTTACTGCGTACCTTCTCTATCCTGGGCCCTGCGCTAGGATTCTTCCAGACAAAGCCTCTTTAAATTTCCTAAGAGCGCCCGTAACACAGATAGCATTATCCCCATTTTAATGACGAGCATACTGAGGCTCAGCAAGCTCCAGGTGGCTTGTGCAGGGTCACTGGCAGAGGTGGCATTTGAATTCTACTCCAAAAATGACTTCTCTTTCAATAATAAGAGCAATAGGCAGAGGAAGAAGATAGATGATGATGATGAAAGCTCATTTTCCTGGAGTGCTTCCTCTGAGCCACGTGGGAATCTGAATGCTTCACCTGTTATTAACTGATTCATCCTCAGAACAGCCCCATAAGGTAGGTACTACTCACCTCCAAACTTCGGATGTAAAAACACTCAGGACTGCATAACTAAGAAGCAGTCAAGTTGTTCTAATGTCCTGTTCTCCTCGTCTCAAATTAAAACTTTGCACAACCTGTTCTTCCCAGAATGTCCCCTTCCCCTTCTTCCCTTTCCACAGAGTTATAAGCCTCACTCTCACTTTCCTTTTTTTTTTTTTTTTTTGAGACTGAGTCTCCCACTGTCACCCAGGCTGGAGTACAGTGGGGCGATCTTGGCTCACTGCAACCTTCGACTCCTGAGTTCACGTTATTCTCCTGCCTCAGCCTCTGAAGTAGCTTTGATTACAGGCGCGCGCCACCACACCAAGCTAATTTTTTCTATTTTTAGCAGAGACGGGTTTTCACTATGTTGGCCAGGCTGGTCTCAAACTCCTGACCTCGTGATCTGCCAGCCTCAGCCTCCCAAAGTGCTTGGATTACAGACATGAACCACCATGCCCGGCCCACTCCCACATTTTAAAAGGCAGTTCAGAAATCCTGTTCCACCCAGCTGTCATCCAGATACCCTGCAGCTCTGCGGGCAGGGACAGTCACTGCTTCTACCTCCCACCACTGCTCCCCTCGGGGCCAGGCTCCTAGAAAGTGCCTTGCTCAAGCTCCCTGCCCACTAGGTAAGTCAGAAATCTGACACCTGAGCACAGGAATTCTTATTGACGCCATCCTTACTGAACCCTCAAGAGCTCATAGAGCAGAAACACATTTTAATGCAAGTGGGTGGTTTCCTTTTATGTTGTCAGTTGGGAAGACAACCAGCTATTTAGCTACAAACGCACAGCTGACACCCTTCACCCACTTCTCATGGAGATAAAACCCAAAAGAAAGGCAAACAAAGGCATCCCGCTCTCTGGCCCCTTTCCGGATGGATTTTTCCTCTTTGCAGATGGAGGGAGCAGAGCCTGAACGGGATTCATGATCTATACTCAGCAACTTAAAAGAAAAGCTTTATGTGCCACCTAATCACAGTGGCCATATTTGTGGAAGCCAAATTGGAACATATGGTGCTTATGAGAGAAACAGGACAGAATGTTGAACTCAGGGATGTCCTGGGGGCTGAAGCAATGGAGAAAATACAGCCTCCATCACCCAGAGAGTCTGCACAGGAGACTGGGACTCGAAGGCCCTGAAGGGACCCTTGGTTCCCTCTCAGGACAGCTTCGGCCTTCACCTTGGAGAAACTCCTCCTCCTCTATCTGCAAGGGCTTCCTCATCTCTGTTAATCCTGTACTCACTGAAGCCTGTGCATTCCTGTCAGCTGCACAACATGCATTCTTTTCTTTTTTTTTTTTTTTTTTTGAGATGGACTTTTGCTCTTGTTACCCAGGCTGGAGTGCAATGGCACGATCTCGGCTCACCGCAACCTCCGCCTGCTGGGTTCAAGCAATTCTCCTGCCTCAGCCTCCCGAGTAGCCAGGACTACAGGTACGTGCCACCATGCCCAGCTAATTTTTTTGTATTTTTAGTAGAGACGGGGTTTCACCATGTTGACCAGGATGGTCTCAATCTCTTGACCTCGTGATCCACCCGCCTCGGCCTCCCAAAGTGCTGGGATTACAGGCGTGAGCCACCGCGCCTGGCAACATGCATTCTTTTCTATTTGCAGAAAAGAAACTGGGATCAGGAAACGAGTTCCAAAATTAAACATGCAGTCATCAAATCCCTCAAGGTTTAAACCCTCCAGCCCAGAGCTATGCAAAAGAAATTTCTGCGATCTACATTCTCCAAAATGCTAGCCCACAGCCACATGTGGCTGCCCTGAGTCTTCAAGTCTAGTTAGTGCAAGTGAGGAACTGAGTTTTACACTGTATTTGGCTTTGTTCATCTAAATGGCCATATGGGGTTAGTGGAAGACATATTGGACACTGCACCTGCAGATCATACTTAGGAAGAAAATCTACTATAGCTTGAACATAGAAACTACGTCAATTAGTAGACTGGGCTTGTGGCCAATCCTCTATTTAATAATAATGCATGGAGTACTTACTATGTGCCAGTCATGGCACCTTTCATGTCACTTAAATCGTTACAGCATCTCTATTATCATTCCCCCTGCTGGGAGGAAACTAAGCTACAGAGCTGGTCAGTGGTAGGGGCAAACCCTGACAATCTGGCTCCAGTTCTCACCGTCAATCACTAACCACGTACGACTCCTCGCTCGGTGCTGTGCCTATGTTAAGAAGAGCTGAAGCAATGCTCTCTTCATTGTAAGCTGTACATATGTTAATAATTACGTCTTATATCTCCTCTTGTGATTCCCAGGCTAACTGTGGTATCCCTTGAAACAGTTTAAGGTTCTGAAAGACCCCATTGAGCCTGATTAAACAGAAGAAAGAAAAACCCTCCAAGAGGCTCAATGAGAAGTGTAAAATCTCCTAAAAGAGTGACCACACATAGGCAGATACCTGTTCAGCAACTTACTCTCTGCAAGGCATGTGAAACGTCCTGAGAATTCCCCAGGAAGGAAATGCAAGCCTTCGCCCTCCCATCCACTTGCCGTTCCAGAGTCCACCACCTTGCACGAAAATTCCTAAGAGACAAAAAGCTGAGGCATTACTGCATATATAGCACATCATACAGTTCCCATCCTCATAGCTAATAGGAGTGGCTCGATTTTAAGGTAAGGGGCGCTGGATGCTGCGTGGCTTTTGCACTCCTTGGCCTGACCTCTCTTCTCTAGTCCAGGTCCTGTTTTTTATGTTCTCTCTCTCCATGTCTCTGATCCTCAGGTCCCAGTTTTCCTCAATGGAGCAGAATTACACCACATCTTAAAAAGCCCCTGTGCTGCCTTTTCCTCTTGCAATTTAAAATAATACATACTTCTCACTTCTTACCATTAAATGTAAAGGGCTCGAACCCTTAACATTTCTTATTTACCGTAAGAAGTCTGATCAGGAAACTCACCCAGGATGCCTCCAAAGAGTGCTACCAATCAAAGCTCACTATGTGTTACCATGAAAAGGCGAAGTTATAGCCAGGGCCTTCATTAGGAAGGGCAGTAACTCACAGAATTATAAAAATCGCTGTCAAGAAAAACTAGGCTTAACATTGGAAAAAAAAGTTCACAATGAGAACACATGGACACAGGGAGCGGAGCACTACACACTGGGGTCTGTTGGGGGAGTAGGGGAGGGACAGCGGGGGATGGGGAGTTGGGGAGAGATAGCATGGGGAGAAATGCCAGATATAGGTGAAGGGGAGGAAGGCAGCAAATCACACTGCCACGTGTGTACCTATGCAACTATCTTGCATGGTCTTCACATGTACCCCAAAACCCAAAATGCAATTAAAAGTTCAACCAAGAAAATAGAAAATAAAAAAGAAACTGCCTGTTATGTGTTAATGAAACTGATCGATGCTTGTCCACCTAACCTCTAGCTAGTTCCAGAACACCCCCATTACCAATAAAACAGAAAACCCATAGATGTGCAATGTAGCAGTATTTAGAATTTGTTAAGGGTGGCCTTCAAATGAGAGCTCGTTTTACTATAGCTAGAATTTGACAATGACAAAACCTGGAAATGTGTCAGGAAATATTGACAAATTATTAAAAAGAAGTCATTTGGCAAAGATATGGTATGGGGCAACCAGTTTTCTCTTTATTCTGAAATCATTAAAACTGGTTTAAAGAAGCATTTTGGGAGACAGTGTCCCACAGGTCTCTGTGCTTCTACATGTCTTGCTGGGTATGCCAAGAACGCAAGACCCTGACCATTCACTGCATAGCTGTTTTTCAGTGAGCAACCTTGAAGAATGAGGTAAGGTATGTCTCCGGGGCAAAGAGTAGGCTTGCTTACTGCTTGACATAAAAGTAATGTACTTCCCCAATTCAGTATTCCTCTCCTGTAACACTCACTGTGGGTACAGATGTCACCTGGTCCTCAGCATCACTCCTATGGTACTTACAAGGTAAGAGGAACAGACACACAGACAGATTATTGCCAGTGAGTAATCAAGCCCTTTGTCTCCGATCCAGGAGTCTCGCGTCTTCTGAGCATCCATAAAATAACAAACTAAGTTTTTATCTTGTAGTTAGGTAAAAATCAAAGCCCAGACTCAACAACAATCTGCAAGATAAGCCAATATCATCAGAAAAAGTAATAATCCTTGGGACAGGGCAGGTGAGTACTCAGACCTGTAACCTAACCATCCTGGGGTTGTCACTTCCTGACTCATAAAAATCAGAAAATTTAACTCTGACAATTCTGAAGCAGTATAAGGTGGCATTTAACAGCACACACTTGTATTCGAATTCGAGTTCTGGTTCTAGCTGAGGCTTTGGGTAAGTTGCCTAACTTCTCTGTGACTCGGTTTCCTCACCCCCAGAAGATCACCATTGTTACAAGCATTAAGTGAGTTACTTTATGTAAAGCACTTAAAATAGCTGTAGCTCAGAGTGCAGGTTTGCTATTATCATTAACAGCTCTAAAAATTCAATGATTCTGTCTCTATATACTGCTAGTTATGCTGATCCTCTCCGTACTGTAATATTCTATGATGTTTAGTATACTTCTTAGGTGAAAAAGTAGAGAAACTGTGTATACTGAACTATACTTTATTACGAAAATAGGAGCCAGTAATTTATAAATGTATTCGCTCATATTTTTAAGACAGAAAGATAAAATCCAAAAACAAAGAAAAATTGATTACTTCTAAGATAAGAAATGGAATAGAAATGACAGGTTTAGAAGCTAGAATTCTCAGAATAGTCTTGTTTTGTAGATTTGAGTTTGAAGCCCTGTAAATAGCTTACATAATTATATATTTTTGGAAAAGCAATCTATAAAAATCAAAAGCAAAATGAAGCAAACTTAATTGTTCATTGCAGTAGAGTCATAACTGCACAGAGAGAGACCATTTTCAGTTATTTTAAAACACAGTAATTTCACCGTATATATCCCTAATAGGATATACCTTAAGGAGAAAAAGAACTGAAAACAATGTCTTAAAATTGTTTTTAGTAATTGCGGAGGATTTTTCCTCCTTTTCTCATTCCAATTCCAACTCACGATAATAAAATAGTTGAAATGGAGAAGATTCTCTTAGTTGAAGCAATCAAAGGAGTAATGATAGAATTTAACTATCACCACCCCCAAGGCCATGGCCAAGAATAGCTGTTAATACCATAGAAAGGGCCGTGTGTCCCGTGATGGGAGTAAACATCATCTTCTTCACTGTCACCAGTTAAGTATCTCTTGCTCCCCCAGAACAAAACCTGAATTTGATCAAGTCTCTGGATCTAACAACCATGAGCACAGGGTTGAGATTAAGTTTTGAAATAACTTTTAGAAATAATGGCAAATAGGCCGGGCGCAGTGGCTCACGCCTGTAATCCTGGCACTTGGGGAGGCCAGGACTGGCAGATCAGCTGAGGTCAGGAGTTTGAGACCAGCCTGGAAAACAAGATGAAACCCTGTCTCTACTAATATTACAACAATTAGATGGGTGTGGTGGCACATGCCTGTAATTCCAGCAACTTGGGAGGCTGAGGCAGGAGAATCACTTGAACCCGGGAGACAGAGGTTGCCATGAGCTGAGATCACGCCACTGTACTCCAGCCTGGGCGATAGAATGAGACTCTCAAATAAAATGGTATATCTATAATTTGCTTCAAAATAATCACGGAGAGGGGAGACCAGCTGGGGGTAGAGATAAAACAAGAACGGCGGCGTGTTGATACTCACTGGGCAATCGGCACACAGGGATCCATTCAACTATCCTTTTTAATTTTGGGTATGTTTTAGGTTTTCCATGATGAAAAAAATCAATTATGAAATCAATTTCCATAATGAAATCTCATTTGGGGGCCAGATTTGATCAGTAAACATTATATTCAACTCTTATCACTGACCTGCTAGGAGTTACAACTTTGCACAAGTTACTAATTCTGCTGAGCTTCAGTTTCCAACTGAGGAAAAACAGTCATTATGAAGATGAACAATCATAGAAGCAACACTGAGCTCAGTGCTTTGCAGACAATATGCACTCTCTCAATGGAGGCTTCCTACCAGTCAAAGCTTTCCAACACAATCGCCACTGCAGACCACAAGCTACTAAACCTCATCTTCCACTGAAACTTTAAATTAAAAGTCTGTTTAATGCTCACATTACTTGCCTAAAAGTCTCCAGCAGCAGTGATTTCTTAAAGGAAACACTTGGCTTTTGTGTGATGAACAGCAATCTCTGTTTCTTCCCTTTATCTACTCATGTCTCGTGTATGTGTGTGTATCTGTGTTTCCAGACTTAAGATACAACCCAGGCTGGGCACAGTGGCTCACACCTGCAATTCCAGCTCTCTGGGAGACAAAGGTGAGTGGATCAAAGGAGATCAAGAGTTGGAGACCAGCCTGACCAACATGGCAGGACCCAGACTCTACCAAAAATACAAAAAGTGGCCAGGTGTGGTGGCATGTGCCTGTAGTCCCAGCTACTTGGAAGGCTGAGGCAGGAGAATCACTTGAACCAGGGAAGTGGAGGTTGTAGTGAGCTGAGATCATGCCACTGCACTCCAGACTGGGTGATAGAGTGAAACTGTCTCAAAAAAAAAAAAAAGAAGAAAAATATGTACCCCAGCAGAAGCAGGGTTTGCCCACTTACACAAGAGAAGGAGGGGCCACCTGAGAGCAGAGGATGCCTCTGGACCCTGTCCCCCAGCTGTGGACCTTGGCAAATTCTGAAAATGCTTCTCCTAGATATATCCAGATGGCCAGTTCAGAGACATCGCCTCCCTTTCTGAGGCAGTGAGAGAGGCTTTGTCATCTTATTTCTTTGCCCGCATAATGCGTCACATCAGGCAGCAGCGTCTGACACCTATGAAAACCCAAGCCTACAAGAGCTCTTGCTTAGAGTAAAGAAACAACATTCCCTATGTTCTCCAACAGCAACTATGGTTTGGAAGGCTGTCTCCGCAATGGACTAGTCATTATTTGCACTTGTAAAATATTCCTGAGCACATTTGGTCAGTATTTTCCAGCTCCACAGCTACAAATGCATAGGTATCAGCCTGGCGTTTCATTTTGCCCTTCCCCTTCCACACTGTTGGCTTTCATATGACAGTTGCTGATACAGTTTGCTGTGAAGCAGGAAAACACAGTCGTCAGAAACATCCCGAGGAGCAAGAACCCCTTGGACTCAAATCCACAAGCTGTCCCTTTGCTCATGTGCTCTGTATTTGGATTTTCCTCCAATAAAACCTAACTCGGGTTGTTTGGAGAATTACAACAGATAATATATGTAAAGAACTTAGCCCTGTCTCTGGCACACAATAACTGCTTAATAAACGCTGTGTGATTTTATTATTACCCCTATAGACAGAAGCTAGGTCTGATTCATCCATGTACCCCCAGCACCTCATACAGGGACTGACACATAAGTTCTTAACTGATATGTGTTGAATGAATGAACAAAATGTGGACAATTAAATTTAATATTTCTGCTAAAATAGAATCAGGTTATTTTAAGTGTCTCAAAAATACAATACTATAATCTCACTGTATGCATTATATTAATACACATAACCATATGGTTATTAATTGCTGAACATGTGATAAAATTAAATTAAATCCATGCAGAACCTTTGTAACAAAGTTTCCAGAACCACACACATCTCTTTAGGTTCATGAAGTTCATGGCCTGCTCTGGGACAGTAGCGATGTGAAGGACAACTTGGAGACAGGCTGGAACGGGCACAGGAAAATTCATCAGAGGTAGATGCAATGGTCCATTGGAGGAGTACTGAGAGCCTGATTGTGGCCACTAGGGGAGGAGCACAGGAGGCTGGGAGCCAGACCTAAGAGAGACGCAGGAGCCCTGATCCCTGAGAGGCTGAAGCTTTCAAATGCAGGAGGAGAGAGGGGAGGACAAGGTTGGTCAATGATAAGGCAAACCCGGGAGGAAATTAAGGAGCTGAACTGTGGATTGACTGAGTTTAACACACCTTAGGATACCAAGATGGAGATATACTTTTATAAAGCTGAAAATACATGGCATGCCCATGTTCAAAGCAGCATTACTCACAATAGCCAAGAGGTGGAAACAACCCAAATGTCCATTTGTAGACGAATGGACCGATAAATGTGGTTGATTCACAGAGTGGAATATTTGGTATATAATATACATAGGAAGGAAATTCTGGCCCAACCCTGCAGCATGGAAGAACCTTGACAGCATCCTGCTAAGTGAAATAAACCAGTCACAAAAGACAGGTACTCTATGATCTTATATGAGGTACTCAGAAGAGTCAAATTCGTAGAGACGGCAAGTAGAATGGTGGTTGCCAGGGCCTGGAGAGGGGATGGAATGGGAGTTGTTGTTTAATAGGTAATTTCAATTTTGCAACATGAAAATGCTCTGGACATCTGTTGTACAACAATGTGAGTATGCTTCACACTACCAAACTGTACAGTTAAAAACGGTTAAGATGGTGAATTTGACATCCATTTTACCACAATTTAAAACTGTTTTTAATTTAAAAAAAAAAGACTGGAAATATGAATCTGGTATCATGAGCTGGAGGAGCTGAGTCTCCCAACTTTTCACTAATATTCCAACATGGAACGCAAGGTCCCTCACCCAATTTAATCTCCAGACCCTCTCTCAACTCCCCCAGATGGAACAGTAAGAGAGTCTTTTTTCTCCCTGAAGGTCACCAAAAAGCTGTCTCAGTGACTTCAGGAGAATGTGGCTTAAGGACATAGAGTGGGAGGGAGTTCAGATACTTGGACATCATATCCTTGAGGATCCCTTAAGGAGGCCGGCCTGTGCCACTCCCAATCCATCCACAGTGTGACCACCTTATTCTGCAAACACAGTTCACCTACATGGACACGCCATTCCTGATGGTCTTCAGAACGCCACAGTCGATGCTGATTACCTCCCCATGATGAAAGGTCTTGGGGATCACATTATCTCTACCTCTTGCTCTTTCTCATGTATTCACCTAAGATCCATGAATTCTTTTTTTTTTTTGAGACGGAGTTTCGCTCTTGTTACCCAGGCTGGAGTGCAATGGCGCGATCTCGGCTCACCGCAACCTCCACCTCCTGGGTTCAGGCAATTCTCCTGCCTCAGCCTCGTGAGTAGCTGGGATTACAGGCACGTGCCACCGTGCCCAGCTAATTTTTATATTTTTAGTAGAGATGGGGTTTCACCATGTTGACCAGGACGGTCTCAATCTCTTGACCTCGTGATCCACCCGCCTCGGCCTCCCAAAGTGCTGGGATTACAGGCGTGAGCCACCGCGCCCGGCCCGATCCATGAAGTCTTTCTTACCTTACACCTTCTTACCATTTTTGTCCCAGCTGGAGTCTAGTACATTTTAAGACCACTCCTGACTCGTTCAGAAAAGCAAGTCAGCTTCATCAAGTCTGGGAGTGAAACACTGAAGTCCGAGTTGCATAACTGCAATGAACCTATACCGGTTCAATGCTGCCAGGCCCGACACGTAAAGAAAACCGTCTGTTGAGTGAGCTCTCACTTTACTACAGGGAGATTCCGAAAACCACTCAAACACCTTTTTTTGGTGGGAGCAATGCTTTATCTGATGAGAGTTTCAAAAATTCTCACAGAACTAGGTCCAGAACGTCCCAGACCCATGAGACTTCTTCTGGCCTAGAAACACCTCACCATTTCCTACTAGACTGCTAACATGACAAAGCACCCCAGGTATGTACGATACTGATAAACAGCTGTATACCTATTTGGGTAGCTGGGGCGAGTCACTTTTCAGACTTAGTGTGACATGCTTGGGGCCCTATATAATCCTGGTGTGGATTTAATCATGCCTGGGAGTGGTGGAGGGCAGCATGCAATGGGAAAGACAGCCCGTTGGGATAATGGAGGCCAGACTGAGATTGTAGCTTGGGCCTTGTCACACACGAACCATGTGACTCTGAACAAGTTGCTTAAGCCCCATCAGCTTCAGTTGCTTTATCTATACAGTAAGAATAACAGCCTCTATCTCCTTGGGATTTATAGGAGGGAGTGAGAGTGTATGCAAAATACTGGTTGTCTGTGTGTCGCACAGCTGTGACACCACCAATGGGAGCCAGTGCATTCAGTGATAGTATCGTCACTATTCAAAGTCACCTGTGCTTAATGCACTTGTCTAAATAGGCAGACAGGCTTAAACTGTCTTCATGATAGGAACTAATCCTAATATTTAACACACAACCAGTAACAAGGCCAATATTAAAAAATAAAATAAAAGGACCAAGGTGGGAGACATTTTCCTCTGCGTGTGGACTAATGGCCTTTTTTATCTTGTCTTGGCACCAGGATCACAGGTATAACATGTCCTTCCATCAATTGGTAGCTCTACCTTGATGAAGATAAGGCTCTTTGCCCATGATACAAATGCACAGTCTGAGGCCAGGGTTGGTGAAATGATTTAGAGCTAATAACAGACACCACCAAGTTTCAAAAGGTTTCAGTGTCCGTACACAATTTGAGAATCTATCAGATCCTCACTGTGTTAATGAGACCTCTTGCTGGGAATCCAAATTCCCTTTGTAAACTCCATTAACAACACACAAGGCAGGTGGGCAAATGGGAATGTTCTTATGGTAACAGCTTCTTGCCCAGAAAGGGAAGCAGTGAGAAATCACACCATTGGCCCCAGTTGCTTGGAACATTAGAGAGGGAAAGGGAGAAAAGTATCTCTCCTTGGAGAGACACCAGAATGAGTTCAACGCCAATCCTCCCTCAGCCTCCCTATACCCGAACTAGGAGGCCACAGCATAAAATAGGAGGTTTCTCAAATGCACCAACTATCCCAAAAAAGGTTTGCCAATAAAAAGTCTGCCCAGTTCATTCACGTCCCCAGAATTGTCTAGTCCCTCAAAACTTTCTGCCTTGTTTGTTTTCAATTGTCCCAAGAGTGAGTCTTTTTCTTAATAAGAACACATGGAAAATTTTGACTTTGAGAGTTCAGATTCTATTAATGATCCAAGTGCCGTTTTAAAATGTTTTTGCTTTTAGAACAGAAAAAAAAAAAGTTTTGATTTTCCTATCTGTGCATCAGTTCAAACCAGCCCAGAAAATCTGCTGAATATTACCCAAAACACCCACGGTTAGGCTGAAAGAAGGGATGGAAAATTTCAGCCGCAAAGGAATTTTAGGGGGAGTGGAGGGCTGAGGGGTGTCCCCAGTGCCACTGAGAATGCATTCTGACTTTTCACCCACAGTGGCCTAAGTGAGGCTTAGATGCTTCCTGTTCTAAGCACAGTGCCTCTCCAGGGTGCAAAACCAGCTAAGAGCTGAACAGTGAGCAGCACTCCAGTCTCTAAATGCCATCTGTCACTCCATTCAGCCTATCTCACCTCAACTAGCTCGACTTCTCTCCCCGAAAGTTGCCTGTCACCGAAGTCTAACATTAGGACTTTATATGGTTTTAACCTTTTTTGGGTCATGAACCCCATTCAATCCAGTAAAAGCTTTCTGCCCTGGGTACACACACACACAAATCTCCACATAATTTGAAAAGGTTATGGCCCCAATCCCTGCAAAGCACATCAAAGAACCTTTAGCTTCAAGTAGCCAGCAGTGTGACTCCTGACATTCTTAAATCAAATTCTTGAATCTGAGCACTAATACACCTCAATTTTGATGAGTCTCCATTAGCCACCCAAGCTTTGGTATATTTCTCTATTATATGCACTAAAATAAGCACACACACACACGCACGCGCGCGCACATACACACACACACACACACACACACACACACACACACACACACACAGCTTGGCAGTAACGAATTGGCAAAGCCAAGCTGGGAATGAAACATATTCATTTATTGAGCTTGTTCATTCCTGACAATACGAAGTCATCTCAGGGAGTTAAGGTAGCTTTGGCAATTGCAGTCACGTACAAGAGCCAGGGTTGGTTATATTTTCTCCATGCAGGAAACAGAGCCATTGAATAAACTGAGCATGCTCCGCACGCTCCTGCCCACAGTGAAGGGTGCTGTTCAACACTGCCTGTTCTGCACAAAGCCTGCCAACAGGTTATTTTTACATACTTTTGTTTGTTTTTGATAGGCAGGGAGAAAGGTGGAGAGGGGACATTGCTTTTGGCTTCTAAGTCCTGTAACTTCAATGCCTCTGAAATAATAAAATGAAGAGCTAACCCCTACACTTTCAAGCTAACCCCTTTTATTTTATGCATAGGGTCAGGGGTTCTTCAGAGTCTCATGAGTGGTTATCTTTGTACTATGAAAGAACTAGCACTTTGAGCAGAAAGCAACTGCCTTACCTGAGTTTCCCTGAACTCTATCCCTGTTCAAAGATGCTTGGTTATACCTCAAGAGGGAAGAAGCAAGCCAGACCAAGTCCTACATGACAGGACAGGGCACTCGAGCTTGATGAGACAGAAACCTACCTGCTGTAGATGTTGCAAAGCATAATTTATATACCAAGTACCTAGGACTCCAAGGGCTAGATGCTAACTTCAAGCACGGCTGGATCTAGGAAGCCCTTTTGCTCTCCCTTTTCTCTGGTCTACTTTTCTCTGCAGGCAAGTTCATTCATTCTTAGGCAAGTGCTCTGCAGGTGGCAGCAGTAACAGGCACTGGAATTTCTGGGTATTCCGGAGTTCTTTCCTATAAGAAAAGGTGGTCCATTTCTCTCACCTCATAGTGGACTCTGATTGGCCCACTTCAGGGGCCTATCACTGTAGACTGCTGTAGACCTTCTCTGTGTCACAATTGGATGTGCCTGGACTGACCACATGGCCACTCTGTAGCCCACAGCAACCACCTAAGATGGGAGTGGTAGCTCCCAGTGAAAAAAACAAGGTACTGGACAGACAAAATCAAATACCCACAAGAGACGCTTCCGTGAAGCATTTTAACACTAAAACATTATCTAGCAATGAAGAAGTCACTTCCCATTAAGGAGAAGACCCATTAACCTCAAATCCCAGTGTTAACAACAGCAAACTGCAGAGCTTAACAGAAACCAAACTCTTCACGCCATCTCCTCTCACAGAATGCTTCTCGCAGGTGAAAAGGACGAAAAGAAAATGAAGCCAAGATCATTTTCTCTTAGAAAAGTAAACGGCCTTTAAACCAAAGAGAAACAATATGCACGTTATTAGAGGAAATGTCTCAAAATCTTTTTTAAGAGCAATACCTGCGCTGCAGTTGAAAAGCGGGTAAGAAGGGGGTGTCTTCCCCAGCCAGGTGCAGTCAGGGAGCAGGGTTTGTGAAGCAGGAACCAGCAGGAGTCTTTGACATCCTTCTGGAAGGAAAATCCGTCCACATGGACTTTTACCTTTCTCCAGGTCCCCCTGGACCTCTCTGGCCCTATTTCCTGCTTATCAAACACTTCAGTGCTATGTTCTAAAGTTTCTTCACAAAGATGTTGGCGCACATGCAGTAAATATCCATAGACCCCAACCAGCTCCAAATAGCGTTGGTTTATGTATCCCAAACTTCTCTTCAGGAAACCTTGAAATGTGCTTTTCTTCCGCTAGCCATGTTAAGCATGGGAAAAAGCTTTCACTTCTTTCCAGTTCTGGGAATCCCTGTCATTGTGAGGCAGTGAGCAAGGCGTCAGTGGGAGTGGATCCACTCACCTCTGCCATGCTGGCCTGTGTTTGGCAAGATTCCCCATCCCCTTCCTCCAAATCCAATACCCCTGATTTTCAGAACCACAGCAAAGAACACTTTATTCAGGCTATGGCATTCATTCACGTGTGTGACAGCTTTCTTTTCTTTTTGGGGGGGGTGGGGTAACTGGAGGGGACAGAATCCTGCTCTGTCACCAGGCTGGAGTGCAGTGGTGCAATCTCTGTTCACTGCAACCTCTGCCTTCCGACTTCAAGCAATTCCCCTGCCTCAGCCTCCCGAGCAGTTGGGAGTACAGGCGCGTGCCACCACGCCTGGTTAATTTTTTTTATTTCAGTAGAGAGGGGATTTCACCATATTGGCCAGGATGGTCTTGATCGCCTGACCTTGTGATCCGCCCGCCTCAGCCTCCCAAAGTGCTGGGATTACAGGTATGAGCTACCACGCCCAGCCTCCTTTCTTTTTTCTTATTTATTTGCAACTCAAAAGATGAATGCAATTTGAAATTGATGGTCTGGAGCAAACAGCCCACCATGGCAAGCTACTGTGTGTGATCGAGCTACTGTGTGTTCAAGCTAGGCTAACCAATTTTGACTTACAAAGGCCTTGGAGAAGATTTCATTGAGCTGGCAACTCAATTCACTCACAAAATATGGATTTCCCATCTCTCTTAAAAATCAGAAGATGTAGAAACACTCTGCATTTCCACAGAGTGACAATTGGCAGAAGACAAGGCAAGGACCTGGTCCCCAGTGTCCACGTTGGCAGAGCCCCTTAAGATTGTGACCCCTAAGCGATGGGGAAGGGGACTGCAAAACAAGAATGCCATCACCCATAGCCAGCCCAAAGCCTGCCTGCACGGCACTCCTGGCCTCACTCATTTATCTTTTGGGAAAACTCACCACAAGGCCAGGAGGCTGGCTTTCAGCTCACATGGCATCTATCGGAAATAGTATGAGCTTTTACAGTTTTCAGCGAACACAGACAAGGCTAAAGCCACAAAGAATCATCACCTCAATGCCCAACTAGCCACGGCCAGCATTTCCAGATTGACAACCGGAATTACCTAAAATGATCTAAATGCAACTACTGAAAATGTTCTATATTGTTTATGACACAGGAAAAACTTTACAATATGCCAACTGATAAAAAGCAGGTTTACTTATAGCACGGTTTTAACTAAGCGAAACTATACACAGAGAAAAAAGGCTGGAATCAAACATGCCTAACTACTGACAATAATTTTCTATTGGTATCTGGATTGCATATTATTTATGTTTTCTTAATACATTTTTGTCTCGATGTTACTAAAACAAGAATACATTCTTTTTAAAAATTTGAGCCAATATGCTTCCATATTAAGAAGCAACATGCTAGAATCCAGAAAGCCAATCTATACATCACACTGGGCAATGACCGAACTCCGGGGTGCCTCCAAAGTAAGACAGACTGGCTCTCCTCCTGCCTGGGGCAGGGCTAGCAATTCATGTACTCTGGACGAGCCACTGGAGGGGGTCTTCCAGAAAAGAGGAGCCCTGCTGGTTTAATTCAGGCCTATAGAGTTTGGTATTCTCAGCTCTACAAAATGGATTACATCCCAGGCTGAAAATCAGCTTCCAAGGGCTCTTGTCAGAAGACCTGCCTCTATGTTTAAACAGGTCAGTCATGTATCCACCTGTGCCTTCATTTCTACATCTGGAAATGGAGATGCTATGCCCATAAGGATGAACAGGGCAGCATTTACTGATCCCCACCATATACAGGATACCTGACATTCCGGGAAAGCCTGGCCAGGAAGACCAGACCATGTTACTGAGAAGTCAAAAGTCTCAGGGCAACTGGAAATTCATCCAAAACCCAGGAGTTGTGGAAGGGCCAGGATTTGAATTTCAAGACTCTTGGGCTCCAGAGCCCAAGGAGTCTTGTCCAAGGTCACCCAGGCAGCAACCACAGCAGTGATGGCATGAACCACAGGGCATGAGTTATGAGTGGCTGCAAATGAATGAGAAACACTTCTCAGCCCAGGCAATATATGAAAGCGCCAGATAAGAGCCGCAGGCTGTTTCCTAGCAGGTTGCTAAAAACACACTGAAAATGGCATGTGACCGGCAGCTGGGGAGGGGGAATGGACTACGGCCAAAACAAATTGACCACTTTCACAGGGCCATTTATTTTAGAAAAACAAATTAATGAAGGAAACTTCAATATCAGTAAAGTTGCAAGAATATAACAAGCAATGCTTGCTCCCGTGAGGGGTGGCTTTTTAATTATTTTTTCGGATGTACTGCAGTCACAGTATATTTGATCCATACACAATCCACTTTCTTTGGAGAGTCAAAACACATTTCACCCAACGTCAAGTTAAAATAAAAACTCATCAGAGGCAAAATAACTCTTTGCTCCCAGGGCTCTGAAAGGAAATTTGATTCCCTTTGGTTGCTGGCCAGTATTCGGGTGGCCTTTGTACTAAACAAACACTTGGCAGATGAAATCTGAGAATTATTCTCTTTGCATCATTAACGGATACACAGAGGGCTGCACTGGGTCTCATGAGAAGTGATACACAAAAAAAACATAACACATTTGTGTCTAATATGTGTGCTGCCTGAGCTGGAGCACTTGTTCTGTGTATTGAGGAAATAGCAAAGGCGCCCTTCTCAAACAACCTCTGTCCCCTGGCCAGCTCCCATTCTCTCCAGCACATCCATCCTCCGGAGAATCTGCCAGCCTCGTGTTTGTGTGTGTGTGTGTGTCTAACATGTATAACTCAAAATTATCTGGTTTTATCTTGATCCAAATCTGCATTTTTAAAAGTACATCAGCCATATTTGATACAACTGCACAGAACTATACACACACAAATGATCACATCTACAACTGGAGAAATCTCGGCCGGACACAGTGGCTCATGCCTGTAATTCCAGCACTTTTTGGGAGGCTGAGGCAGGCTTTAGCTTTAGATGCTCACCTCCACACCGCCTACCCGTGAAAGCTTAATACACTTCAGGCCAGGAGTTTGAGAGCAGCCTGGCCAACATGACAAAACCCTGTCTTTACTGAAAAATACAAAAAAAATAACCAGGCATGTGGGCAGGCAGCTACTTGGGGGGCTGAGGCATGAGAATCACTTGAACCCAAGAGGCAGAGGCTGCAGTGAGCCAAGATGGCTGGAGCCTGGGTGACAGAGTGAGACTTTGTCTCAAAAAAAAAAAAAAAAAAAAAAAAAATCTGGAGAAATCTGAATAAACTTTGTAGATGATAGCAATGTTAATTTCCTTGTGTTGCTACTGTACCATAGTTACCATGACACCTCCAAGAGGGGACACAGGATGAAGGATACGGGGGACTTTCCTGTATTTTGCCACAACTTGTGATTCTGTAATTTTTTAAAGTTCTTAAAAAAAACTGGGCTGGGCATGGTGGCTCATGCCTGTAATCTCAGCACTTTTGGAGGCCAAGACAGGTAGATCATGAGGTCAAGAGATGGAGACCATCCTGGCCAACATAGCGAAATACCATCTCTACTAAAAATACAAAAATTATCTGGGTGTGTTGGCACACGCCTGTAGTCCCAGCTGCTCAGGAGGCTAAGGCAGGAGAATCGCTTGAACCCAAGAGGCAGAGGTTGCGGTGAGCCTAGATTGCACCACTGCACTCCAGCCTCGGGAACAGACTGACAATACAAAGAAAAGAAAACACACTACTTTTGTTTAAGCCTCCCAGTCTGTGGTGTTCACTTAGGGCAGCAAACTCACATGATGTCGTATCACATCCCCCATTCATCTGGTTTTGTCCTCTGGTAATGAGCTCCCCAGCCCCTGGCATCCCTCTTACTGAGGAAGTGTGTTAAGCAGCCCCATCAAGCAAAGAGCAAAGGTCTTAGCCCAAAAGAGCTAAGCTTTAGATGTCCACCTCCCTCCCCCGCCTAACTGAAAGGTTGGTGCTCAGCTATTTGGGGAGTCATCAAAATATGGAAGAGGGATAGGAATTTTTCATGGTAGGTCCAGAGGGCAGAACCAGAACCAGTTGTAAGGAGGTCTATTTCCAACACAACATTAAAAACAAACTTCTAGTGGTTACTGTGATTCAAGAATAGAAAGAATAGCACGTGAAGGTGTGGTGTCCACATTGCTGGAAAGAGCGGAACAAAAGATGGAACAGATCAGCTGCTCCTGCCCAGATGTCTAAGGTCTGATTTGCTGCCATCTTGGCTCAAAGCACTACGAAACAGGCACAGCATCCTTCCAGAACCCAGAACTGAACGGCTAGCTAGAACCACCTTCCTCTCCAGACTTCCTCCAACTCTCCATTCCGGCTCTGACACGCACTCTCCATTTCAGCAGCACCTCCCTGCTCGGACTCCAGACACGCTGCTGTCTTCCCACCTTCCTGGCTCCCGCTGCGATTTTTCTGCCCAGGAGGCTTCGGGCTGTCTTGTGGAATGCCCCGATTTATACCAGACCCCTGGACCTCGCACCACCCTTAAGCTCCCATCCCGGTCTTGTGAGCAGATCCCAGACATACCTGGAATAAGTGTCACTTTCAGACCCAGAGCCCAGCCCTATCCAGCTAAATGAGCTTGGGTAAGTCACTCAGCTCACAGAACCACAGTTTACCTATCTCCTTTGTTTAAAACAACAAAAACTTAAGAAATCTGTGTGCAACTATAGAAAGCATTAACTATTATCCTACATATTCAGAAGGGAATGTTATATATGCAGCGATAATGTCACAGAATAGTATTTATTCTGTCACAAAGAAGTGCTCATGAAATATTAAGAGAAATGAAATTACAGAACACTGTTTATCATAAACACATTTTCTTAGCGAAAAGCATACTCATGCAGAAAAATTAGAATTATGTATACTATAAAGCTACTAGCAAATATTCTCTAATTTTCCTTTTTTTACATATTCTAAATTGTAAATGATGACGATGTAATGTTTCTGAACTAGAAATAAAGTTATGTAGAAATCTTTACTACTCCTATTTTACCTTTTCCTCCTCGAAAAAGCTGGCAGCTTAATGAAAGGGCCCAGTATGTCCATTACATCATCCTACTCACACTTTCATAAAAAGCAAATACGACTGTGTTTTGAACTGAGAGAAACAGAAGGACAGCTAAGAAAAGTGGGCCAATGGAAGGTCACAACATGGAGCTACAGGCGTGACTAGACTCCCAAAGAACAAATTCTCGGACCCCAGGAGGCGCCAAGTGGTCTCCAGTGCCACCCTGCCCATGCTGTCACTCTAGGAACAAAGAGTGCCACGTGCCACCCACGGGTCACCGTCTGGCTGCCCTGTGAGGCTGGGTGCCGTGGCGGTGAAAGCCTGCCAGCAGAGCCGGGTCCCCATTCATCCAGTTTTGTCCCTGGTAATGAGCTCCCTCGGCTCCCTCCCACAGTGGAAAGGACTGGCCGAAGACCAGTGCCAGCCACAGGAGCCCCTCGTGAACAGCCCATCCAGGAATCCAGGCGTCTGGCAGCGGCTTAGCCACAAGAGGCCAAAGCAAGTAAGTCATTTCAGTGGAAAATGTCAGCTTGATTCAAGATGGAATGCTTCACTTTTCCCCCGACTGTAGTGGAAGCTGTGACGCGGCCACTGATGTACAAACAGTACCCATCTAGAGATCCACTATGCAGGCAACCAGGGTAGGTATCATCACCACTGACCTGCGGCCTGGAGCATGTGAGTCGATCATTCTCTTCCCTGCTGACACCCACAGGGAGGGCTCAGCCTGAAAACACTCTTGTGTTTTACACACACCTTATTTATAATCCTTTCAATCCCCATCATAGTATCACACTTTAGGCCTATGACCAGCCAGCTGGCTGTGGTCCCCTCTCTAGACCAGCTCTGCAGGAGCTGGAACCAGGGGCACAGGTCTTCTTCCTCCTAAATGGATACACGTTTACACCTACAGTCCCAGCATTCGTCCCTTGAGACTTTCCTCCTCTTCAGGGAGTTAAGAGGCCAGAAATCTGTCTCAATCATGTTCAACGGGCTACCCCCAAATACTCTCTGAAGGAAAGTTAAGTGGCTTCAGAAACTAGTGCCATGTTAGAGGAGATAAACTCTGAAATATTCTCACTACCACACATACTTTTGTGTAACTGGTACAATAAATCAATGAGCCGGTTATGCTTTGCATATGTTATGATCTTAAATTATACCTGGAAAATAAGCCACATATAGAATAAAAGGCCATCTAGTGAGGCCAGTCTAAGCAAAAGACTTGTCCTCTCCTGCTCCATGTAAACACAAACCCACAAAATCAGTGCAGAGACACAAAACTATCATCTCCACAGCCTGTGCTACGATGCTTTGGAATCTGGTCCTAGGTAACAAAGCTACCAAGATGTCCATACATCATGCAAAAAGAAACTCCCCCAACTCAGACTTATCATAGAGGAACAGGGTAACCAAACAGAAATTTGGCTGAATCATTCTTCCTACCAAAGACTCAATGCAAATCCCATAGATAAGGCCTCAGAATTCAAGAAGGCCTCCCGCCTCAAAGGATCAGCCCTACTTTCCATGTCTGCCCCTCCTACACCCCACTGTCCCGAACCAAAGTCACCATAAAGCTTTTGGCACCAACCAAACCTCACCCCTTCTGGGGAAACAGCACAGCTTACCTCATCAGGAGATACTTCCAAAAGAGGGTTCAGTTACTACAGCTGGAAGCCCCAAGAAGCGATATAGCATAGTTGGGACTTCAGGGGTGATTCTGGGGAGAAATTCTTCTACTAGATTCTATCAGCAGAGTCAACAACTCAGGTTTTCACCCCCTATTTCATTCCCTGTGCTCTGATTTGTCTACTTCCTGTTACTGCTACCGGAAAACAACTCTCCCAGAGTCCTAGGGTGACATCAGTCAAATCAGAGGGTGGACTTCAGGAGACCGTTGTGGCTACATGCTGTAGTCCACTTCCTGGTGTGCAAAAACTCACATGGAGTGGCTTTTACTCAAGCTTTAAGGCAACGACAGAAAAACAATTACCTTCGTCCCCTCCTCCACCATACCCATGCTCAAGTGACCAGGGAAACTCCTAACCGTCTCTGGCCCGAGCCGTTTTCTCTTCCACCTTGTTCCATAAGTAGGCGGTGACTAGGCTCACCTGGTGCTCCATCCTCTGAACGGAGAGGCACGTTCCTTCCACCTTTCCTGCCCAGAGCCTGCTGGCAGATAGCCAGAACATCCACTTACAACATACACATTCAGTAAATGCATCCACTCCAAAGCTGAGCCGGAAAGACAGAGAGAAAAAAATCTGCATTCTGTGTGTCCTGCATCCAAGCCGTCTTATCTTAGAAAGCTTGAAGCTTGACAGATAGGAAACTCTATGCCAAGTTCAGTTCAAATTCTATTTTCACTCAAACCCCCATAATGTAATTAACTTTCCACCTCAAGGCACGCTGCTTTGGGGAGGAAAGCTTCCCTGGGTAGAGGTAATTTTTTCAAAGCTTAGCACTCAGTGACCGGGGATGTGTCAGAACAATACAGCAGCTGACAGGAGACAAAACTAGACAAGGGCTGGAGATGTTGGGCTGGCCAGCCCTCATCCTACACACAGCCAGCCAACAGAGCCCGCAGCAGCGACTGAAAACACTGCCAGCCACATGAACTTGTCTCTCGGATGCTACTTGACCCCCACCCAGAGGTGGCTTCCATCTTTCCAGCATAAAACATCCAAACTATGACCGTGGAAAATGACTTTTCAAAACACAAATACCTTATTTCTCTCTAAATACCCAATTCCCATGAATACCTCTGTTATTTGAGAAAATGACCGGAAGTCATCCACCCTGAATTATGCCAAATGCTGACAAGGCCGTCACCTCTCCTTTTGAGCTGTGATGGAACAATGACGACCAGGACTTTGTTTCATTTTGAGGTGAAGTCTTGCTCTGTCACCAGTCTGCTCAATGCAACCTCCGCCCCCTGGGTGCAAAGAATTCTCCTGCCTCAGTCTCCCCAGTAGCTGGGACTATAGGCACGCACCACCACACCTGGTTAATTTTTATATATTTAGTAGAGATGGAGTTTCACCATGTTGGGCAGGATGGTCTTGATCCATCTCTTGACCTCGTGATCCACCCACCTGGGCCTCGCTGGGATTACAGGTGTGAGTCACCGCCCCTAGCCAGAACATCATTTTGATTCTTAAAATCTGGAGTTTCCAATGTGTAGACCCCCAAGTGTATCTATTTTCAATCAAAGCTCCGTAATATAATTAACTTTCCACCTCAAGGCACACTGCTTTGGAGAGGCATAAAGCTTCCCCGGGTAGAGGTAATTTTTTCAAAGCCTAGCACTCAGTGACCGGGGATGTATAAGAACAATACAGAGTGGCTGACACGAGAAAGCAAAGTCTCCAAACACACCCCAAAAAGACCAAATAAACATACAACTCCTCCTGATCATGTTTTCCCATTAACTGTGTTAGTGGTCTAGCCCCATGGAGCTCAAATTCGGTTGCATATGAGAATCACCTGGGAACGTTTAAACTTCTCAAAGCCCAAGTTGCACCCCCAGGCATGAGTGTTTTTCAAGAACACGAGGCGTGCAGCGAAGTCTGAGAACCAGTACTTGGGCAAAATCAGAGTCCATCAGCCCACCTTTTTTGAGACAGAGTCTCACTCTGTCCCCAGGCTGGAGTGCAGTAGCACAATCTCGGCTCACTGCAACCTTGCCTCCAGGTTCAAGCGATTCTCCTGCCTCAGCCTCCGGTGTAGCTGGGACTACTGACTTGTGCCACCACACCCAGCTTTTTTTCTTTTTTTCTTTTTTTTTTTGTATTTTTAGTAGAGAAGAGATTTCACCATGTTAGCCAGGATGGTCTCATGTCCTGACCTCATGATCCGCCGGCCTCGGCCTCCCAAAATGCTCAGATAAAAGGCGTGAGCCAGGGCACCCGGCCTGGCCCACCCCTCTATCCACCGTCAACACACCCTAGTCTCTTGCCAACGCGGATGGGGCAGTTCCTACCTATGTAGAGAGAGGAGTCCTTCCTCCGCACGTGGTCGTCGATGTAGGAGACCCCCAAGGGCTGCACGGGGGTAGCACCGATGCCCAGGAGCACCTGGGCCCCAATGAGCAGCAGGTACATCATGTTGGTGGCAGTCCGGTTACGGCAAATGAGGTCGGGGTCCGGCCCCTCGTCGCCGCCCGAGCCGTTGGCAGCGCAGAAGTCCCGGCCCTCGGCGCCCCAGCGGATCTCGCCCGCCTCGTACTTGTACTGGTGGGTCAGGAACTCGGGCAGCGCCGACAGCAGCGCGCCCAGAGCCATGACGATGCCGCCGCAGCCAATCAGGCGAGGCCGGTGACCGCGCGCCCCGAAGTAGCTCACGAACAGAATGAGCGCCAGGTTCCCGATCTCGAAGCTGCTGGCGATCACACCCACGTCTGCGCTCTGCAGGTTGAACCTGCGCTCCAGGGTGGTCAGGACGCTCACCTGAGGGGGGCAAGAAGAAACGTCACAGCCAATCCAAGGACATGCTCAGGAGGCCTCTCCTTCCCTCCGGAACCCTCCCACCTGGCCTCCCCGCCAGGAGCAAAAAGGCAGCTGTGTAAATGCCTTTTTACCTGGCGAATCAGAAAGACGTTTATTTACTAGCATATCTCTAATTCAACGGTTAACAAATTCACTTTCCCAGGAGCAACAATGCTTTTCCTGGCACCTAAAAGGTTCTATGTCTTCCGGAAACACTGGTTTCTCAACCCCACAAACCTCCACCCCAGATAGCCCGTGAAGTCTTATAGAAGTCCTGAGGTCTGCGGTATGCATACACTCCCAGAGATACTATGGACAAAGTCTATGGCAGGAAGACAGCGGAGCCAGGGCATTTTCAGCAGGAGGTTAGCAAAGAGTACCTGCCCCCCGCCTCAAAATAAAAACAAACTTAACAAAACTTAGCTGGGCAAAATGGACAAGCTAAATGAGCCCAGCGGGGTAATCACTTGCTCTTTGCTTCCTTCTGGAAATTTCCAAACAATGTACATTTTCCTGGAAGCCATGAGGTTAATACACCCGTGAATGTTCTAAGCACTATGACCCTGCCAAATGCCCTCCAACCTAATATTACGATTTCCTCCGGTTTTCATATTCTTGTCGGCCCTGCGTTTGTTTAACAAACATATAACAAACAGAACACCTGCTGCTTGCCAGGCAATGCTCTGGACTCAAGAGGAAAGCGAGGAAGAAAGGACATCTGGCCTGAAGAGGCCATCTAGCAAGAAGGTACACATGTACCCAAGAATATGAGTTATTCATCGTCCCTTTGTGCAGGTGAGATGTGTGACGCAAACCTCGCATTCAGGGGGCCACAAGGAGACGCATTCTTACAGGGCTTCTTGAAGTGGCAAGAAAATGAGATAGCTACCCTCTCCTGCTGTGTGCCAGTTCCATGCAGAGTGCTGTGAGCAAGACAAGGGTCCTCTGTCATGGGAGATCTAACAGCTGAATGAGGTCCTGGCTGAGCAGGGAAAAACACTTCAGGCAAAGGGCCAAAAGAGGGATGGCATGATTTCATCAAGGAAGAGAAAATAGTTGGGGCCTGGAGCAGTGGCTCACACCTGTAATCCTAACGCTTTGGGAGGCCCAGGTGGGCAGGTCATTTGAGGCCAGGAGTTGGAGACCAGCCTGGCTAACGTGGCAGAACCCCATCTCTACTACAAGTACACAATTTAGCAGGGCGTGCTGGTGACTGACTATAATCCCGGCTCACGAGGCTGAGGCAAGAGAATTGCTTGAACCCAGGAGGTGGAGGTTGCAGCGAGCCAAGCTTGTACCACTGCACTCCAGTCTGGGCAACAGAGCGAGATCTAGCTGAAAGGAAAGGAAAAATGAAAAAGGAAAGGAAAAGAAAGGAAAGAAGGGAAGAAAGGAAAGGGAAAGGAGAAAGAAGTCAGAAAGGAGGGGTGAGGACAGATGAATTTAGACAATGCCAAGCAATTAGGTAGAGAGAATGCAAATCGTGGAGGGCAAAACCTTGTTTGAACCCTGTTATTTCCGTAGCTCTGTGTCCTCGGTCAAGTTACTCAACCTCTCCCAGCCTGGATTCTATGAAACAGCAGTCATAATATCCAGCCAGCAGGAGGGAGGTGAAGATTGGAAATCACGGATGAGAAGTCTGCTAGCACAGAGCAGCTCTCCCATCCTATGTGGCAGAGGCTTTGGGGCCAGAATACATGGGTCCAACCTGACTCTGGCTGCCCTTGTCCAAGTTACTTTGCACTTCAGTTTCCCCATATGTAAAAGGGGCAAAAGGGGCTGCCTCATGAGCTGGTGTCAGGAGTCAACCACACACATGTGTAAATGCTTGTGAAAGGTCAGCTATAACCATTATCATTATCATTTATTGTGAGCACCTGAGAACAGCAAAGGTTTTACTAGCATAAGGGTCAAACCAGGTGTGGTGAATGGAGGGTGGATGAAGCCCAGCAGAGAAGACAGCTGGGCCTTTATTGAGAGAGGGCAGCAGAAAAGGCCATGTGAACACAGTGGCAACGGAAATGAACAGGAAAAGATGTCAGAAGCATTTTAGGGCAGAATTCTACTACAGGGAGAACGAGCTGGGTCTGCTGACCGACTGGGTGTGTCTGCGAAGGAAGGGTCCAAAAGGAGAGTCTTATGGATCTAACCTTCCTCCAAAGCTACAAATGTGGACACTGTTGTAGACATGCAGGCATCCGCCACCTCTGTGCAGTGTCCAGGTATGAGTGTCTATGCACATACAGATACCTGTGCTAATTAGCATGGCTCTATTCTATTTCCCTTTACTAAAAGAAAAAAACAAAAAACGCTGTAGCCAGATGATTCCTCTTAGCTTCATTTTCAAACCTACCTATTTAAACAAACTCCTTGAGCCAGTGGGTCTCGAGATTGGAAGCATTTGGGGAGCACTAAAAGTTTCAGAGGCCTGGTCCCACCAGGGAGGTTCTGACTGAATTGGTCTGGGGAGCAGCCTGGAGCCCTGGGATGCTTTCAAAGCTCCTAGGCGATTCTAATGGCAGTGAGCAGCACGGGGTGGGGGAAGCCACGACACCCACTACTGGGGTCTCTCCTTCAGCCCTGGCCTTGGGCAAGCTCTGCAGGGCAGGGCTATGACATCGGTGACACCCTCTAGCTCTGGCATTCTCATCGCAACTCCCGTTTCCATTGTGCTTTCTGGCCAAGTCAAGGCCAGCTTGCAACCTCAGCCCTAGTTATGCGATTAGATTGTTACTTTTAAAACACGAGGTATTTGCCGCTGTGGAGAAAAGAAGTTCAGCTAGTCTTGGCCTCATTCAAATGGCTTTCAAATACTCCCAAAGCAGTTCTGCCTACAGGGTCTGGCCAAGTAAAAACACATTTATTCTTTCCTCGTAACAAAGACAAACATACAAACAGGATGGAATAAGTGATCTACCAGAGATTTATAATACGTAGCACAATGTGGGAAGAAAAAGGAAGGCAGCTAAAGGGGGGGGGGCAGGGGGGGCAGGGGGGGCCGCTTTGGGGAGCCTTGCCCAGGCCTTTGTGTGAGTATTGAGAGAGGCCCAAAGGGGCCTGAATGCAAAAGCTGTAAAGGCCACGTCTGGGTGGGGTACTTCCTCTTCTCTGACCTTCCTCTTCTCAACAAGCCTACCCCTCTCCAAAAGATTAAAGAGTTTAAGTTATCTACAGACTGAAAATATCAGCTCCTTATTTCTCCAGTTCATAGAGACAGTGTCTCCTCATGTGGAAAAAGTGGGGATGCATAGAAATGCATCCAGAGGCTCACCTTCTGGAAAGTGCTAAAGTCATACAAAGGCCAACTGTGACTATGAGCACTAATCTTGAAAGGGAGAGCTTCCATCTGTGCTGCCGAAAGACAGGACATCCGAGGCCATGGCCAAGTACTCATGAGCCCGTCCTCACCTTCAAAAGGTGCCAACCAGGGGCAAGGTCATCAGGCATTCACTTAACAAAAAGCCACTTAGTCTTAGGGGCAGGCAGCAGCAAATCAGGGGCTCTCCCAGAGGTGTGCCCACCTTCTCACTCTGGCCTGGGTGGCGGGGACTTGACCTGAACTGAGATCACCTGAGCTTTTGCAAAACACCTGTGCTTGTCCTCTCATTAGAGAGTCACCTCTGGAGCGATGGCTGAAGCAGTCTGGCAGGTCTTCAGCTTTAGGACCCCACCATGGGGCTGGAGGGTAATAAAGTACGAAGAAGGGATGGAAGAGAAGCCATATCTCATTTTTGCTCTGATGCTTCATGATGTATACACAAGACAACAACAAATCAGAAACATGAAAAATGCTCCATTTCAGCAGGTGTGCTGTGTCATAAAATATCATGCAGGTGTGCACGCTGATGGTGACAGATAAGGTGACAGGAACACAGACAGCTGTGGGCAAAACAAAAAAATAATCAGTTCTTCTAGAAACAGATAACGCCCACGCCTCCAGCTCTTGTCCTGGCTCGCACCTGCTCTTTGCAGAGTGACCCACAGGGGTGACAGGAAGTGGTCAGTCTTTCCCTCCTTGACCTGTGGCATTTCACTGGGCTGCAAGGCCAGTCTGCATCAACAAATAAGTCACGCAAAGGTTCTGAAATGATGCTTTGTGGATTAGACCAGAGGCTAATGTTTTCACTCACTTAAAACACAATTTTGAGAAGACAGATTAATTATGCATGAGGCCATAAAACCCACTTGTGGCTTTTATGTGGCAGTGAACAATCCAGCCTGAGGACGACGCATGTGGAAGGGAATGACTATCTTTACTTAATGGGTAACAGGACTAATGGAGAAGGAAGTCTTGATAATTAGAGGAGGAGGAGCCACATGTGCAAGATGAAAAGGAAAGAGGAAGTGCCTTTATCCTGAACAAAGTGTATATGAAGTTAGTATGTAAGAAATACAGGATGGGCGGGGCACGGTGGCTCACTCCTATAACCCAGCACTTTGGGAGGCTGAGGCAGGCGAGTAACGAGGTCAGAAGATCAAGACCATCCTGGCCAATATGGTGAAACACCATCTCTCCTAAAATACAAAAAATGAGCCAGATGTGATGGTGTGCACTTGTAGTCCCAGCTACCCAGGAGGCTGAGGCAGGAAAATCACTTGAACCTGGAGGCAGAGGTTGCAGTGAGCCGAGATCACACCACTGCACTCCAGCCTGGTGACAGTTAGACTCCATCCGAAAAAACAAAAAGAATGCAGGATGTGTCAGGCTTCTACTATGATGATTCCAAAACACATCAGCTTGCATTTCAGAATGTCCTGGAGTAGTTGTTAAAAATATAGAGTTCCCAAACCCTGAGATAAAGCCAGGGGTCCCAGGTTTTATAAAGGCCCATGTGTCTGATACCCAGCTGGAGATGAGGACCATTGGCCATGCAGGCAACAGGCACATACTGACATTCTAGAACCATGTTTCTCGACCTTCACTGGCAGTAAAATTACCCCCAAAGGTTATGTGACTGCTGAACTCCAAGCCCAGAGTCTTTGATTCTGCAGGTGTGGGTGGGGTCTAGATTTTTCAATTTCTAATAAGCTACCTGGCGGTGCTGATGCTACCCATCAGAGGGCCCCACGTTGAGAACCTCTGCTCTACTGAACCTCCTCTTCTCCACAAGCCTACCCCTCTCCAAAAGATTAAAGAGTTTAAGTTATCTACAGATTGAAAATATCAGCTCTTCATTTCCAGTTCACAGAGACAGTGTCTCCTCATGTGGAAAAAGGGGGGATGCATTTCTGGGAGGCTCACCTTCTGGAAAGTGCTAAAGTCATGCAAAGGCCAACTGTGACTATGAGCACTTATCCTGAAAGGGAGAGCTTCGGTCTGTGTTGCCGTAAGACAGGACATCCGAGGCCATGGCCAAGTACTCATGAGCCCGTCCTCACCTTCAAAAGCTGCCAACCAGGGGCAAGGTTATCAGGCATTCACTTAACAAAAAGCCACTTAGTCTTAGGGGCAGGTAGCAGCAAATCTGGGGCTCTCCCAGAGGTGTGCCCACCTTCTCACTCTGGCCTGGGTGGTGGGGCCTTTACCTGAACTGGGATCACCTGAGCTTTTGCAAAATACCTGTGCTTGTCCTCCCACCTGCAAGCCTGGGCACCTGTATTTTACATCCATGCAGGAGAGGCATGTTCATGCGTATCAGGTGGCAGTGAGGTTGTGCACTCATGGATGTTTACACCAGAGCAGCCTGTTCCTATGAGTGTAAGTCTGGAGCAGGAGAGCATCGGGTTCCCATCTGGCTTGGCCAGCATTTGGTCAAGTCAATCTTCTTGAGCCTGTTTCCACAGCTGTGTGGTAGAGAGAACAATCCTCACTTCTGTGGACATTAATGAGGTCATACATCAGAGCAGCTGGCCCACAGTAGGCGCACACTAAAAAGCTAGCCACATCACTGGTGTGCATGCTGTAACTTCGCTTCAAATTCAATCCCACGCAGCCGAGTGCCTGCTCTGCGGGAGATGCAAGAAACAAGGATGATTAAGAGAGCGCACTGCCCTGTAGGGGTGTGTAGTCTGGGGACAGCAGAAAGAAACAGTCTAACAATGGCACAGCCTGCAACAGGGTAACACAGACGCAGAGGGTTCCAGAGACTGAGAATGTTCATTTGACTGTGTGTTGAGGAAACTATACCTGGAATGCAACAAGGAACAAGCAGGTTTTAATAGCTGTGGGACGGGAGGGGCTGCCACACACATTCCAAGAGCATAGATCAATGGTGTCAAGGAGGCTGGCAGAGGGAGAGTTTAGACCACCCCTGGGGAAAGGGAGGGGTAACGAGTGGCTTCAGAGAACTGTGAGAGAGTTGTTGGAGATAAAACAGGCTTGAAGGCCAGACGGAGGCTTTGATTAAGAGGTCAGTAGGGAGCCAAGGGAGGTTCTTGAGCAGGAGCCGCTCTTCTGCAATATTAACCTGGCACTGCCGTGCAGGGATGAGGGCTTGAGGAGAGACTGCCGAGGCAGCTGTTTCCACAGTGCTGGGGAGAGAGAGGCTTCCGCAGGTGAAGGCTGGTGTAACAGCAAGAAAGGCCCCTGTGAGAGAGCCACCTTAGAGGTCCCGCTCAGCAGAGGAGGCAGCTGATCAGAGGCATGGAACAAACAAGGTGGAGCCCAAAGGTCCCTGTGGAGGTCTCACCTGGCCCAGTCTGGAGCCTGAGTGAAGACAGAGAACAGGAGGCTCTGTGAGGCTGGGGGAGCCTGTGAGTGCAGTGTGGAGAGCCTGCATTTTTGAGCCCTTCTGCTGAGACGCAGCAGGAGTGACAGAGCTGAGCAGGCTCTTCCTGGGGAGCTTTGGGGAAGCTGTACCCTCAAACTGCACACTCCGCCGCAGGGCCCACACCCGGGAGCAGATGCTAAAAACAGTGCCAGAGATGTCAGCCTTGCTGTGGTCCTGCAAAGGACCTGTGGTTTTCCCAACAGGGGTTCCTGAGCAGGGTTTGGCATACTTTCTCAGTAAAAAGCCAGTCAGTAGATATTTAGGCCATAGGGTCACCATAGCAACTACTCCACTCCACCACACAAAAGCAGCATGCATGGACGATATATAACAAATGGAAATGGCTGTGTGTCAATAATACTTTACTGACAAAAACAGGCGGCAGGCCCAATTTGGTCCACAGGCCATATGTAGAATGCCAAACCCCTCATCTCCATAAATCCAGCTTGGGAAATCACACTATTCCCATGTGTGGCAGTACAAGCACTGGCCATTGATAAGTACATGAAGCACCCCAATTGCTGTAACAGAAAAGGCATCCCAGGGACAGCTTTAATCCAAGTTTTAAATTCCATTAAAGTAGTCTGCTCACGAGGTCAAGAGATCGAGACCAACCTGGTCAACAAGGTGAAACCCCGTCTCTATTAAAAATACAAAAATTAGCTGGGCATGGTGGTGCGCATCTGTAATCCCAGCTACTCGGGAGGCTGAGGCAGGAGAATTGCCTGAACCCAGGAGGCAGAGGTTGCGGTGAGCTGAGATCGCCCCATTGCACTACAGTCTGGGTAACGACAGCGAAACTCCATCTCAAAAAACGAAACAAAACAAAAAAAGTAGTCTGCAAGATAGCTTCAGTGTTCTGTCTGATGTGCCAAGGACATGCCTTCCTGTGGTAAAGTAGAAGAAAGAGGCTTAATCACCTATGCCCAGAAATCATTTCCCCACAATGAAGCAACAGCAGCAATAGTGAGAGGTTTTGTTTCTCATCCAGACAGCAGGTCTTGGAGTGAGTCATTTATGGTTCTAGGGAAATAGCACACAAAATGCATTCACTTGTGAATTCCACAATCTTAGGTCTGCAGAACCAAGTAACAGACGAAGACACAGGACTGGGCCCGGTGGCTCACGCCTGTAATCCCAGCACTTCGGGAGGCCAAAGCAGGCAGATTACAAGGTCAGGAGTACGAGACCAGCCTGGCCAGCATGGTGAAACCCCGTCTGTACTAAGCATACAAAAAATGAGCTGGGCGCGGCAGTGCCCGCCTGTAGTCCCAGCTACTTGAGAGGCTGAGGCAGGAGAATTGCTTGAACTTGGCAGGTGGGGGTTGCACCACTGCACTCGACCCTGGGTGACAGAGTGAGACTCTGTCTCAAAAAAAAAAAAGATGACACAGGATCAGCCTCTTGCCATGGCTCTGGTGGCAAAGAGAACACCCGCCTCGTGTGCTGACTGGGAAAGAAACACTTAGGCCATGAGGCTTCATTTCTGGTGAAATGATTTATCCTGGATCGTGATCACATAATAAACGGGGGTCATTTTAAAACCATTATTCTTTAAAAAGCAGAGTAAGAATTATGTGGAGAATGTCATAGACACAGACTCTAAACTCCAGTCTACACCAAAAGCATCATCATTTTAGGGGGCAAGTTGTGGGGGCAAGGGGTACAGTGGAAAATGCGTGAGAGTTTGAGAGATCTGTATTAACTGGGTAATTTGAGAGGAGGCACTTAACACCCCTGCCACGCTCAATCCCATCTATAACGTGGAGATAACAATTCCCCACTTACAGTTTGTCACAGGGCCCAAATGAGGGCGAGGAAGGCTCTGCACACCCACGTGTCATTATGCCTGGGTTGTGAACACGCAAGGTGGCTTTCCCTATCCATGCAGCAGGATCCTGAGAGCCACCCGCTCTCTTTCCAGGCCTCTGTAGTGCCCTCTCTGCACATGGGTCTTTCATAGTGGCACTACTGTTCTCTCTGATCACCTGGTCTGTGAGTGGAAGTCAGCCCAACTTTCCTTAGAAAGGCCTCCTTGGGTCCAGGCACCGTGGCTCACACCTGTAATCCCAACACTTTGGGAGGCCGAGGCAGGCAGATCACCTGAGGTCAGGAGTTAAAGACCAGCCTGGCCAACATGGTGAAACCACGTCTCTACTCAAAATACAAAAAAAAAAAAATTAGCTGGAGGTGGAAGCACATGCCTATAATCCCAGCTACTTGGGAGGATGGGACAGGAGAATCACTTGAACCTGGGAGGTGGAGGTTGCAGTGAGCCAAGATCATGCTGCTATACTCCAGCCTGGGCAACAGAGTGAGACTCCATCTCAAAAAAAGAAAAGAAAAGTAAAGAAAGTCCTCCTTGGGCCAGGACCAGTGGCTCACACCTGTAAATCCCAGTACTTTGGGAGGCCAAGGCAGGCAGATCACCTGAAGTCAGGAGTTCAAGACCAGTTTGGACAACATGGTGAGACCCCGTCTCTACTAAAAATACAAAAATAGGCAAGCATGGTGGCAGGTGCCTGTAATCCTAGCTACTTGGGAGACTGAGGCAGGAGAATCGATTGAACCCGGGTGGCGGAGGTTGCAGTGAGCTGAGATGGTAGCACTGCACTCCAGCCTGGATGACAGTTTGAGATTCCATCTCAAAGGAAAAGAAAAGAAAGGCCTCCTTGGTCTGTCCATCTCTGCCATCGGTCCATCTCTGCCGTTGCCTGCATTTTTCTCTACTTCACTAGGTCCGCCTTCCTCAGACTACTGTTTCCTCTACACTCCGTTTCTTAGTTTCTTCCATCTCCCTTTTCTTTCACTCTTGCCTCTGAATGGCCCTAAGTACAACAGAAGCAATTGTTTTTATTCCTTACATTTAGTGGATGTTTATGTTCCTCGATTCATTCTAAGAGAGTATGTAACATTTCATGATTCTCTTAAGAAAAAAGTTAATTTAACTGCTTCCTACTCATAAATCTCATCATTGATTTTTCTCTGCAGCTCTTTGGTGCGTCATAGAACAATAAAGACTCTCCGTCCCTCCTGGGTATGATCAACTAATAGCGTTTTCTACCACTCAGGATGGGAGCTTTCAATTCATTCCCAGGGATGTTTGCATCAGGCTCTTTTTGTTCGAGTTTCACAGCTTTAACACACCAACTGGTGTGGTGCCTGGATTCTTTTATTAGAGAAAATGGAATGATAATGATGTCAATGATTTCCTCAGCATTCAACAAAAATGTATAGAGGACCAGACATAGTCTCAAGAAAGAGATCTTAGTCTAAGGCACGAATGATTTATGCACTCACACATGCTGCCAGGCAGTTGTTTTCAATGAATCTGGCTTCTTTACATGCCCCAGGGCCCCAGCTTCCTGTCAAATGCATTGAAAATCTTTTATCGATAAGGCCTGGTCTCTGCCCTCAACCAGCTCACAGTATAATGGAGACAACAACGATGAAAACAGGCAGTTATCAGAAAGGATGAATGAAGTTTCTCTCTACCAGAAAAAAGAAAAAAACACCGTCAGTACCCAAAGAAACAGCATAGTTGGCACCTAGCAACCGAGGAGAAAAGTATCTCATCAGAGCAAACTGCGGAATAGGAGTATCTTTAAACACAGTCACAGTGAACATTTGTGATGACTTATCCAAGTCCGGTACTGAGTGCTTTATCTATTCTAACACACTTATTCTCGATCATGATTCCCGGAGGCAGATAATATTATTATCCCATTCTACAGATAAGGAACCTGAGCCCGGAGAAGATAACTATCCCATGGATGCCACACAGCTGAGGCCCAGAGCCAGGACTGATGCCCACCCCACTGGCCCCACAGCACCCAAGTGACCAAGCACTGTGCGTCTCCATCAGTGAGGTGGCCCCTGGCCTGGCGTGGGGGGCTTGGGAAGGCTAATGTGCGCTATCAAGTAAGCAGGGGCAGCCCCAGGCAAAGTGGTGACCAAATGTGCCCTAAAAAGTAATGCTAAGTTTAGTTATTGTTAAAAGTTATGTAAGGAGGAAAGAGAGTTCTGAGGTCATATGAAAGCTTTAAAACTCTGGGTTGAACAAAGATAAATAGTTTTTTTTACCACAAGACTTACAAGTTTTTCAAATGGTAACATTCACAGTCAAAAATCCATCAAAACATATATTATGTAGCATTTCCTGAAACTCCCTTGACCAGGTAACTTAAAAAAAAAAAACTAAGCCTCCCTTGAAAACATCTCCACAGGGTGCCAGGTCCATCTATGGATTCGATTGACTGTGATCAAAAATACCCCCCCAAAAAAAAATTAAATTAAAAAAATTACACAGCAATCAAAATAATACAAATTAAGAACCATTTGTACTGTATTAGGTATTACAAGTAATCTAGAGAAGATTTAAAGTATACAGGAGGATTTCATGGGTAAAGTCAATGCTATACCATGTTCTTTGATGGATTTCAGCTTCTTCAGATTTGGCATCTACAGCGAGCCCTGGCTATCCCACAGATACCAAGGGTTAACTGTATATACTATCAGAAACATGGTTTAAAGCTGATAGGAGGTATTTTAAAAGTTAAGGTCTAGCAAAAGCTCTGCTTCTCCTGTGAACTAGTTCTACTGTTTCTCTCACCTTAGCTACACCCAACCAAGGCCATAAATAATGCGATTATAGCTGTCTTTCCCCTTTTGCTTTGGTTCCCAGGAACCTCAAACCCAAGCCTGCAGCCATGAGAGAGCAATGATGTGGGATGTCAGGGATGAGCATAAGCGTCTCATCTATTTTTGTTCCTGGCCTTCAAATTCTGCTTGTAATCCCACAGGACTGTATTGCTTATTACCCAATTCTACCAGGGCAGGGCACAAAATGGTCATATATAAATTCCTCAGGAGCAAATCATCAGGCAGGTAGGGTTAAATCCTAACAAGATAATCCGTTTCCATGTAATTATATCCTTTCTCGGAAATGAACCTCCATAAATATGCTAATAAGATAACATGATTACCAAGTCTTGGGCATGCAGGTATAAGATAAACATAGGTCAGAACAAAATAGCATCCTCCTATATGCAGCATTAAAAAGCTTCCAGAATAATAGCAAAGTCCAGTTTTAGTGTCAGAGCAGTGAAGAAAACAACCATGAACCTTAAGAGCTCACCTTCTCCAACCTGCTCCTGCCAGCTTGCTGCTCTCCTCTGTGTGTCCTTCTGCTCCTATTTTAGTGTCTCTCAGGCACAAAACACCCTCACCGGCTTCATCTGAGACACACAGTGACTGATGACAGGACCAATGGGCATTAACTGCTAATTGGATATTGATATGATCCAGTCCATTCCCTGCGTCTACTAGGAGGAAACTGAAGCCCAGAGGAATGAAGCAATTTGCAACGGATCACACACCTGCAAGTGACATTCCTGATGCCCAGTCTGGTTCTACTCTCCCCATGTTAGGAGAAAAGTAGACATATCCCTACTTGGTCTCACTCCCTCAGGAGTAAAACAGTTTCCTACTTGTTGGATGCATGGTATCTGGCATGGTGCTAAAAATGCTATACCAACAAGTACCAAAATAAATACCAAAAGGTGTAGCTGTAATTGAATACAGGAGTAGAGAGGTTAACATCAGTGCATGATGTAACTGCACGGCCTCTTCCTGCTGAAGCCAGACGTGAGACCCTCTTCAGAGGCAGGAGAAGTGAGGGGATGTACTGTGGGGCACCTCACCTCCACCCAGGAAAAGCATGGCCCTCCCTCCAGCTGAACAAAGATCCCTTAACCCAACCTACTACTTCCCATCTCCTGAAGACCTTTCTCTATCACTGTGCTCTGTTTCTTCCTTCTCACTCTCACCCTCTCTGCTCGCTCCACCCCTACCTTCCCCACAAGCACACCTGATCCTCATCCGGGTAAAACAACAACTTAAATTCAACACTCACTTTTCTTGTCACTGCCATCCTCCTTCTGTCCTGTTAAGAATCATAAATAAGTTCCCATTTGCTGGGCACACCTCAGTCAACCCATGTAAGCAGATTTCACATCTATGGCTACCATCCTATGGCCATGGGAGGCTGCCCTTTATGAAGGTGCCCAATGACATCTGACTTCTTTGATGCAGTGATTACTTTCCTGCCCTGACCATGCCAGATTTCTCTGTGATCTGAGACACAGCTGACCACTCTCCCATGTGATAGGATCAAGGCGACTGTTCTCGATTCTCCTCCTACTTCCCCATCTGCACCATCCCTATTCCCTCTTCCCTTCTCTCTATGGCCAGAATTCTCTAAGATCACATCTGACTGTTCTTGGGTCATTGTACTATTCTCACTGGGGGAGCTTCAAATTCTACTGTCTTCTCATGTTGACAACACCCAATCTCTCCCTCTGACCACACTGTACCTCTATGCTCCAAGCCCCTGAAGTGGGAAATGACCAGCCCTCACCCCTGAGACAGCCACAGTGCCCAGACTCCCCAGGACCAGCACGGACATCTGCTCTCCCTCACCTGTGTGGCACACATTGCTCTTCTAATCCTGCCCTCCAGGAACATCAGCACTTCACCAACAACTGCACAGTCCCAGGCCCCAGAAACGTGGCAGTCACCCCAGGCTCCCAAATGCAGCTGGTCTCTGAATTCTGCTGCTCCTCCTCCTCCTCTCACGTCCTCTTCCTCACTTCCTCCTCCAGAAACCTCCAGAACTAAAACGTTCAGTTCCCCCCTTCCAAGCTCTTTGTCGTACGATGAGAGATCCGCTGCTGTGATCTGACTGCACCCTGCCCTCTCCCTCCTGTACCAATTCCTATTTGCACTTTCTTACATGAGTCTGGATCTTTATCATCCCTGACTACAAATGGGCCAAAATACTGCCCATCCCACTCCCACTTGGCTCAGGAATTCCTCCTTAAGCAGCAGCAGGCAGTTCAGATACCCCCTCCTATTCCTTCTCCTCCTCCTCCAGGAATCCCTACCTGCCTACATCTTCTCTTGTGTAACCAGAGTGCCTGATGCAGACCCCTATGACCCAGTGATCACTTTGACCCGTCTCTTGTCCCTCCACAAGGCAGAGAGCTCCTTGAGAACAAGGGCTGTCTTGTGATGTCTGCTGCCTTGCTCCTCAGGACAGAGCTGGACACATGGTGGCTAAGCCAGGATCACTGCATACAGCTGTGTAGGACACACGCCTCCCTCCACAAAGGCATCTCATACTTTATTCACCCTAGCTGCGTCCACTGGAGGAAGAGGCAGCAAGCTCTCATTTGCTCAATGGCTCTGTGTGGGTGAGAAGCAGCTAAGGTTGGTGAGTACAACCGTTAAGACCCTCTGCTCTCCCAGAGTTCCCCCACGAGCACTCCCCTTTGCAAAAATACCTCAAAATCAGCATCCTTGCCACACTGTTCTGTCCACTCCTGGAAGCACTCGATACAAGAGAACTTCTGAAACGGGGGCAATTAACTTCTTGGATTGGAAATGCAAGTATGCAGACCTCATCTCAAATTCAATGGCATGTGAGCAGCACCAGGCAATTTGAGCAGTTCCTAGAGCTAGGAGGGAAAACACACTGACCAACCTTTGGCCTCACGAAGCACAAAGCCATCTGTTCCTCAGGTCCCCTGCAGTGCTTCCTCCTCACACCTGCGGTTACTCCGAGAGCTGTCCTCATTTCCTCAGAATGTCAAGCATCACTTAGGAAACATGATCTGAAAATCCAATGAGCTGACTATGTGCAAGGCACCAGACCAAGGATGGCAGGGCAAGGTTGAAACTGCTAAGATTCAGTCCCTGCCCTTTCTGCGTCAATAAAAAAGAGCTAACATGTTGCATTTGCAGTAACAAGGACTGCTGTTATCACTATGTAGATGGATTCATTTCATTCTTCCAAGAACCTTGTTAGGTACGCACTATTATTATTTCCAATTTGCAGATGAAGATACAGAGGCCCAAAAGTTAAGTCATTTGTTCAAGGTCTAGTAATTTGCCCAAGGTCTTGCAGCTTACAAATGGCAGGATCAGGATTCAAGCCCAGGCAATCCGGTGCCCGTGTCCACACTTTATCTACCCCATGAGTTTTCCTCTCTAGAAGATGGAAAAAGACAACGGGGCTAGAATGGCGGTGTGGGAAACCTGGAAAATCCTCTCAAAAAACAAGGATAAAACTGTCAAAGACAACCGTTTCAACTAAAAGCACACAACAAATTGAGGAGCATTAATTCATTTAAAACTTCTGGGTAAGTATAGTGGGAATCTGGCTCTTGCCCTCCCTCCTATTCCCACGTAGGCTAGCACAACAGTGCTACCAGGCAGGGCTGGCCATGCATACCAGCAAACCCCGCTGTTGGAGGATGGAGTGAAAAACTCCACACTTAGTGACACTGTCAGTAAGGACAGCAATATTGATTTGCTGTAACCAGTAGTCCTGGTTGGGGCAAGCAACAAACTGGCAAATAAACAGACTTTTGACAGAACGATAGTGATCAGCCATAGGAATCCTTAAGCTCTCCACAATATCTCTGGTTGACCAGAAAGCCATGTGCACACACTGGAGAGAGAGCCCTAGCTGCTCAGCAGGCTGGGCTGGGAGAATCACTTGAGCCTAGGAATTTGAGGTTTCAGTGAGCTATATTCATGTCACTGCACTACAGCCTGGGTGACAGAGTGAGACTCTCTCTTAAAAAAGGAGATAAATTCTTTTTCTTAAAAAAAATAAAAAATTCACAAAAGGAACTTGATATCAGATATGAGATGACAGGAAAAAGAGTCAGTAAATCAGTACTCTTGGGAGATAATCAGTAGGCACTATGCAACCTGAAGAACAGAGAAGAAAAATGAACCGAGCCTCAGAGACCTTTGGGACACCATCAAGCATACCAGTGTACATGCAATCGAGTCCCATAAAGGTCGAAGAGATTGGGAGGCCGAGGCGGGTGGATCACGAGGTCAAGAGATCAATACCATGGTGGTCAACATGGTAAAACCCCGTCTCTACTAAAAATACAAAAAATTAGCTGGGCATGGTGGTGCGTGACTGGAATCCCAGCTACTCGGGAGGCTGAGGCAGGAGAATTGCCTGAATCCAGGAGGCGGAGGTTGAGGTGAGCCGAGATCGTGCCATTGCACTCCAGCCTGGGTAATGAGTGAAACTCCATCTCAAAAAAAAAAAAAAAAAAAGAACAAAGAGAGAGAAAAAGGCAGAAGAAAAAAATTAAAGAAAGCATGGCCCAAACATCCAAAATGTAGTGAAATACGTGAATACACAGGTCCAACAAGCTCAATGAACCCCAAAGGACAAACACAGAAAGATCCCCACCTAGACACATTATAGTTTGTTTAAAGGCAAAGACCTAAACCTAAGACCTAATAACATAAAAACCCTAGAAGAAAACCTAGACAGTACCATTCAGGACATAGGCAGAGGCAAGGACTTCATGACTAAAACACCAAAAGCATTGGCAACAAAAGCCAAAATTGACAAATGGGACCTAATTAAACTCCAGAGCTCCTGCACAGCAAAAGAAACAATCATTAGAGTGAACCAGCAACCAACAGAATGGGAAAAAATGTTTGCAAGCTACCCATCTGATGAAGGGCTGATATCCAGAATCTACAAAGAACTAAAACAGATTTACAAGGAAAAAAAAAAACCATTAAAAAGTGGGCAAAAGATATGAGAAGACACTTTTCAAAAGAACACATTTATGTGGCCAACAAACATATGAAAAAATGCTCATCATCAGTGGTCATTAGAGAAATGCAAATCAAAATCATATCGAGATACCATCTCATGTCAGAACGGCGATCATTAAAACATCTGGAGACAATGGATGCTGGAGTGGATGTGGAGAAATAGAACGCTTTTACACTGTTGGTGGGAGTATAAATTAGTTCAACCATTGTGGAAGACAGTGTGGCGATTCCTCAAGGATCTAGAAAAAGAAATACCATTTGACTCAGCAATCCCATTACTGTATAATCCTTTGGGTATAATCCTTATACCCAAAGGATTATAAATCAATCTATTATAAAGACACATGCACACATATGTTCATGGCAGCACTGTTTACAATAGCAAAGACTTGGAACCAACCCAAATGCCCATCAATGATAGACTGGATAAAGAACACCAGATGTAATTCCAGCACTTTAGGAGGCTGAGGCGGAGGGATCACGAGGTCAGAAGTTCAAGACCAGCCTGGCCAAGATGGTGAAACCTTATCTCTACTAAAAATACAAAAATTAGCCTTGCATGGTGGTACGTGCTTGTTATCTCAGCTACTTGGGAGGCTGAGGCAGAGAACTGCTTAAACCCAGGAGGTGGAAGTTGCAGTGAGCTGAGATTGTGCCACTGCACTTCAGCCTGGGTGACAGAGTAAGACTCCATCTCAAAAAAAAAAAAAGAATAAACACCAGAAAAGTTTAATATGTAAATAAATACAAAAGGCTATATAAATGCATTTTTCTTCTCTTCTTTAAAAGGCATTAGATTGCACAGAACCATAAAATTGCATTTGTAACATGGATGTAATAGACACGACAATAAAACTACAAAGGAGGGGGATGAAATGGAGCCATATTGGAGAAATACTTCCATATTCTACAGGAACTAAGTTAGTACTGATCTGAAGCAGACTGTGATAACTTCAGATGCATATTATAGATGCAATCACTAAGAAAATAATTCAAAGCATAGGGGAAAGGAATTAAAATGAAACATGAGAAAATATTTAACACAAAAAAGTGCAATCACGAAGAAACAAAGCAACAAAAAAGACTTGAGACATAAAACAAATCTCAAAATGGCAGCTGTAAATGTAACTACATCATCCTAATAATACGTGGTAACAGAGCCCTGAAATGCACGAAGTAAAAATGGACACAATGAAAGGAGAAATAAACAATTTGACTACACTATTTGGAGAGGTTAACATCCCTCTCAATAGTTGATAAAGCAGTGAGACAGAAAATCAGTAAAGATGAGGATGAATTGAACAACACTATCTACCAAGCTCACAACTCAGCAGTCAAATGACAAACAACTCCATGTAAAACAGGCAAGTAATTTGAACAGACATTTCACCAAAGAAGATATACAAATGTCTAAGAAGCATTTGAAAAGATGCTTAGCATCACTAGTCTTTAGAGAAATGCAAATAAAATGTCGCAATGAGATACCAATACCCGCCCAGTAGAATGTGTATAATAAAAAATACAGATAGGCCGGGCACAATGGCTCACGCCTGTAATCCCAGCACTTTGGGAGGCCAAGGTGGGTGGATCACCTGAGGTCAGGAGTTTGAGACCAGCCTGGCCAACATGGTGAAACTCTGTCTCTACTGAAAATACGAAAATTAGCCAGATATGGTGGTGTGCATCTGCAACACCAGCTACTTGGGAGGCCGAGGCAGGAGAACTGCCTGAACCCAGGAAGTGGAGGTTGCCGTGAGCTGAGATCATGCCACTGTACTCCAACCTGGGTAAAGAGCAAAATTCTGTCTCAAAAAATAAACACACAAAAAACAGACAATACAAAGTATTCATGTGCATCTGAGGGAACTGAAACAGTCAGATATTGCTAGTGGGAACATAAAAGATAAAATGGTTACAGCCTCTTCGAAAAGCAGTTGAACAGTTTCTTAAAAAGTTAAACATAAATTTCCCACATGACCCAGCAATTCCACCCCCAGGTATCTACCTAAGAGAATTAAAAGCATACATTTATATGGATTGCAAATGGAATTATTCATAACAACAGCACACTGGAAACAACTCAAACATCCGTGAATGGTTAACAGAGAAACGAAATGTGATACATCTAAACATACAGTACCAACACAATCTGATAAATACAGTTACCTACTAAATTCCAATAGCAGCGAATAGTACTGGCAACGAAAGGGAACAAACTATTACTACATGCTTTGATGTAGATTAACCTCAAAAAGATATGCTAATTGAAAGGAGCCAGATGTGAAAGACTATCTACGTATTGCGTGATTCTGTCTGTATGAAATGTTCAGAAAATAGAAAGCTATAGAGAATGAAAGAGGGTTGTTTGACGCTGGGGATGGGGCGGGAACTTGCCACAATTGGGCATAAGCAGCTTTTTGAAGGATGGAATGCTTTAAAACAGAGTATGTGGATGCCTGCATAACTTTATGAATTTGTTAAAAATCACTGACTTGTATATTTAGCATGGATGGAATTTATGGTATATAAATTACACCTCAATAAAATGGAAAAAAACAATGCATCGAAATGATCACCATGAAAGGTGGAATGTGGTTAATGCAACAAAAAAATGGGGGCAGCACTAGGAGAGGTTCACAAATGTGTTCCTGGAAGAGGAGTCATGTCGGAACGACGCACACCTTACAGAGTAAATAGAACGTTGTTAGGTTATGATCAAAGAAAGAAAACTCCAAGTAGAGACCACTCAATAAGCAAATGCATCAGAGTGGAAAAGGCAGGGGAGAGCTGACGAACCAACCAGGTACTGTACTTTACCGAAGCGCAGAGGTGAAGGGAGGTGATTTCGGAAAACCCTGCAAAAAACAGCCCCATCCTCCTGCGCTGAACTAGCTTCCCGCCTAAGTCACTCTCTCTCCTTGCTCTAGATCAGAGGTTAAAGACTTAGTGTTGGGCAGGATATTTAGGAGTCACCCAAGTGCCGTCCAGAGTTCCACGCTGTTTCTGGGGTGCATTTGCAGAATCCAGGAGTTGGTATTTTGAAACTCCTCTGGGAGATTCCAATCCTTCACACACCTGCCCTTCCCTCCTTCCAGTGTGGCCCCTGGCCACTCTTCATCCCAAGCAGAGAACTCAAGAGTTTCATTTGAGGCATTTTTTTTTGTGACTGGGTGATAGATAGGAGCCATGAAGAATAAAATTCTCAGCAGTGTTTTCTAACCTTTCTTATCACCTCCAAGAACCTTTTTAGACATTTCCTCCCAAATGCCCCCCCATGAAATTTTACTACTACTGACAAAATATAAATCTATGTATACATAACATGTATTTTTTGCTTTATACATAAAAAGAGTAAGTTTTTTGCCTCCCTCCCTGACCCAGAAGTAATTTTCCCTCCATTATCAGTGATACCAGCTCCATCGAAAATGCATGCTCTGGAGTCTCACAGTTAAGGGAAGAAGAAGATGCCAATCCACTGAGGGTGCTGTTAGTATCTTGTGGATCTAAATGTTAAACTCCTTTAGCTGAATCTTCCCAGATCTACCAGAAATGAAGAGGGGAGGAGTGCAGCCTTCTCAGCCCTCCAGAAGAGACTCAAACAGCTCTGGAGGCCAGAGAAAAATGCAGCCAGGCCTGACAGGAGAACAATTACAGAAATGGGATGTTTGTTTGTTCTAATAAAAGCTGAAAGCCAAGAGACACATTGTTTGGGGAAGTTGCACAGAGAAGCAAGTCTAATATAGTATTAGAAATATTAGCAAATGTAAAAGGAAATGCACTCCCAGAAAGACTGTGATCTCAAGCTTCTAGAAGAGAGGGACTGTCTCTCCAGTTACAGGACAAGGCATTCTTAGCCTCAGTGAGAAAGTGGTTATTGCCTAACTGGGGATCAACAAGCTTAGAGTCCCTGTGTGTACTAGTGACACAGGGACACAGCTCTGTTCTAAGGCAGCTGTTTGGTACATGATGGATGGTCACCAGACGCATCCCCAGAAATGACGGAGCCCTATAATGTTAACTGGGTCACACCAGCGCCAACTTCACACTTAGAAAATGTGTCGAGACAGGCACCTTAACGCAAGCCAGGAATGCCAGAAACAAGCCATGAGCACCTGCTTTCTGCATCTCATGATATTTTTCTAATTTAAAAACCCTGTGTGTCTACAGCAGAGATTCCTTCTTGTTCTCAGCTTCGCCTGGCTCTGCTCTGCAGCTTCAGCTCCGTTTCCCCTCCTGCACTCATCCTCATGCTGACATGTCATCCACTGCAGGATGCCTGGGCAGGTCAGAAAACGGAGAGAACAGTCTGTTCCAACACGACCCTAACACACTGCTGCTACAGCCGACGCTGCAGGGTAGACAGCCTAGCACATGGGAGCAAGCCAACCCACCCGGCCACCACTGTCCAGGGAGACTGGCTTTATCAAGAGGACAGTCCCAGCATTTCGTCAGCTGGGAAAACACCTGCAACCATGTTTTGAGATAGTCAAAGGCGCCAACACAACAGAAATCGTCAGAAATAAGGAGAAGGCTGTTGATTTTTTATTTTGATCCAAAGTAAGTTAAAAACAAGGTAGGACATTAGTGGGAACATCAGCTTTGTGTGTTTTTGGTTTTGGGGTTTTTTTTGGTTTGGTTTTTGTTTTTTTGAGACAGAGTCTCACTCTGTTGCCCATGCTGGAGCGCAGTGGTGTGATTTTGCTTTCTGCAATCTCTGACTCCTGGATTCAAACAATTATTGTGCCTCACCCTCCTGCATAGCTGGAATTACAGGCACCCGCCACCACAGCCGGCTGATTTTTAGTAGAGACAAGGTTCCACCACGTTGGCCAGGATGGTCTTGAACTTGTGATTTCAGGTAACCTGCCCACCTCAGCCTCTCAAAATACTGGGATTACAGGCATGCGCCACTGCGTCTGGCCTGTCTTTATTTTAAAAGCAACAATTTGTATAGACAATGGCAAACAGTACGGAGGAATTTATCTTCTCGTTACTTTGACTTCTCACAACTTTACGGCTGCCAAAATGGCATTATCATCTCCAGTTTCCAGAAGCAACTAAAGATCACAAAAGTTACATATCATTCCTAAGATCACACAGCCGCAAGTGGCAGATACAGGTTTCTTTCACCCAGGACTCCTTGGCTCCTAAAAGCCCACAAAACCCCTCCTTGACATCATGGCTAGTATCACAGAGACATTTTCTAAGTCCCATTCGGATTGTTTTCTTACAAGATACAGCATGTCCTGATGATAAACATCTTACATAAGACTCACCTTTGTTCACACTAATCACAGTGGCCCTCCAGAAAAAGCACCTCTGTGTTAGTCTGTTCTGACCCTACTAACAAAGACATACCCGAGACTGGGTGATGTATAAAGGAAAAGAGGTTTAATGGACTCACAGCTCCACACATGGCTGGGGAGGGCTCACAACCATGGTGGAAGGTGGTGGAGAAGCGAAGGCACGTCTTACATAGCAGCAGGCAAGAGAGCCTGTGCAAGGGATCTGCCCTTTATAAAAACCATCAGGGCTGGGCACGGTGGCTCACACCTGTAATCCCAGCACTTTGGGAGGCCGAAGCGGATGGATCACGAGGTCAAGAGACTGAGACCATCCTGGCCAACATGGCAAAACCCTGTCTCTACTAAAAAAAATATATAAAAATTAGCTGGGTGTGGTGGTGCATGCCTATAATCCTGGCTACTCAGGAGGCTGAGGCGGGAGAATTGCTTGAAACTGGGAGGCAGAGGTTGTAGTGAGCTGAGATTGTACCACTGCACTCTAGCCTGGGCAACAGAGTGAGAGTCCATCTCAGAAAAAGAAAAATCAGGTATCTTGAGACTTATTCATTATCACAAGAACAGCACAAGAAAACCCGCTGCCATGATTCAATTAATCCCTCACCTGATCTCTCCCATAACATCTAGGGATTATGGGAGCTGCAATTCAAAATGAGATTTGGGTGGGGACACAGCCAAAACCTGTCACCCTCCAAGTGTCATTTCCACCAGGAGTCCTACCTCTGAGAAGCAATTGTGACTGCATCATGGATCTGACTTTTGTTGGCAGATAAAGAAAAGTTTTCCCAGCTTTGTGAAGGGGCCATCACTCTGAGTCCTCCTCCAGGCTGTAACATGCTGGCTTCTAGAGACAGAGGATACAGATGTGCGTGTGCATATGCTTATGCTGGGAGTATTTCTTCCAACACAGGAAAAGGCCCTGCTTTAATTCTACAACCATATTAGGAACTGCAGATATTTCATTAAGGACTCTCTTAAACCATGCCCGTTTAATCTCTGGAGTTAGCTGTAATTCCCGAAATGGAAGAGAAACAAATAGGAAACACACACATTGGGAACTGCAGGATTTAGGCTTCCTGAGAGGAGCAAGACGACAAACAGGTTGAGTGCTTTCAACTAAATAGCTTCCTACTGAAAAACAAAGGATATTGTTCCTTTTGATTAAGGCTGGGTCTATGCAGTTCATGGTCCCTGACACTGCCTAGTTTCAGAAAATCTGAGTGAACTCTGAAGAGGAGATTTGCATTTATTAAATTGAAGAACATAATAAAAATGGAAAATGCCACATAATTCAATAACCTGTAATGATAAATGCCGTGGCACTTGGCAACTCAAAAGATTAGATAGAAGAAAGCTATAGTGCACGCCTGGTGCAATAACCCTAAGGTGTTCGGGCTGGAAGAAGTCAAGAAAATAGATTCGATATCTCACATCATATGAAATGGGACAGATTATTCAGAACTACCAGAAGCACCATGAATCAGTGGTATTGGCTGGGAAATCAGATGACTAGTCACAGTAATTTTCTCCCAGTAATCAAATGTTAGTTTCATTTACAAAAAGGTTCCATATGAAATCCTGCCTCAATAAAACATCCTGTGCAAGCCCTAGATGATCACTATGCTTGAGCTAGCCCCTTCTCTACAAGGAAAACATTCATTTCAAAACAGCCCTGAATCCTACAGCCTGGTATAGCAACAAATGGGCATCACATTAAAGTACCTGACACTTCCTTTCCTGGTTCATTGTTTCATTAAGAAATAAATGGGACATGGATGAAGCTGGAAACCATCATTCTCAGCAAACTGCCATGAGAATGGAAAACCAAACACCGCATGTTATCACTCATAAGTGGATGTTGAACAATGAGAACACATGGACACAGGGAGGGGACCATCGCACACCGGAGCCTGTCAGGAGGGTGGGGAGATTGGGGAGGGCTAACATTAGAAGAAATACCTAATGTCGATGATGGGGGAATGGATGCAGCAAACCACATGCACATGTATACCTATGTAACAAACCCACACGTTCTGCACATGTACCCCAGAACTTAAAGTATAATTAAAAATTTTTTTAATTAAAAAAAATTTAAAAAAAAAACAAGAAATGAATCCACAGCTAAAGGAACCACTTTGGAGTCAAACTTCCTTTCTGCTGAAACTGATCACCATATTATTAATATCTTTAAAGTCTCATTTCTCCCAGACACCAAGAAAACACACTGTGTTCATAACACGGCATTGTTATACACAGGGAGTCACACTGCCTTCATGCCCACAGGTCATTTTGTTTTAAAGGCTTCTTTTTCATGTAAAATACATCCCCTCAAAGCAGTTCTAAAGATTAGACTTGAAGAAATGTACCTACATTGCTACAGGCTGTGAAATAATTGCCCAGGAACTCTGTTCCCAAAGGACAAACAAAGAAGCAGGGACTTCTGTGTCCCCAACAAGGCAAATGGAGACTCACAGCCACAAGTCCAAGATGCAGGTATAGATTAGGAACCACAGACTCAAGCTTGATTCTTGAGAGTTCTTGCAGACGAGCTACAACCTGCTTCTATGCACTCCCCGACCCTCCAGGGGTTCACTGTTCTTTGCCTCAGTGTGGCAGAAGCATACGCCAGGAAGCAGGGAGGGGGTGGGTAAGCCCTTGCTAGGTCAAGTGTGTTTCAGCAGGAGTAACTGACATCACCAGAGAGCCTTTTAGAAATTCAAAAATGCCATACCCTGCCCCAGACCCACAGAGTCAAAGTCTACATTTTAACAGATCCCCAGTGGTACCCATGTACATTCAAGTCAAAAACACTGCCTCAGGCCACAGAGTCTTTAGCCCCACCCTTCATTCCATGGCGACATAGGGCTGGGGGACCCTCCTCTATTGACTCTGCTCCCTCCACACATCTAATGCACCCATCAGTTGGCCCTACCTTGGTAGATCCCCATCGGTCCACTCCTCTGTCTCCACTACCACCACCTATGACCTGGTGACCATCATCCCCTCACCTGAGCTGCCATGCTTTTCCCCACTGGCCATGCACACTACATGGCAATTAGATATTTTGAGTGCAAAAGTCTCATCACAGCAAGTTGCTCAGTATCTTCCAATGGCTCCCCGTTGGAACAAAATCCTAACGCCGGACCCTGACCTGCAAGTTGCTATAAAATCCCCACCCTTGCCCTCCTCTCCAACCTCATTTCCTACCACCATCCTGTATGTTTACCATTCACACCACACCAGTTGCCTTGCTGTTCTGCAAACAGATCGAACTCATCCTCAACTTGAGACAATTTGCTCCTGCGTGTGCCTGAAACACTCTTATCCCAGATCATGACAAGGCTGATTTCTCCCCAAGCAGGTCTTAGCTCAAACGTCCCTTCCTAAGAAAGACTTCCTTTGATCAGCACCACCTTCCCTTCTAAGCCAGTCACTATGGCAACACCCTCTTTCTGTCCCCCTGGGATTCAAGTACCTTTTCCAGAAGGGTCCTGTTCATTGTGTGCTTTTCCATCATCTGTTCCCTACCTGCATACAAGTTCTTTGAAAGCTAAGACTTTATCTTTGCTGATTGCTAGTTCCTAGAAGTGTAACTGATACATAACAAGAACTTAATAAACGTGTCGAATAGATGAACAGATGAAAAAGTACTGGCCTGAAACGTCTAACCCTGTTTTCAATTCTGGCTGCATGTTAAGTACCCACGGATGTTTGAGAAATGCTGATAACAGACTGTAAGGTCTGAATGTTTGCGTCCTTTTAAGAATGTCCATATATTGAAATCTAATCACCAATGTGATGATATCAGGAGGAGAAGCCTTTGGGAGGTGATGAGGTTGTGAGGGTGGGGCCCTCATGAATGGGATTAGTGCCCTTATAACAGAGGCCCCAAAGAGGTGCCTCGCCCTTTGGCCTGGTGAGGACACAATGAGAAAGTGCCGTCTATGAACCAGAAAGCAGGCCCTTACCAGATGCCAGATCTGCCAGTGCTGTGATCTTGGACTTTCCAACCTTCGTAACTATGAGAAAATGTCTGTTGTTTCTAAGCCACCCAGTTTAGAGTATCTTGTTGTAGCAGTCCAAACCAACTACAACACAGACCCAGTGAATCCCAACCTCTGAACCCTCTGGAACAGGGCTATCCAACAGGACAGCCATGGGTCACGTGTGGCTCTAAAAGTTTAAATTAATTAAAATGAAATAAAATGTAAAATGCATCTCTTTAATCATATTACCCACATGTCAAGTGCTCATCGGCTACATGTGGCTCGTGTCTACCTTACAGAAGGGCACAGATAAGGCATCTTCTCATAATCAGGAAAGCTCTATTCGAGTTCTAGAACTCATTTTTTTTTTTTTGAGATGGAGTTTTGCTCTTGTTACCCAGGCTGGAGTGCAATGGCGTGATCTCGGCTCACTGCAACCTCCGCCTCCTGAGTTCAGGCAATTCTCCTGCCTCAGCCTTCCGAGTAGCTGGGATTACAGGCACGCGCCACCATGCCCAGCTAATTTTTTGTATTTTTAGTAGAGACGGGGTTTCACCATGTTGACCAGGATGGTCTCAATCTCTTGACCTCATGATCCACCCACCTCGGCCTCCCAAAGTGCTGGGATTACAGGCATGAGCCACCGTGCCCGGCCCTCTAGAACTTATTCTAAGGCTTATCTATTATGTGGCTCATTTATGCATTGAATAGCCACATATTATTCAATCTATTATTGAATCTATTCTATTCAATAGCTTATCTATTATTGTGGCTCACTTATTTAGCACCTATTACTAGTCAAGTACCATACTACGTGCTAAAAATAACAGTAACAAAAGTAATAACAAAATACTTTCATAGCACCTACTACGCACCAGGTTATTGTTCTAACAACTGAATGCATATTAGCTCATTTTTTCTTGTATTAGCTGTGTTAAAGGAATACTATTATTATCCCCATTTTACATACAAGGACATTTCAGCCAGAGAAATTTCAGAAACTTGCTGGTGAGTAGTCACGTAGCTGGTGAGATATGGAGTCAAAACTGGAATCTTCGCCCTGTGTTAAAAGCACATTTATACAGAAAGCTGGGTAAGAGGAAGATCCTCCACATTTCTTAGCTGTGGTAACAGAGTCTTGGGCAGACCAAGAGGCCCGCTTGGCATAGCCAATGTGTGGCACAGCTGAGATAAGAGCTCCACTCCATGCCAGGATGCCTTTACGGAATAAGCTGTTCTTACCTCCTACACACATCACAAATGCAGGGCAGGAAAACACTACCCAGGCTGGGAAATTCCTCTGGAGCCAGAGGATAAGTCCTACCTCTATTCCAGTTACCTTGTTCACAGGTAAATCTGCCTACTCTAGGACAATTCCAGAGGACATGGCAAGGAGAAAGTGGCCCTGGGCAGGGACTCTTCAGATACCTCTATGTCCTATGAATCTGCAACTAGCTCTGTTTGTTGAATGCTTTTCTCTAAATAGTGATAAAAAACACTGCTCCCATGCATCCCATGACTGAGGAAGGCAGGATGATAAGGGTGGGAACAGAATGAGCCTCAGGGTTAGATCCACCAGGTTCAATTCAGAAACCACCATCTTCGTAAGCAGTAAAGACCATGGAGACCCTTCCTGAGCCTGTTTTCTCATTTGCAAAGTGGTAATATTAGCACTTTGCGGGCTGCTGGCAGACTACATATCACATTTTACAAACATCAAAAGGGCGAAGCTGGGGGCAGGAGCGGGGCGCAGCCTGTCCTTTCAATGTCATACTGGAACAATGTTTAATAGACCAACCCAGGATTACTTATTTATCTAGGACAGGGGTCCGCATACTATGGCCCAAGGCCAAATCCCATCCGCCACCTGCCTGTGTTACGTTGAATGTCACTGGAACACAGCCATGCCCATTTGTGTAGTTATCATGGCTCTAGCAGAGTTCACTTGCGAGAGAGCAACAGAGACAGTACGGCCTGCAAACCTTAAAATATTTACTATCCATCTCTTGACATGAGTTTGCCAAACCCTGATGCAGGGGAATATACCTGGGTTTGTTTTACTATTTACTATATAATAAGGGCATGGACACTGTGAACCTGCATGTTAACTTCCAGACTGCTGTACAGTAGAAAAGATAACCCCCAAAGTCAAAGAAACATGACTCTGTAAGACACTCACTAATGTCGTATCTGTAGGGATTGAATTTCCCGGGAAGCTGACCCTGGAGTTAACACCAGTGGGTCTCAAGTTTAGGAAGGGGTCCTCTGGGGGCCAACCTAGAACACCTGCCTAAGAGGGAGAAAAGCAGGTCTGCATAGAGTGAGAGCTGGGGATGCGATGCAGCTGCAGAAGAAGGCTTAGCTGACCCTATGGGAGGTTCCAAACACAGGATGAGTGACTTTCAAGAGATCCAAGCAGGGGTAAGAGAAGTGGTCTTTATATCTATTCATGGATCCGACATTGGGTGCAGGCTGTCCTGCAAGAAAGCCTGATTCAGACAAGGTGACTGTCTTTAGCCAAGGCAGTCCTGTAGGGAGCTGACAGCGGGCACTTTCTGCTGGCAATATTCCTGAAGCTACGGTACCTGCGGCCGAACTGAATGGTCCATCACAATTCCCCCACGCTCACCTCATAATAGTTCTCTCCTATTTTCCTTTTTTTTTTCCAAAATGCCAATAAATTACCCAGTTCCTCAAAAGCTTCTTTGAGCTGGCTTTACCAACTCCCTGGCTTCCTCATTAATGAGTCAAATGAAATAGTATTTAACGCAAGTTCAGTCTGTAACTGTATGAAGGGCAAGTTTTTAACTTTCTCACAAGTATTTTCCGACTGAATGTACACGTTCCATGACAATTATTGCGATATTATAGTAAGGGAGAAAGTCTTTACTTAAAGATGAATGTGCAGTCCCCACCCAGCAATGGCTTCCTTTCTTCTGAGCCTCGGGGTCTGGCCAGAGCAGTAGTGAGGTTCCAGGGAGTCGGATCAGCAGCGAGCTCCTTCTCCTCAGAGGTCAACCTGGATTGACTGGCTGGAAGGTGAGGGAGACTGCCCAGACCAGAGAACTCGGGGGAAAATAACCAGAGGCTAAATCTATCTGCCTTTAGAGCTGGTATTTATCAGAGCCTTCAAAGACACAGAGCCTTTATTTGGCCTGTACTAAGCAGTGAGGACAAGAAAGCATTTTCCCAGAATTCCAGTGAAGCCTCTTCATCTGAGGAAGTAAAATGATAGCTACATCTTGAACATCCTTGCTTTGAAATGCACAGTGAGAATCAGAATTGTCAATGCCAGGCATAATGGATAGAGCTTTGGGTGAGGCCATGGGGAGGGGCTCTGGCAGTCACGAGTAGGTATGAAGGTCTTTGCAAGAGAGAGGTTCAGGAAGGCTCAGGAAGACCCAGGATAGAATGTCTGTTTCCAGCAAGCTGAGCACATAGCCACGATAAGGGGCCAGGCAACTTAACTTACAAACACAACCACCACCCCACGACCACAGCAAGGAGAAAATGGGCATGGTGATGGAGAGATGGACAATTATACAGCAAATACAGCAAAATGTTAATTGCAGAATCGTGACAGTGGGTGTATGGGTATTCATTGCATAATTCAACTTTTATGCCTACATTTTTCAATAATATAATATTGGGAGAAACGACTGTGGAGAGTGCACACAAGGCAAAGCACAACCTCAATCCTACTATGTTCCACATGTTAAATGTGTACATATTTACACACTGTGCATCCTGATAGGCCTATTTACAGTCATAAATGACTAAAACATGTGGAAGATTGGGCATGTAAACAGATTTTGTTTTGAGCAAGAAATTAATGCTGCAAGCTTCCTAGACTGCGTAATTCAGAAAACAATAGACCGTCTTTCCCTTAAAGTATGTTCATCTTAAATGTAACAGAAAATTGCTCAGGGCAAATGGTATTTATGAACTAGATGTCATAGAATGACAACAGTTCTGAATGATGCAAAATGAAATCGCTCAAACAACCTACGGACAAAGAGCAAAATTCACCTCTCATGCCTTCACCTGAATGGGCCGGTTGATTTGCCTGGGCAAACTGTCTAAAGAAACATGTAGAGAACAAGGCCTGTTCCTTTCCTGAGAGCAACACCAGACCCACTCTATAGTTATACAGATAATACAAGCAGATTCCAGGTGCAATAATTATACTATAAATGCACTAAGCGAACAGCGATTGCGTTTGAAATGAGCCTATCTTACAGAGCTTCTAGATCAGTCAGTTCACAGAACAAGCCAGCATAATGTTTTATCCGGCATGGAGCCTCAGACTAATGTACACATCTTACTGCCTGTCACCAAAGGTAAAGATACCCTGGGATGTAAGGAGAGGCTCTGTGAGCTCTGGACCAGAGACCCAGGGCAACTGAAGGGCTAGGATAAGCGCTGAGCAATGGGTAACAGCCTTAGGAGAGAGAGCAGAGGCATACAGGTGCTACGAAGCCCAGAAAGTGTTACAAACACACTCCAGGTCCAGCAGGGCCACCCGCAGTCCTTTCCTGGCAACAATTTAGAACTTACTTTCATCTAAGGGGCATGCATCTCCAGCGTTATAACATCAGTCAAGGAATGTTGGAGTTCACTGCGCAGAAAACCATCAACATCCACTTAGCTGCAGTGTACTTATTCTGCAATAACACATAGGTAACAAATGTTAGCTATATGTCAGCTAGCAATAATTCTAGGTTTTGGGGGGGTTTCTTTTTTTTTTTTTAGACACAGAGTCTCACTCTGTCACTGAGGCAGGAGCGCAGTGGCACGATCATAGCTCACTGAAACCTTGTGCTCCTGGGCTCAAGTCATCCTCCCACCCTAGCCTCTTGAGCAGCTAGACCCACAGGTGTGTGCCACAGTGCCCAGCTAATTGGTGGTGGTGGTGGTGTGTGTGTATGTGTGTGTGTGTGTGTACGGGGACGGGGGTCTATGTTACCCAAGCTGATCTCCAGCTACTGGCCTCAAATGATCTTCCCACCTCTGCCTCCCAAAGCACTAAGATTAAAGGTGTGAGTCACTATACCCAAGCACCTATTGCTAATATTAAGACAAGTAATTTTTATTAAGCATTTACTACATGGCAGGTACTATGCTAAGCACTTTTACACAGTAATCCTGCTAATCCTCATACAATCCCATGAGGTAAGTGCTATCACTAACCCATTTTGTAGAAAAATAAAAACTGAGGTTTCATATGCCTAAGACTATTCTGAAGCTGGTATAAGAGACTAGAATCCAAGCAATTGAATTCTAGAGTCACACTAAACACTCTAGCTAACTGCTTGTTACAATCAAATAGTCACGCATACATCATTAGAATAACTGGATGCGCACGACCGAAATAGAGTGAATGAAGAGCAAAGGACAAGAGCAACTACTGCACCGGGACAACGGCAAGTGCAAGGGCCCCAGACACACATGCTCAGGGTGTAAGAGAGCCAGCGGCCCATGTTGATTTGACTGGCCAGTCTCCGACCCCACACCCCACTCATGACACTGCCAACCCCATCTCTGAGACAGAGGCAGTTGGAAATTCTGCAAAGAACGTATTGACTTCCAGCTCCTGACTCCCAGCCAGCCCTTCACTTTGCAGCAGCGAGAGGGTGGGCAGTATTCTGAAATCGGTTAATAATGCAACCAAGCAAACCACAAACAAGAGCATAATTAAAGCTCTTTTACTTTGGTTTAAAATAATCTCAAATCTGCCAAACACAGATCACTGCATACAGCAAAGCAGCACATCACAGGATTAATTTGACTTTTCCTTCTGTTTGGGACTCTGCCTGAGAAAGCTAATTATCTACTCAGCACGTATGGTGTGTAAGACCTGAGCAAGGTGCTTTTCACAAATACTACCTTATAAAATCCTGGTACAATCTGTGGTGTAGGTATTACTAAGTTAAATTTGGAGATACAGAAGAGGTTCAGAGAGGTTAAGTAACTTGTCCAAGGGCACACAGCTAGCCTAGGAGAATGATATTTTAAACCTAGGTAGTAGCATCCAGCCTGGTTTGATTAAACCATATGGCTACCTCAAACATCTTTCATCAAAAAGACACATAAAAGACAGGGAGAGCACAGCAGACCTCAGAAGTTCCCAGGACTGAGGTCTGTTTATTACAATGTGCAGCCAATCACCTCTGCAGGGCCAGCAACCCTGGCACCAGCCGGGTTTTGAAAGGCAGAAGCTGCCAGGCCATGCCAAGATGCCACAATGAAAATGAGCATTGTTTAGGTCAGCTGCTGCGGGGCTCCTGTGCACACAGGCAGCACCATGTCGCCGAATGGAGAGGGTGCCTCCAGGGTGCAGGGTTATCGGCTGCAATGTCTCAGGCAGGCAAAGACGGGCCTGAAATTAGTGCCTTAGGGTCATTGTTGCAGAAATTGGGCAGGCAGGGGTCTTGACGGCAAAACTCAGGCAGGGAATAGCTCAAGCCATTCTGCCCTCTGGGGAAAATGGCCCAGGAACGGGGAAGGGGTAAAAGGGATGACAATATTCTAAAGAGAAAAGGAAAGCATTGAAGAATGAAGCGAGTGACCCATTCTGAATGAACTCTGAATTCCAAGGCACTTCTAAACCTGTCTCTGGCCCAGCACTGAATTAGACACTTGACAATGATAATGACACCTGGCATTCACGTGTCAGTCCCCTGTGGCCTCTCACAAACCACCATAAAAGCCACTAAGGATTTCCCACTGGAAACGGGCTTGGCCAATATACAGACACAGGCAGAAACAAAGAGGGGAGAATACACTCCTGCTCACTCCCCCACTCAACTGCAGCTTCAGCTGTAAGCAGAATTCTTTAACCTCCTGAGCCTGGGGTTCTGAATGATAATATACAACTTCCAAGAGGGGAGGCACGTGTCAGCACCTACCATCTTGCAGAGCTCATTAAATACCGATGATTACTCATTCACAACTTTTAAAGAGAATCAACAGAGGGCCATCACATCATACCCCTGAATTCTTGTCTGGAGTTAAGCTCCATTATTCAGATTGATGTAGTCAGTGTGAAGTATTGAAAGCGAAGCCACGAAGATAAAGACACTGGATGCATCTGTGCTGTGTGCCAGGAGGCGACTTAGGAGTCAGTAGGCACATCAATATGGTCACACCATAGAAACAACACTGAAGCTGAGACTAGATCTTCCATCTCTCTTCGGAAGGGCAAAGCGTCAAGAGGAAAATCACCAGGTCCAAGTCCAGGCTCACTGGGGCCTTCCAGGCACGCAGCCCATTGCTCAGGACTTCACACACCTCACGCAGATGCGGAGACAAACACGAGCCGCCCAGACCCAAGGCAGGTGCAGTGGGCCAGGGGCTCAAAGGAAGCAGATCTTGCCTAAGAGGAGGACTTGAGGGAAATCTCAATTGAAAGAGAAGTGTGAGAGACAAGGGACAAGCGCTGATGTCAATTTCTAATTAGTTAGTGTTTGCTGTTGAGAAAAAGATACAATCCCCTATGCTTCCGACATGGATTTTAGTGCTCTGCTACTACTTTCCATCCCACAATTAAGGGAGACCAAAGGGACATGCAGCACACACTGATGAAAGGGAACAAAGGCAAAGATGCAGAGGTGAGCAGGAATACTGGGGAAATGGACTACTCGGACTTGCCAGCCCCAAAACTTAAAAGGGACCAACTCAGCCTCCTTGTGGCTCACAGAGTCCTTCGGGGTCTGGTCTTCCACCCACCTTTCTGCTCTCATCTTCCCCTGCTTCCCTCTCTCCCCCTCTGCTAGACACACACTGGTCTTTCTATTCCCCGACCATATCAAGCACGTTTCAACCCCAGGGCCTTTGCATTTCCTAGTCCCTCTGCCTGAAACATTCTTGATCCAAATAACTGTATAATTCCACCCTACACTTCTTTCAAATCCACTCAAATGTCACCTGCCCAGAGAGGCCTTTAGAGAAAGGTCCAACCCATTTGTTAGCAGCCATAAAAATAGTGGAAGGGAGGGTGAAGGGATCTGAATGGTCACACCGCATGTACGTGTCTGCTCACAGCAGGGATCTACCTAAAACTGTCTCCTGTGAATGGAATCAAGGACAAAGAATGAGGCACTTGTTCAGGGGCCATCGGTTTAAGGGTTGATATTGTATAAATGCTGCAAACCAGCCAAGGGCCAATTCTAAGCATCCCTAAAAGACTGTGAGGATCTTGGGCCCAGGTGCCCAGCAGCAAAGTGCTCCCTTTTCCTGTAACATATCACTTGCAACATGCTGGAGTCTGGCTGTTGGAACCAAAAGGCATCTGCCTGGCTTCTTCCTCAGACACAGGAGCCAGGGCAGCTTTGGGAAGGGCATTCTGGCTTCACATGTCCGCTGTCTCTTTATACAGGAGCTTAGGAAGCTCCCGATCTCTGCGCTCACTCAAGGAGAAGCCACTGCAGTCCTGCCTTTAGGAGTGAGCCAGGAGGAGGTAGCCCTGGAGAAGAAAGGTGGTGACAAAAGACCCAGCCAGATGGGGGCTTCGTTATTGGGCCTGAAGAGTGATGCCAAAGGGAACAAAAGGGAGACAAGACCCCTCCTCCTTCTGTACCCTCCTTCCAGGTGACCCAGAGCAGACAGGCAGGCTCAGCACCATCACTGTCACCTCCTTTCTATGGGCCTATATGGGACGGAAAGGCTTTTTCCTTCTAAAGAAGCAAAAATTGGAGAATCCACACAACCCCTTTTCCCAGAAAGCTTTCCTGATTCACTGAGGAAGGAAATCAGACCCCACACTCCTGGAATACAGGAGAGCTCGCCAGCAGGGGTCCAGCTACTGTCAGGATCCACTGCCTAGTGTCCTTGAGGCTCAGCTTCCTCTGATCTCAAAGAATAGGCTTTAGGCCAGGCTCGGTGGCTCACACCTGTAACCCCAGCACTTTGGGAGGCCAAGGCAGGCGGATCATGAGGTCAAGAGATCGAGACCATCCTGGCCAACATGGTAAAACTCCGTCTCTACTAAAAAATACAAAAATTAGCTGGGCTTGGTGGCATAGGCCTGTAGTACCAGCTACTCGGGAGGCAGAGGTTGCAGTGAGCTGAGATCGCGCCATTGCACTCTAGCTTGGTGCCTGGTGACAGAGCAAGACCCTGTCTCAAAAAAAAAAAAAAAAGAATAGGCTTTAAAAAAAAGGTGAAATTAGATAATACATGAATTATATGCAGCATGGGGCCTGGCTTAGAGTAAGCATACAAAAAAAAAAAAAAATCCTTAATCCGAACAACTAATTCCAATGATGTAAAAAAAAAGTCAAAATTAGAACTGAAATCTAATTATCAAAGCTTTCTAGAAAGATGCAGGTTGTGAAAAATCACTTAAACCTCTTTTAATACTAGAAAATAGACATTTCATAATAATTTCTGATTTTAGTGATTCACATAATCTGTGCTGAATAAATCATTTTATTTTAAAACAATTTAATATTAGAAAAAGGCTCTGAAGTCAGAATGCCCCAATTTTTTTTTTTTTAAGACAGAGTCTCGCTCTGTCACCCAGGTTGGAGTGCAGTGATGCGATCACAGCTAACTGCAACCTCCTCCCTCCCAGGTTCAAGTGATTCTCATGCCTCAGCCTCCCAAGTAGTTGGGCATACAGGCCCGTGCCACCACACGGGCTAATTTTTATAGTTTTTAGTAGAGACAGTGTTTCACCATGCTGGCCAAGCTGGACAAACACCTGACCTCAGGCGATCCGCCCGCTTTAGCCTCCTAATGTGTTGGGATTACAGGCGTGAGCCACTGCACCCAGCAGAATGCCCATTTTAAATGTCCAGCATTGCCACTTTCAAGCTATGTGACATGGAGAGAATTTCTCCAACTCTCAGGACCTCAGAATCCTCATTAGAAAATGAAGATAATACTTGTACCTATCTCACGAGGTTTTGCAAGGATCCAAAAGGTTTTTTTTTTTTTTGAGAAGGAGTTTTGCTCTTGTTACCCAGGCTGGAGTGCAATGGCACGATTTCGGCTCACCACAACCTCTGCCTCCTGGGTTCAGGCAATTCTCCTGCCTCAGCCTCCTGAGTAGCTGGGACTACAGGCATGTGCCACAATGCCCAGCTAATTTTTTTGTATTTTTAGTAGAGATGGGGTTTCACCATGTTGACCAGGATGGTCTTGATCTCTTGACCTCGTGATCCACCCGCCTTGGCCTCCCAAAGTGCTGGGATTACAGGCGTGAGCCACCGCGCCCGGCCTGGATCCAAAAGGTTAATCCACAGGAAAACCTTAGAACAGTGTTAAATATGATCACTATTTTGATTGTGAATATGATGCTATGGTGATAAACCTTTCCAGTCAGGCCAGACCTTTGTCTGAAACTGGGTCCCTTCAGTTGCCTGCTCCATGGGATGTATCTGCAAGAATCTCAGTGTGAGGATGAGGCTGACAACAGGAGACATGCATGTAACCCAGTGCCTGGCACAGGGCATGGACTCACAGGAGAAGCGACCATAGCAACTTTGATATACGAGTAGGATGCTACACTACTGTTAGTAATTAGGATATTACAAATGCAGCTCTGCTTCAAAAAATACTTGGAACCAAAATTTCTATGCACAGCCCAGTAAGATGCATGAAATAATTATGAGCGTATGAACAATGTGTAAATGCACTGCCTTAGTAACTATTAAGGGTTATAAATCACAACTTGGAATTTATAACCCACAGCCACTTTAAGGCTCTATAATGGCATAAAATTAGATAATTACAAATAACTGAGAGGGAGAAATCCCTGCAGAAGACTGCTGCATGTCAGGAAATGCAAAGGGTTAAGTGCCCCCAGCCAGCCAATGTAAGGCCCACCCCTCAGGGGAGCCCCAGCCTCAGAGCAAGAGAACCAGGCAGGGATTGGATGTTCTGATCCCAAACTGGCACTGCTTATACCAAGAAGCCTCGGGTCTCTGGCATCCCTGGGACACCAGAGCTGATGGAGTGAAAAAGCAAACCAGAAAGAGGAGGTTCTAGGGTCCCGGTGCCAAGTTTCTCTCTTCACTCTCAACACAAGCGGATTTCACACTCAGGGAGACTCCCAGGCACCTGATGTAAGTGAAACCCAGCCCATTTACTGCCAGCTGTTAAAAAGGGGAAGGAATTGGGTACTCTGTGATCAACCGGCCTCAAAGCAGCTGAGTAACCTGGAGATTGAGACCAGCTGACAGAGAGGACTGGCAACTGGATGGCTGGAGCACATGTCTCCTTCCCAAGTCCTCTCTGTTTACAGTGGATGGCGCCTGCCTGCTCTGCGCCATGGCTGCTGTCCCATCTGCTGTTCCCTTACTCACCGGGCATTAACAGAACAGCCCAACCAACTTCTTAAAGAACTAGGTGATATTACATCTCTTTGGGACACCAGGTGATGCCTAATTGCAAAGAAAACTTGATGAGGGTAAACCTAAATAATTGGGGCCTTACTACTCCTGGAAGGATCCCTGCTGAAAACCGAGAAGAGAACCATAGACAGAGACTGGGGCCCTTTACGCTGCTTCCTGATTCCATGTTATCAGGACCCCAAAAGTCCTCTCCCAAATGCTTCTGTTTAAATAGTCAAGCACAACCTAAATGCCATCAAGAGGTGAATGGTTAACTAAAAGGGGTACCTCCACACCAGGGAATTTCACTCTGCAATGAAAAGAAATGAATTATTGATATATGCAACAACTTGGATGGATTTTTTTTTTTTTTTTGAGACCTAGTTTCCCTCTTGTTACCCAGGCTGGAGTGCAATGGCATGATCTCGGCTCACCGCAACCTCCGCCTCCTGGGTTCAGGCAATTCTCCTGCCTCAGCCTCCCAAGTAGCTGGGATTATAGGCATGCACCACCATGCCCAGCTAATTTTTTGTATTTTGTAGAGACGGGGTTTCACCATGTTGACCAGGATGGTCTCGATCTCTTGACCTCGTGATCCATCCGCCTCGGCCTCCCAAAGTGCTGGGATTACAGGCTTGAGCCACCGCGCCCAGCCAACCAACTTGGATGGATCTTAAGGAATTTGTGCCTAGTAAAAAAAAAAAAAAAAAAAAAAAAAAAACCCATTTCAAAATGTTGCATGCTATACGATGCCATTTATGTAACATTTGTAAAATGAATGAAAATATTGCACATATGTAGTAAAATCAGAGTGGTGTTAAGAAGTCATGGCCGGGTGGCATGGTGGCTCACACCTGTAATTGCAGCAATTTGGGAGATTGAGGTAGGCAGATCACCTGAGGTCAAGAGTTCGAGACCAGCCTGGTCAAAATGGTGAAACCCTGTCTCTACTAAAAATACAAAAAATTAGCTGGGCATGGTGGTGTGCACACCTGTAATCCCAGCTACTCGGCAGGCTAACGCAGAAGAATTGCTTGAACCCGGGAGGTAGAGGTTGCAGTGGGCCGAGATTGTGCCACTGTACTCCATCCAGCCTGGGCACAGAGTAAAACTCCATCTAAAAAAAAAAAAGTAAAAAAAGTCATACATAGTGGGAGTGGGGAGAATGGAGGGTGGAAGTCCCCAAATCTATACTGTATTGGCAAATTTCGTGTCCCTCTGCTTGATCATTCATTCATTCATTTAGCAAATATTTACCGAAGGCTACCAAGTATCCAACTTTAACCTGCGAGCTATGAACACAAAGAGAAGTAAATGCATGAGTTGAACAGGCATCATGTAAGGAGTGTGAGTGGTTTGTCCACAATTCCACTTAGCCAGTGCACATCCTGAATGTGCGCTTGAGAAGGGAGACATTGACTTCCCAGCCTCCACTGAGTTTCAGTCCTCACATGCCGTCTCCCATGCACAGATCTCGCTATTACCAAGCAAAGTGTGACCCAAGTGTTCAGAGGTAAGCACTGTTTGTACCGCCAGATTCTTAATGCACTGCTTACCTTTCAGGCAACTAAGGACTGTCCTTGAGTAACACTCCACCTCCATACAACATCCTCCCACCCGCTGCTTTAGAACCAAACTCTGCAGCGAAAAGCATTTGTACCTGAAGGCACTGATCTTGAAGGTTTTGCATGATGATAAGGTCAGTTGCAAAAGAGACCCCAAGAGAGGAGACTCAGACCTGGCCAGAGACAGGACAGAGTTACCTCACTCAAGCATGACAGTTCAGTGTGAAAAGAGGACAAGGAGTTTGCCAGGCAACCAAGTCATGTTGCTTGTGCTAAGACCATCTCCTAGAGTCTGGGCCACAGGAATACGCTTGTGTTTCCCTTCCTGGTGGTCTTGGCATGTTGCTTATTTAACAGAGGACCTGCATTCTCCCCGAGCTCAGACAGAAAGGCCATGTGCTGACTCGCTCACTGACTGATAGCTGTTGGTATTAAAAGCTTCTGATCCGACACTTTCTCTGAGTGCCTTTTAATCTTGTCTCAAGGCTAAACACCCTTTCTTTAGGTCAATAGCTAAGTAACAGAAGACAAGGGAGGGGGGCCGGTTAGTCTGCTGGTTCCATTAACAGCACGATAAAGAAAAAAATGTTTCTTTATCTGGCATCTTATGCAAGGAAAGAGCAATGTCAAATCACTGGGTCTGTTAGCTCAGGCCATTTTCTGATCAACCTCAAACCAGAAATACAGACCTATGGCTTGTACTTAGAAAAGTTTTTTTTTTTCTTTTTCTTTTTTTTTTTTTTTTTGAGAAGGAGTTTCGCTCTTGTTACCCAGGATGGAGTGCAATGGCATGATCTCGGCTCACCGCAACCTCCGCCTCCTGGGTTCAGGCAATTCTCCTGCCTCAGCCTCCTAAGTAGCTGGGATTACAGGCACACGCCACCATGCCCAGCTAATTTTTTGTATTTTTAGTAGAGACGGGGTTTCACCATGTTGACCAGGATGGTCTCGATCTCTTGACCTCGTGATCCACCCGCCTCGGCCTCCCAAAGTGCTGGGATTACAGGCTTGAGCCACCGCGCCCGGCCGAGAATAGTTTTGTTGTTTATGTTTTGTCATATGATCAGTTAGACAATCCTGGCGCATTAAAAAAAAAAAAAAGAGTGGAACACTTTTCAAAATGAAAATCAATCAGTAAGACCAAGGAAAAGTTTCCCCCTGCTTCCTGTCCCAGAATAAGGGTTTAGGTTTTGATCTTCCCCGAAAGGGCTGGAGGGACCAAGTTGGCCACGCTGCTGGCGTTACATCTCCTTTGATCACTGGTGCCGCGGAAAACATACCTTCTTCCATCAGTTCCTGTAAGAGAAATGCAGATACACAAATGCAGGTCTCAGGACACATAGAGGCTCAGCCCAAGCCACATTCTGAAAGGAGACACATCACCTGGCAAGCCAGGTCTCTGGGCTTCATTCTGCTCTCTCCATCATATTCCATCACTAAATAATTTGGGCCTTGTTGCTTCTGGAAGGATCTCTACTGAAAACCGAGAAGAGAACCATAGACAGAAACTGGCCCTTTACACTGCTTCCTGATTCCATCTTATCAGGACCCCAAAAGCCCTCTCCCAAATGCTTCTGTTTAAATAGTTAAGCACAACCCAAATGCCATCAAGAGATGAACGATTAACTAACAGGGGTACATCCACACCAGGGAATGTCACTCTGCAATAAAAAGAAATGAATTATTGATATGTGCAACAACTTGGATGGATCTCAAGGGATTTGTTCTCAGTGAAAAAAGAAAAAAGTCTCCAAAGGCTGCATGCTGTATGATGCCATTTATGTAACATTCGTAAAATGAGAACATTAGAGAGATGGAGAACAGAATAGTGGTACCCTGGGGTTAGGGAGCAGGAGAGAGTGTGGCTATAAAAATGCAGCAGGTTCTATATTCTGATTGTGGTAGTAGTTACATTAATCTACCCAAGTGATGAATGGGCACACACACACACACACACACAAAAGCACAAGTGCACGTAAAACTGAGGAAATCTGCTGGTGGACCCTACACTGTCAATTTCCTAATTGTGGTGTTATACTACAGTTCTGCAATATGCTACTATTGGGGGCAACTGGGTGGAGAGTGTACAGGATCAGTCTGTATCACTCTGATCACTCTGTATTATTTCTTACAATTGCAGCGTGAATCTACAATCATCTTAAAATAGAGAGAGACACAAGCAGGTTGAGGAGCATATCCATTTATCTGGAGCACTTTTTCTTTCCAGGAAAACTAAATGAAAGAGGAACACAGCCAGCTTCATTCAGACATTCTGCATAGAGCCCCAAGCATCTTATTAAAGAGATCCAGGTGCCCTCCCTGGGACTCACTGTGCCATCTCTGCTGCCACACACAACTGTCCTTACATAAAACCTCTGTCTGGAGCTTCAGAGGCCATGGGTTCCTCTTCAGGAATCTCGTCAAGAGCTTGGTTTCATGTCAGAATTGAACCATGACTGCCTGGAACACAAATTTAATTCAGAAAGCCAAAGATCTATCCTACAACAGTATCTCTATAGAGGAAAAATGGACCATTTGCTGATGCAAACAACGTCCATACGGGGCATCGATATATTTGCAGTAACCAGAAGTCCACCTTGAGAAAATGAGGTGCCCAGCAGCTGGAACAATTATATGAATGCCCTGACCTGCCATTTTCTCCCCTTCCTATTTTCTCTCAGTTTTCAGCCACATTTTTGTCTGCAACCTAAAAACCACACACGTGCTGATTCGTTACATCCACAGACATCATGGTAGCTACAGTTGTATACCCACGTCATTCTCTCAAGCATACTCACAATTTCTCCCAAGTGTCATATAAATTTCAAACCATTAAATAAAATGATTTTACACTGTCCTTGTAGATGTTACTAACCCTCACCCCCACCAATGACATCACTGTTTCCATAGTAACTAATGTACTTCAAAGTAGAAAATGCAGATGGTGGCTTTTAAAAAAGGCAGAAAAAATAAGGGACAGATACTAAGCATGTCACAGTGTAAGTGATGTGCAGAACGTACCTGCTTTACAGACACCAACTCAGGGACAAGCAATAAATATTTCAGTGGAACGCTTATGCTAACAGATATTCTGTATAACCATGGCCTATCCAATTACTCTATTGCCTTTGGAAGTGGCTGCCTAATCCAATGTGCTTGCCCCTCAGAATTTGCGTGTGAGTAAAAGTGTGTGTTCAAAAGCCTGTGTACAGATCACAGGCTGATTCTCATAAGAGAGTCAGTACTTCATAGATATGTTGTAATCATGCCTCGATAAGAACAGCTATTTCAGAGATACTTGAATGCCACTATTCACAAGAGAGAAATGGATAAAACTGGCAAAGGGGAAAAAAAGTCCAAATTCTTATTTCCTAAGTATAAGAAAAAAAATTATAAAATCTCCGTGAAATGCAACATTTCTCACTTCCAGCATAAAGCCCTTTTGATGAAGCAGGGGTTCTTTTTCAGTTACTATAAGTATTTCATTGTTTAGATGTCTGTGAGTGAACATTTTTCTGGGCATGAAAATCTACGCTTTGAGTTGTGAGAACGACAGCTAAGAGGTGACAGTTCTGGATGGTTTGACACAAAACGAGAATCTGATTTTAAAACATAACAGAGTGTGGTAGGAATGCTGATCGGTCCCTGTCACAATGTCATTCTTAACACTGTCTGCATCCTGAGCAGAAGCTTCATGTGTCCCATCATCTCGTCTCTGTGCTGGAAGAGCCAATATTTAGACCATGAGATGACACCATATCCTGCAAACAGTCCATGAGCTAATTTCTTCTGATGGCATTTGGCTACCACCAAGGACGGTGAACACATCTGGAATCCTGGAGCCCAATGAAAAGGCCTTTATCAGCCCCACAGTGGCTCCTACCTGTAAACTCAGCACTTTGGGAGGCCAGGGTCAGCAGATCACAAGGTCAGGAGATGAAGACCATCCTGGTTAACACAGTGAAACCCCATCTCTACTAAAAATACAAAATACAAAGAATTAGCCAGGCATGGTGGCTCATGCCTATAGTCCCAGCTACTTGGGAGGCTGAGCTAGGAGAATCACTTGAACCCAGGAGGCAGAGGTTGCAGTGGGCTGAGATTGTGCCACTGCACTCCAGCATGGGCCATAGAGCGAGATTCCTTGCCCCCACCAAAAGAAAAGAAAAGGCCTAAATTGGCCCAGTGCTGTGGCTCACACCTGTAATCCCAGCACTTTGGGAAGCCGAAGTGGGCGGATCACATGAGGTCAGGGGTTTGAGATCAGCCAGGCCAATGTGGTGAAACCCCCTCTCTACTAAAAATACAAAAATTAGCCAGGCCTGGTCGGCATATGCCTGTAATCCTAGCTTCTCCATTAGGCTGAGGCAAGAGAATCACTTGAAGCTGGGAGGCGGAGGTTGCAGTGAGCTGAGATTGCGCCATTGCACTCCAGCCTGGGAGACAAGAGCAAAATTCCATCTCAAACAAAAAAGGCCTAAATCCACTCCCTGCTTACGATGTCACACGATGATGGTTTCATTTCTGGGATGCTAAATCTTGCCTCATATTGTCAGCACAGTTCTTTCTGTTCCTGTGCAGGCTCTCCTACAGGAAAGCCCTGAGATTCTCCTCTTTCACAGGATGCTCTGTGGGGCCCCATCACATGGTGAACGGAGAGCTGGAGGGGTGGTTCCATCCACACACCTGACTCCCTGACTTCTGGCTGCAGGCTTAGATCAGACTACAAGTCTCAGATATTTTGGAGGTTCATTGGGCTACTATCTTCCTAAAAACACCTCTTTCCATAGACCACACCCCTTTTTGAGAAAACCTATTACAACTCCTTTATGCCCATTAGATTGAGCCTTCCCTTAACTGACTGGACCTTCCAGCAAAGGGGGCCACCTCCTTCCCCTTCCCAAAGGCCTTCCCTGAAATCCCATTCCTTCCTCTTTACAGAGCTCCCTTCCCTCTGCTGTCAAACCTCTGTTTCTGCAGATCCACTTCAGTTAACTCCACTGTGACCTGAATGGACTTTTACATTCGGCCACCAGACCACTCTTTGAAGAATATCAAACCTTGCTCTGATGTCATGAGCAAAGTGCCACAATGCAAGCGCCTTTACCGCGATTTCTGATGTTTCGATGCTGGGTCCCCAGTATCAACAAGACTGCCTGACAAGTCAGAAGCTCAATAAACAGGTCTTGAATTAATAAGGTAGCTTCAAAGAACACAAACATCTTAAAATTGTTAAGGTTAAGAGAGATTAGAGAGCAAGGTCTGATACCAAAATTTTAAAATGTATGCAAGAAGAACTGCCATCATGGTTTGAAGAAGCTTTACACCAAATTAATTAAAAGATTAAACGGCTAGTTATGTGGTTAGGAGACAAGATTAAATATAAGGGAAAAGATTCTTTCACATCAGAATTAAATTTAATGCCTCGGATCAATAAAAACTATCCTAAAGACCAGGAAATAAATCAAGTCACATAAGCTGCACATAACAGCAAATGACTTCAGGAAACTGTTCTGCTTCCGTGCAACTACAGAAAAAACTTATGGAAACGAGGTTTCTCATTCAATGAATCTGAATCAGATCCATTTGGATCACACAGCAGGACTCCAAACAAATTGGCCAAAGTCAAATATCTGTATTGAGCCGTGATGGTTAGTGTGTGTGCACAGGCAACGTGAATAGAGAAAAGGCCGGTGATCTTACAGTGCAGTCCTTCTTCCATAGGCCACATCCAGGATGGACAGCAGAGAAGTACACAAAGGGGCTCCCTGCCCCGTCTCTAGCTGATGGGGGAGGAACCAACCCAGCATCACGTCACGTGTGACGGGCAGAGCTGGGATTGGAATCCAGGCAGCCTCTTGCTCCAGAGTCCAGTTTTCACCCAGTCTCCGTCTCCAACTGATGGGGCAGGAACCAACCCAGCCTCATGTCACATGTGATGGGCAGAGCTGGGATTGGAGCCCAGGCAGCCTCTTGCTCCAGAGTCCTGTTTTTACCCCGTGGAGAGTAAACTGGAAAGGCAGTACCAACATCACTCCATGAAGCTGGAGGAGAAGACCATGACCCACAGTGGGAGGGGAGGGTCAGAGGAAAGGGAGGCAGGAGGAGTGACTTCATAACAGAATTGCAACCAGTGTCTCCTCCATTGAGTTACAACATGGGACAACACTGCCTCCTCTAAAGGACTGAATGAGATGGCATGTGTCAGGTACACACAGCGGATGCTCAGTAAGCAGTAGAGACTACCATCACTGCTAACCAAGTCAGAGCCTACTCAGAATTTCAGTAACTGCCTCATCTATTAAAAGGGCACCAACACAGACTGTCTGCCAACTTCAAGGTGGCAAATGTCCCTTTCATGTGAAATGGTGTGGATGTAACTAACCATCTCAACCTGTGGTCAGCCTTAGTGCCATGAGTGGGGGTCAACCAGATATTCTATTACAATGGACTTGAAAGAATTCCTCACCAGTTATCTCTTCTAATCAAGCAAAAATTAAATCTGGTCAAGCAAAAGCTAACTTGCAATGAACAGGAAATACAGAGGAAAGAGACAAGTTAAATGAAACCACAAGGAAATAGTCAGATAAACTTAGAGAATATGGAACATTCTATAAGATGTTCTGTGGAATGACAACTGAACCAACCTCTTCAAAAAGTTAACATCGTGAGGGAAATTATTGCAGAGGAAAGCTGTGCACGCATGATCAGAGCAGCATTACTGACAGTAGCTAACGTGGAAGCAACAGAAGTATCCATCGACAGGTTTACCGGATAAGGAAACGTGGTCCATACATACTATGGAAGATTATTCAGCTTTAAAAAGGAAGGAAATTCTGACCCAGCCTCCAACTTGGATGACCCGTGAGGCCATTATGCTGAGTGAAACAAGCCCACACAAAAGGACAAACACTGTATGTGAGGCCCTAGAGTAGTGAGAATCATAGAGACAGGAAGTGAGCAGTGGTGGCCAGGGCTGGTGGAAGGGGAGTGGGGAGTGATCATTTGATGGGTGTGGAGGTTCCCTTGGAAAGAAGAGCTCTGGAGATAGAGGGTGGTGACGGTGGCACAACGTTGTGAATATATATAATGTAGTGGTCCCCACTTATCCAGAGTTTCGCTTTTCACCGTTTTCAGTTACCTGAGGTCAACCACAGTCAGAAAATAGTAAGTGACAGTAAGATATACTGAGAGAGAGACCACATTCACATACCTTTTATTACAGTATATTGTCGTTAACCTTACTCTGCCTAATTTATAAATTAAACTTTATTATAGGTATATACATATAGGGAAAACCCTATCATATATAGCATTTAGCACTATCCAAGACACCAGGCATCCACACTGGGGGTCTTGGAATATATCCCCTAGAGCAAGGATGGGCACTACCACACCACTGAGTTCAGTGTACACTTCAAAATGATTAAGACGGAAATTTTATATGCAATTTTCCACAATAAAGAAAAAAACAAGCTGGGCGCGGTGGCTCACGCCTGTAATCCCAGCACTTTGGGAGGCCGAGGCAGGTAGATCACGAGGTCAAGAGATCGAGACCATCCTGGTCAACATGGTGAAACCTCGTCTCTACTAAAAATACAAAAAATTAGCTGGGTATGGTGGCGCGTGCCTGTAGTCCCAGCTACTCAACAGGCTGAGGCAGGAGAATTGCCTGAACCCAGGAGGCGGAGGTTGCGGTGAGCCAAGATCGCGCCACTGCACTCCAGCCTGGGTAACAAGAGCGAAACTCCGTCTCAAAAAAAAAAAAGAACAAAGGAAAAGACACAAAGTCATATAACAGATGAAATATATGATGTTGAATTGGTCTGTGGCTGTTTATAAACAAATAGTCCCAGAGAAAGCAAGGTATAGAGCTAGAAATGGCAACAGCAACAGAGACATTTTGGGAACATTTTGGAGAAATCTGGTATGTAGGAAGTATTCACTGAAATTAGGGACTACTTAATTTGGTTAGGAGTGATAGCAGGGTTGTGGTTTTGTGGGGAAATGACCGTATTTATGGAGAGGAATAGTGAAGTCTTTAGGTGTAATTTACTTTAAAATGGCTCTGAAGTATGCATGTGTGTATGAATGCAGCTGTACATATGAAGAAATGTGTCACATCTTCACAACTACTCAGTCGTAGGTGGTGAGTACATGGGTGACCACTGTACTATAATAATTTCTAGTTTTTGTTTTGTCACAGGAGAATTCAAAACAAAAAGGAGGCAAAACTAGCCCACAGATGTCCAAGGGTTGCTGTCAGTCCGAAATGACATAATCCCGCAACACTGAAACTGGCTGAACATTCGCCATGTAAGATGGCCCGGTACCCACTTCTGTTTTTGAGGAGAAAACTGAAACCCACAAGAAATAGATGACCCTCCCATCAGCAGTCTTTTCACAAACATCAACATGTTCGTCAGCCCTGTGGAATACTTTTTGAATAAGGTAAATGTAATTTTGCACTAAAATTTTGAAAAATGACCACATATCGAACAAGTAAACACAAATTAGACTGTCTGTTCACACTGACATGGGACACGCTGTAATTTTGTGGGAATGATTATGGCAAAAATGTTACATAATGGCCCATGTGTTTGAATAGCTGGCTGTTCAAATCAGGAACGCAGGTGAGGGCTGAGCATGCAGGTAGGTTCACGCCAGGAGCAGGAGCCCTGTGACCAGTCCTGGAATGTATAACAGAGTCTCAAAACAGAGCACTGCCATCACCTGCAGATGCCACCATGTCCTAAAGGGGAGGAAGGGAACAGAGAGCAGATTCTCTGGCCCTGGTGGAATCATTCTCTGGCCCCAGTAATGTCATGTTCAATGTTCATTACCTTTTACCTCAGTGAGAGAGAGAGAGAGAGAGAGAGAGAGAGAGAGAGAGAGAGAGAGAGAGAGAACGATCAAGAGAGAGAGAGAACGAATGAGAGAGAGAGAGAGAGAGAGAGAGAACGAACAAGAACGAGAACGGTGTTTTCTTACAAGTGGTAACACGTTAAAACAGTATCAACACACTCAAGACACGAAAGCATTCACTGCAGCTGCGATGTGTTTCGAGGGTTAGTGTGAGGAAAGAGGAGGGAGGGTAGAGAAAGCAGGGACCAAAAAACCCGAGATCAAACACTAGCTGCGCCAACTGGGGCACGTTCTTTAACTTCCAGAACTGAGCCCTGTTTCCTTATCTGGAAAAGAGATCTAATGATGTCTACCTCATGGGATTTGTGTGTGTGTTCAATCAGACTGCTTGGGCCCTCCCGGGCACACACCATGTCCTTGACAAAGTCAATTCCCCTTTTCACAGGCAATTTGACTCCCCACATCTTTTGTGACCAACCCCTTGAACTCATCCCATTTCGTAATTCTGAAAAGCAAAGCAATGAAAAGCAATGAGCAACCTGAATTTATACCAGCAAAACAAAACCGTAAGCAACCTACCGTACAGAAATAGGAAGATGGAATACAATGGAATATTACAGTATTTGCAAATGTAGATATTTCCCAGTCAAAATGGTACAGGCAAACTTCTGTATAAAATCTCACTCTTCCTAAATCTGAATAAAAAAGAAATTAACCCTGAAATAATATGTTTATTGGGGCCGGGCGCGGTGGCTCAAGCCTGTAATCCCCTCACTTTGGGAGGCCAAGGTGGGTGGGTGGATCACGAGGTCAAGAGATCGAGACCGAAAAAATGCTCATCGTCACTGGTCATCAGAGAGATGCAAATCAAAACCACATTGAGATACCATCTCACGCCAGTTAGAATGGCGATCATTAAAAAATCTGGAGACAACAGATGCTGGAGAGGATGTGGAGAAAAAGGAACACTTTTACACTGTTGGTGGGAGTGTAAATTAGTTCAACCATTGTGGAAGACAGTGTGGCGATTCCTCAAGGCCTTAGAAATAGAAATTCCATTTGACCCAGCAATCCCATTACTGGGTATATATCCAAAAGACTATAAATCGTTCTACTATAAGGACACATGTACACGAATGTTCATTGCAGCACTGTTTACAATAGCAAAGACCTGGAATCAACCCAAATGCCCATTGATAACAGACTGGATTGGAAAAATGTGGCACATATACACCATGGAATATTATGCAGCAATCAGAAATGATGAGTTTGTGTCGTTTGTAGGGACATGAATGAATCTGGAGAACATCATCCTCAGCAAACTGACACAAGAACAGAAAATGAAACACCGCATATTCTCACTCATAGGTGGGTGATGAAAAATGAGAACACATGGACACAGAAAGGGGAGAACTAAACACTGGGGTCTATTGGGGGGAAAAGGGGAGGGCCAGTGGGAGGGGGAGGTGGGGAGGGATAGCCTGGGGAGAAATGCCAAATGTGGGTGAAGGGGAGAAGGAAAGAAAAGCACACTGCCATGTGTGTTCCTATGCAACTGTCTTACATGCTCTGCTCATGTACCCCAAAACCTAAAATCCAATAAAAAATTTAAAAAAAAAGAGATCAAGACCATCCTGGTCAATGTGGTGAAACCCCATCTCTACTAAAAATACAAAAAATTAGCTGGACATAGTGGCGCGTGCCTGTAATCCCAGCTACTCAGGAGGCTGAGGCAGGAGAATTGCCTGAGCCCAGGAGGCGGAGGCTGCAGTGAGCCGAGATCGCACCACTGCACTCCAGCCTGGGTAACAAGAGCAAAACTTCATCTCAAAAAAAAATATATATATATATGTTTATCAGCCAAAAAAGAAAAACAAATGAGCATACCCTAGTGTCATAAACCCAAAAGGTCCCTGGGAAGGAAAGTAAAGGAAGAAGGATAGAGTGTGACAAGGCTCAGGGCCCTCAGGAAGATAAATCAGTGAAGAAATAAAAATTCTGAGAGTTGTCATCAATATCACCACATCTGGGAAAAAAAGCAACATGAGTAGTTATCCATATATTCTTCTCCTCTGACTAGGAAAGAGACAAAATATCTGCTGGGGAGAAAAGGATGAGATGATGCATAAACCACGGTGTTGATCATCTCTGCTGGAAGGAGTGAAGATTCCTCATGTCGAAAGTGAAATCCAAGGCTGACCCGAGGCCACGGAACACAACTGGAGGATGTGCAGTGTGTGCCCACACAGGAAGACTGAACCCACTTAAAAAGGCCTTCAAAAGGTCCCAGAAGGGAAAGCTGGGAAGCCCACATCTAGCCACGCCCACTCAGCACCCAGCACACCACCTGCTCCAGCTTAACCGGCCCAAGCTACTTCATAGGTCTTCAGGCTACAGAAAGCATGAGCAGAACCAGGAAACTAGCCTTCAGACTTCAGCTTGATGGCAAGGAGAAAAAAGACAGCCTTCAAACAAAGAAATCAAAGAGAGATATAGGCAAGAATAAAATGAAAAACCATATGGCATGGGATCTCTAAACACAGACTCCTGGAAAGGAAAGAAAGCAACAGTGTATTCAAAGACAAAGAACCCAAAAGAAAACATTCACGCCTGTAATCCCAGCACTTTGGGAAATGGAGGCGGGCGGATCACGAGGTCAAGAGATTGAGACCATTCTGGCCAACATGGTAAAACCCCGTCTGTACTAAAAATACAAAAAGAAAAAAATATCAGCTGGGCATGGTGGCGCTCACCTGTAGTCCCAGCTACTCAGGAGGCTGAGGCAGGAGAATCACTTGAACCCGGGAGGTGGAGGTTGCAGTGAGCTGAGATCGCGTCACTGCACTCCAGCCTGGGAAAGAGTGAGACTCTGTCTTAAAAAAAAAAAAAAAGAAAAGAAAACTCAACCAGAAACCAGAGAAAGATTCCCCACAAAAGATCTTTGAGCCATAGAACTGAATAAGAATATGAGTTCAATACATCAAGAACCCAAAGACAACAACTAAAAAAGGGGGAAAAAGAAGATTGTAAATCTAAAGAAATAAATGGCAAATTAAAGCCAACACTAGAAAATAAATACATGAAACGGAATCTACTGAGAACTAAGTAAAGAGGGTTTAAAATCAATTTTCTGACCAGAGGAAAGCTAAAAATAAATACAGTGAATATAGATAAAAGCAAAAATTCAAATAGTCAAAGCAAAACAGACAGCTACGATGTTCAAAGACAATGTAACATACAGACCATTGGTGCCTTACAGCAGAGAATTCACTGCATAGAACCCAGTGTTTGAAGACATCAGGAAATTCTCGGGCAACTAATAAAGAATTTCATCTGTTGACTGAAAAAACACATCCAGTTCCAAAAACTACAACACACATCACACAGCAGTGATAACATCAGAATTAAATTCTATGTCAAATATTAAGAAAAGATTCCTCATACATCTAACCTATAGGCAATAATAAATTATCTCTAAGGGAGGAAAAATACTGGCCTTGGACACTTCCACAGCAACATTTAATAGCGGGAGAAAGTTACTTCTTTCCAATTTTACTGAAGTCTTCTGTTAAATTTCAGTGAAATTACATTTACTATTATTTTTAGAACATACATTTTATAAGTATATCTAGTCAGCCAGTCATTTTTCCATGAATAGGAATAGAAAGAACTCTAAAATGATGTATTTCTAATAATAAGGAGAAATTCTTCTTCTCTCTCCCCAGAATTCATACCTTGATACAGACTAGAGGAATGTACATCTTCTGGAAGTTAACAGAGAAAAAGGAGCTGCTCCTCTGACTTCCTCACTCAATCCTCCCCAAAGGAAAGGATCCACAACTTATCTGATTCGCAGAATTACAAGCAGGAAGCTGCCAAGCTTGCCCTGATCCCCTCTCCCCGAATTGTGTGAACAGCCCTCGGGATGCACACATTCTCTGTTCCTCCAGGGGGTAAGCTTACCTGAGCAGGTGTGCACCTTCAGGGACAAAGCCTGCAGTTCTGACTTGGGCAAGTTTGATTCTGAGGACAAAGTTGTGAAAAGAAGCCTGAATCTGGACACAAACGGAGTTTTCCAATCCAAACTCCAGTTTTTTCCTCACAACCCCCAAGACGGTGTTTGAAACCCCTGTGGCTGGCTGGGGTGTCTACTTCCCAAATGATCTTTCTTTTGTTGTTCTTGTTGTTGTTGTTGAAATAATGTCTTACTCTGTCACCCAGGCTGGAGTGCAGTGCTGCTATTAAGGGTCACCGCAGCCTCATCTGATCCCCTGGTCTCAAGTGATCCTCCCACCTCAGTCCCCAAGTAGCTGGGACTACAGGCATGCACCACCACACCCAGCTAATTTTATGCCTTTTTTTTTTTTCTTTTTTTGAGACAGAGACTAGAGGGCAGGTTGGAGTGCAGTGGCAGCATCTCAGCTCACTGCAACCTCCACCTCCTGGCTTCAAGCAATTCTCCTGCCTCAGCCTCATATGTAGCTGGGATTACAAGCATGTGCCACCATGCCTGGCTAAATGTTGTATTTTTAGTACAGACAGGGTTTCACCATGTTGGTCAGGCTGGTCTCAAGCTCCTGACCTCAAGTGATCCATTGCGGCCTCTCTAAGTGCTGGGATTACAGGCGTGAACCATGGCGCCAATTTTTAAATTTTTGTAGAGACGGGTCTCCCTATGTTGCCCAGGTTGGTCTCAAACTCCTGGGCTCAAGCGATCCTCCCACTTCAGCCTTCCAAAGTACTGGGATTACTGGCATGAGCCACCATGCCTGGTTCCCAATTGATTCTTAATCAGGAGGGGCTAGAGTAAGGGCAGAGAGGAAGGTGCGGTTAACAGTCACCTCTCAAACCCCATTACCAGTCAGGATTGTTTCTGAACGGGGGTTTTGAATTTTTAAAAACATTTTTATGTAAATTTTTCTTCACAATGAATATGTATCATTTTATAAAAACAATAAGGTCATTTTTCCTTCGAAACCATGACACCAGAGAAGAACATCTGATGTTGCAGAAAAGCCATCAGAATGATTTAGAGGAACGAGTAGGTTCCCAAACAGAGTATGTAGTGAGATCCAATTTTATTACTTTTTAAAAATCACGACAGTAGCACATACTGCAGAGAGGCACAGGCTAAGTACTTTGGATGGATTCTCTCATTTCGTATTCACAAGATCGTTGAAAGTATAAATATCATCCCAATCTTAGACATGAGGAAATTGAGAATTAGAGTGGGAAAGCAAAATGCCCAAAGCCACACAAGCCTAATCAGCCACAGACACGGACTTCAAAGACCCCAGAGCCCACGTCCTTTACCACTGTGCGGGCCTGGAGGTCATGTGTCCATGGGGGTAGATAGAGAGACTTAAAGGACCCACACCACAATGTTCACAGTTTATCTCCAGGTCCCTTGAATTATGGATGATTTTTTAAATGTTATCTATGTTTATCGGTATTTTCCAAATGGTCAGCACTATATATATTCCTTGTATAATAAGGAAAACAGTAATGTCTCTCTCTTTCTACATATATATATAAAAGCTGACCAGGAGTGGTAGCTCACGCCAGTAATCCCAATACTTTGGGAGGCCAAGGCAGGCGGATCACCTCAGGTCATGAGTTCGAGACGAGCCTGGCCAACATGGCAAACCCCCGTCTCTGCTAAAAATATAAAAATTAGCCAGCCATGGTAGTGCATGCCTGTAATCCCGGGTACTTAGGAAGCTGAGGTGGGAGAACTGCTCAAACCCAGGAGGCAGAACAGAGGTTGCAGTGAGCCAAGTTCGCACCACTGCACTCCAGCCTGAGTGACAAAGTGAGACTCTGTCTCCTCAAAAAAAAAAAAAGGCCACAAGCATGAACTTGAAGTTCAATTTAGCACTAAATCTAGGTGATGAATATCTAAAGATACAGACACAGGCTGCTCACAGGGCTTTCCAGCAGGCTCAGGCAGTGTTAGGATCAGCCGGCCACAAGCTTGGAGCGACAGTGCAGAAATGCTTCCTGATCTGACTCACACAGGCCTTGAAGCTGAAAGAAAACCACCTGATTAAATCCTCCAGCGGCCTCCCAGAGCCCGGATCACCTGGGGTTTCATTCCATTCGCCACGCAGCTCCCCTCACAGGCGACCTTCCTTCCCAGGCCCCGGTGACTACCTATTCCAGGGAGGAGTGGTCCCTCTCAGCAGCCTGCCAAGTTCTTCCCAAGGAGCACAGGAGTGGAAGTTTGAAGGGCCTCCATCCAATTTTCAAACTGTAAACTGCACACCCACTTTTTGTTTGGAGACATTTCCTGTGTGTGAACACAGTTTGTTCTGTTACCAGCTTTAAAGTTATGCAAAAAATGTTTAAAAAAAAAAGTCAAATATAATAGGAACTTTCCTAATGTTAGCTTAATTGCAGAAATCTGATTTGTATATATGCAAAAGAGAGGTTCAATACAGAGGTGTGACTGTGTCCTCAGGGCTGGGACCCTATTGTTCCCCTCCTCCCATGTGACACCCATCCTGGTGAGCGCCGTGTCCCAGTACAAGAAGGGCTCTGCATCCTTCAGCCCCTCGGCCTCAGCATGCAATGAAGCCATGCTTGCTGCTAGCCGAGTCTGAGCATGCCCTGGGTGAAATTCCCTCCACAGACTGGCAGACTGACTTCCAGCCACATTTCACCACACCACTTCAAAGCAGGGGAGGAGGGGCAGAGGGATCCAAGCTTGGCCAAGAGAGATGCCGACAGCCTCCGCACTGCTAACTGGAGTGGCATTCTGCAGTGCCAGCCCTAACATGCCCCTGTTCTAAGCCTGTGGCCGGCCGATCCCAGCACTGCCTGAACCAGCTAGAAAGCCCTGTGAGCATCCTGTGTCTGCATCTTTATATATTCATCACCCAGCTGTCGTGCTAACTTCAACCTCAAGTTCATGCTTGTGGCTTTTTTTCTTTTTCTTTTTCTTTTTTTGAGAGAATGGAGTCGAGCTCTGTTGCTCAGGCTGGGAGCAGTGGTGCGATCTCAACTCACTGCAACCTCCGCCTCCTGGGTTCAAGCAATTTCTCCCACCTCAGCTTCCCGAGTACCTGGGATTACAGGTGTGCACCAGCTAATGTTTGTAATTTTAGTAGAGATGGGGTTTCACCATATTGGCCAGGCTGGTCTCGAACTCATGACAGGGTTTCCTGCCCTCCTCTTCTCCATCCCAGGTTCTCCCATCCCATCCTGCCTGCCTCCTATGACACTCCACAGCCACAGTTCCACGTGACATCTTGCTACCCTTGGCTCTATCCCCAACCAAGGCTGAGAAAATTATTTTATATCTCCAACCAGTCTACCCAGGCCCATCGCCCACCTTGGCCCAATACTTTGCTTCTATTTTCAGTCTGGTCTATTGTAATACGACTAGACCAGATGTGAGGATTCGAGAGGGCTTGGCTGCCACCTGGCCCAGGACCTGAAACATCCTAATGAATGAGTCATTAATGAAAAATTATAAATATGCCATCTCCCTGGCTAGGATATATCAACTCCGTGAGGGCCAAGAACACGCCTTATTCAACTCTGCATTGCTTACAGCACTTAAGGAAGTTGTCAAAGTTAATTAGTTTGGCAGAGATCAAGCTGACATTTTTTTCAAAAAAAGGAGCCTGTGCCGAGAAATTCTGAGAACCATACCACTCCCACCCCCACCAAAAAAACCAAGGAGAGGGATGAGACGGGGATGCAGACGTCTGGTCCTAGCTTAATACACACCTGGCCTAAACGGAGACTGGCTGGCACGGCACACAGTGGTAAAGTCTCTTTTGGCCTCTCTGAATCAGATAGGGCTTCAGGAAGGAGACAGAGCCAGCTGGAGATTTTAGCAGCCCTGATTCCTGCGCAGGAATCCTGGGCGTGAGGGGTGGAAACACGGATGAGTACCTATGTACACACACACAGTAAATCCACGCACGCATAATGCTCACCCACGTATCTGTCTAGGATTTTCTTTTACATGCATTCTCCTTAATCAGACGACGTGATTATCAGTCCAATCCCAGCATTCAGCTAGGCCCAGAAAGAGAAAATGACGTGTTCAAAGCTACCCAGTCATCCAACTGGAATCATGGTTACCTTCTCACAGAAAGGAAACAGGACTGTCAGCATTTCTGCAGAGCCTGAAATGCTGTCTTTGGGTGTGAAAAGTCGACCATCCTCCTACCTCCCCCAAACACTTAAGAAGACAGAGTTTGCCTCTGTTTTCTTCGAACACACCGACTGTTTTAGGATCCTTTTCTCCTCTTCTCCTCCGGTGTTACAAATTGAATTGTGTCCCCCCAAAAAGATATACTGAAGTCATAACTCTTAGTGCCTGTGAATGTGACCTAATTTGGAAACAAAAACTTAGCAGATGTAAGCAAGTCACAGGAGGTCACCGGGGTGAGCCCTAATCCAATATGACTGGTGTCCTTGTAAGAAGGGGAGACAGAGAATCAGGGGGAAAATGCCATGTGAAAGCAGAGGCAGAGATGGGAGTGTCGCTGTCTCGAGCAAGGAGTCCAAGGACCCCCAGCCACCTCCAGATGCCAGAAAGAGGCAAGGAAGGGTTCTACAGAGGGTCTCAGAAGGAACATGGCCCTGCTGACGCCCTGACCTCAGACATTTGGCCTGCAGGAATGCGAGACAATACATCTGTTGCTTCAAGCCACCCAGTTTGTGGTCATTTGTTATGGCAGCCAGAATGAATGAATATACCTATTTTTTTTCCTTGTGAAATGTCCATTCATCTCATCCACCCTCCCCCTCCAGATCCATGTCCACCTCACCAACAGATAAACTGTCCAAGTTGCTTTCTCACTTATAATATGACCCAATTTTGGTCTAACATCTGAGATACTGAAAATGTTATGGAACAACCCTACTGTCCTATGAACTCTACAAAAGGAAAGGTTTAAATAAAATACGAAAGCCCCATTTGCTCCTCTCTCAAATAAAGTACCGCAGAGCTCAAAATTCGTCCCAGAAGGTAGGAATCACATACAGTCTGTGATGACAGGTGGAATTGGATCTGAAAGGCTTGTAAGAGGCCACCCAGCTCCATTATTTGCTGGATGAGGACAGCGGGTGGCCAACCATGGAAGGAGCAGAAAGGATACTGCCCATGGCAAATGCCTGGCATGACGGTCCCACTCAGGAGTGGCCTGGGCCGTGACTCCCAGAGGCTCCACCCATGTGACTGTGACATCTTGTCAGGGTTGGTGAGGCATGACACTGATGGGGTCAGGGGCTGGTGGAGGCAGGTAGGAAAAAAACAAACCACCAGGGGGTGACAGAGTGGAAATGAACACCTGTGACCATCCCAGGTCAGCTCACTGGGTGCACAGCACAGCCACCAAGGCGGCACACGGCAACGGGAGAACACTCAGCTTCCTTTTAGGGGATCTACAACATTTCACTTGTCACACAAAACAGTTTCCCTGATAGTCTAGGTGCCACAAGCTCTGAGCTATTTTTAATCACCTCCCTGTTTGTTATTTTTAAACGCAAAAGTATTCCCCAATGAGATCTTAAGCACCATAAATATAAATGTATATATATTATCTGTTCACTGCATTAAAAATAGCTAGGGTGCCTCTTAGAAAACATTAAGCCTATTTAGACCAAAAAAAACAAAAAAGAGGAACATTTTCAAAGAGAATGAGAGAAGTGATTTTTCCCCGGTATTCACCAAAACAATATTTTTGCTTATACTTGTTTACAATCATTATTTCCAAAATTAAAATGATCAGTTGTCTTTGCTTCCTGGCTGCTCACCTGCTTATACCTGCCAGCAAATGTGGGCTGGCTCCAGAGGGTGGGGATGGGTATTTGGGTAAGTGACTCAATTCTATGCCCTGATTTTGCCTCTCATGAAAGCAACAAATGCAGAGATTCTACAATGATATACTTAAGAAGAGCTAAGAACAGGCCAATCTTGGGACACAGACACCATGTGCCTGCTGGACAGTCAATTCCACATGCCCAACTCCAGAAACTGAACAACGTTGTATCTGGATTTAGCCCAAGCACAGCTGGCTCCACGGGCCACTGTGAGCCCAGTGCGGCAAGGAGATCCTCCCCATCTGCTTCCAGCAAGTGCATGCTGCAAAGCTGCAGGAATGCTCCCTGGCTTTTTGATCTATTTATATGCATATCCTTGATGCAGATACACAGCTTGCCAAAGGTAAAGGAATGGCGCTAATACATGGTTTTTGTTTCCAAAAGACGTCCTCCCTTTGGCTGGCTGAGAAACTGTCACTGGCATGTTAAGCCTCCCAACCTATGTGAGTGTTTACCAGCACTGGGGAGGTGACACATACCACACAATAAGTCAGGAGTCTTGCCCTCGATTTTCTGCATAAGGACAGGAGAGGCTTGTCTGAAGCTCTTCTACATCTATTTTGTGGGTCTGGCTCCCTTTAAGTTTCTTTTCCTCAATCATCACTCTGGCCAAAAAAAAAAAAAAAAAAAAAATGTGCTCCTTTCCTACATTCAGGAGGAGGCTGGAAATCTGCATTTGACCGAGTGGTGTGTTGTGCACCCCACGCATGTGTAGCAGAGGATGGTGTGATGTGCCACACTGGAATACCTGCTGGTTATGCAGATCACCCCACAAGACACAGCAAATTCCCAGTGCTATCTCAGCACCACTTCGGGAAATGAAACGGCCAAAGGATGGTGTCTGTCACAACCGGAAGGGGTTGTACTGATGGCCATCCCACTACACCGCACGCACCACCTCAAAAGCCAACCTGAAGGAAGGCCTGCCCTCCACAACCTTGAAAGCGGCAGTGACCACAGACCCAGGACAAGCCTCCTGTACCCCTGGAGAGAAGGGTAACTGTGCTGACACCACAGCCAGCTGAGTTCCAGAGGGACAGCTCTAGGTGGCTCTGTGGATCTACTTTAAACAATTCTCTCGGACCAAAAGCCAACAGAGAGATTAACTAATCAACCCCATTGTTTATTTTACAGGTTGGATCACCATAATTGAATCTTACATAATACACACATATGGGTCCACGCTGCTTAGAAATTTTCCTCTTCATTAAGGGAATTCTTAGCAGAGTAAACACAAGACTTCAGGTGCTGTATTTTATAGCTTATATAATCAGTAGAGGGCAGCTCTCCCAATTTCAACTTGCTTATATTCGAGGTGGCAATTTCTCCTTCTAATCAGCTGAAGTTGAGAGAGAAATTCAACAATTAGAAACAGCCCACCTATTTGACATAAGCCTCTTGCAAGGAGGGTGAAAGACAATAGCCATTCCCATGAGTATTTCACAGTAGTCTTTAACTGAGAAGCACCGTTGTGACACTTCTCCCTACAATCAACCAAGCAAGTGCAGAAATGGAGGTAAAAACAATCACTTGTAACTTCCTCATGTGCCTACAGTTATGAGGGCAGTGATTTCGTTTGCCTTCTATTATTTTCTCCAGAACTATCTGTTGAAAGCCTGATCAGACCCTGCTCATTGCTTCACACTCTGTACAACTAGAAACTTACGTATAAGGATGGAGGGAGACCCATAACAGGCTTTAGAGCTCCCAAGAAAGTCTCAAGGACTATCTGGACAGGTTCGCTATTCAGAGACCCAAAAGTCCCAGAGGACCACCTGCCAGAACCAGTGTAGTCATATCACTGCCTGTTGGGATGGTTGATGGGCAGAGCCTGTTCCCAGGATTTTCAGAGGGCAAAGATTTTAAGAAAAACCAATGCCAAGGCTGAGGTGAGTCAATTACCTGAGGTCAGGAGTTCAAGACCACCCTGGCCAACATGGTGAAACCCCATCTCCACTTAAAAAGTACAAAAAATGAGCCAAGTGGTGGCACGCACCTGTAGTTCCAGCTACTCAGAAGGCTGAGGCAGGAGAATCGCTTGAATCTGGGACGCAGAGGTTGCAATGAGCCAAGATCATGCCACTGCACTCCAGCCCGGGCCACAGTGCAAGACTCTGTCTCAGCAACAACAAAACAATTTTCTTTCAATGTTAAGAAAGTAAGACTTCATCGTTACAGTTAGTATGCTGAGTCCATTACCAGATAACTTAAAATGCTACTTGACCTATTACATCCCTGGATAGGTGGTATATCCATCAGCTGAGATGGCCAAATCCACGGGATAGGAAACCAGACTGGAGGAACAGCTCCGTTGTTCTGCTTATGAGAAACCAAAAACAAAAAAAGGCCAAGACTGGGGAAATGCCCACAGCCCCACTTGCCAGAGTCTACTTAATACTGCAAGAGAATATGAGGTGAAGGCAGCGGACCAGGCGTGAGACCTGAGCCTTTTCGGGCAACTGTGGCTGAACTCTGCAGAGGCACGTTTTATACAAGGCTGCCTGGAGGGCGGCATATGTCCACAACATATGTCCCTTCATCCTCCCACTCCTGACACCTCAGGCTCCCTCGAAGTGGTCACTCAGCCTTTCAGCCAGTGAAGCAGTGCAAGCATCAGGAGCCCAGATCACCAGTTAACGTAACAGAAGCTTTGGCCTCACATGACATTGCAAACCCTCAGGTCCCTGGGAGGGGCTTTTGTCCATGCTAATGTCAACAAGCAGGGTTATGCCATTCCGGTTAAAGCAACAGTGGAATACGGCACCCTATGAGAAGTACTCTATCACATGACCATCTGTCTAAACCTCACAACCATCTAAAAGATAAGCTCTATCATTATCTCCATTTTTCAGATGAGGATATTGAGGGTCCAGTAAGTCAAGTTGCTAGGAGCTGGGAAGTAGCAAGTCTAAGTTCAAATCCAGGTCTTCCAGCTCCAAGTCTAACACTCTTTCCATCCACCCTCAGCCTTCAGCACCCTGTGGCCACAGACCACAGCAAGAGATACTGAGGACCTCCCAAAGTGAAGTATCAGGGCACCTGCCCCTCCCAGCCAGTCCTGCCTGCCCTGCTTTAACCTCCTTGAAGTATCCATGGACTGTAAACGATCAAGATGGGATGCCAAGCGCAGATCACGTGCAGCTTGTTAGCAGTGTTGGCTGAGAGGTCTGGAAGGGCTGGGCTTGCGAGAGGATCAACGGGAATCGCCATTCCAACAGTGCGCTCTTCTCCCATGTGACTAATTTTTACGGCATCTTTAAGATGAAATGGACTGCTATATTTACAAGGGAACCGATGGAATTAGCAATCGATACTTAGTTTATTTCTTGCCCTTAGAAACTTTTTACTTCCCAGACAAAAATGTTTATGCAGAACAGGAAACTACTTGACTACGCAATTCACTAAACCAAAACCAAAATTTGATTGAAATAATCTTATTTCTCATTGGTTGGGGCTACACAGTTACTTCGTTTGTGGTAAATATGCATAACCATATCATTATTAATAGTGATAGCAAATATTTCCTGGGCACTCACTATGTGCCAGGTATTTTTCAAGGGGCTTTACATGTACTGACTCAGTTAATCCTCACGGCAAAACTGAGGGTGGGTACTATTATAAGCCCAATTATAAAGTGAAAAAGTAAGGTACAGAGAGGTTAAGTAAACAGCTCAAGGTCACAGAGTAGCAAGGGGAGGATGCAGGCATGCATCCCAAGCTTCTGACACTCATCAAATAAGCCACAGACACTTGCCATTCTCCAACTTGGGACTTTAATCAACTTGAAGTTTTAATCATTAAGCAATACTCTATCTCATGCTAACATATAAACACCTAGGCTACATAAAATACAGGTGTCTTTGAATCACATCAATTCATTTATCCTATGAACCAAGCTCCATGATTCCACTGTTGTTTCTGTTTATATGTATCTCACAGATACAGACATAGAAACAGAAAATAAAAATAAAAAGCAAGGATGCTATCTTTCTGGCCTACAGATTACCAAAGGCCAGTAACACAGAGGCTTTCTTCAGGGGAGAACGGGTTCCAAATCCATGTGTCAACCATGCAATCAGAGTTACCACTGAAATGTCCCTTCATGCCTCCAAAAAGCATGGCATCCAATATTAATCGTATGCAGCCCTGTATGTGAACATGTATGTAAATACTCAATGCATACAGCAATGTACAAAGTGGAGTACACGTGCAAAAGAGAAGTACTTTGACTGCACTTTATAGAAACATGCTTATTAAATGACGCATGCAGTGAAATCTGCACAAGTTGGAACTAAAGCAGAGAAACACAGAAATAGTGAAATATTCTGCACTATTTCCACGTGAAACGCAGTTGCAGCCTGTTTTGAATACTACACTTATTCATCCAGGCCAATCTGCTGAGAGAAGACAGTCCCTGATCAATGTAGCGCCTCAAAGTTTGCTTTTGGGCGTGCAGAATAAATTCACAGAGACCCTGTTGGTGAAGCTGCCTCTGCCCAGCAGTTCACCAGTGACTTCGTGCAAGAGGAAGCCCATGCAGCGTAATACAGAATGTGATTCCAGCCACATGCAAGATGAGCTGCAAATGCTGGGCAATTGGCTAGCAAGGCGGTGCCGCTGTGGAGCAGCCTCTCGGTGATCCCTTTCCTACGGTGTCTAAAACTGAAACGAGGGGAAGAATTAACCACACACAGGAAAGGGCCCTCGCTCATTTTACAACTAATTCTGTTTCTCCTACTGTAAAACACCCCAACAAAAACTCCCTCGGAAACAAAGATATATACACAAAGCTCCCTGAATTTTCAGAAACACATTTTTCCCTTAATAATAATTATTAACATTTTAAACCGATCTATAAGGGAAAAAAATCAAGGTAATTTTATTTCTTACTACGTGGGGCTACATAGTAATTACGGAAGTGGCAAGGAATTTGTCACTTCGAGTAACCCTAAGTGTATAAAATAATTTGATTAAGTAAAATACGGTTACCTTAGTCATCATACTAATTTGACAAGGACTTTAAAAATGCCTCTCACTGTTGAAAATGTTAACAGATAGTTTCCTCAGCTGTCTGTTTCTGGGTTGAATATGTAAAAACTCATCTTCAAAATGATGCTTCTTTAGAAAAAAAAAAAAAGGAATAACAAATCTGCCTCACCCATTAATTCCAAGCCCACTGACTGTTCTCAGGCTGAAAAAAAAGTATGACTACAAAACCGTGAGATAGAGCCTCATTAACCACACTCAGTCATCTGTGTCGTTATTTTGTCACCACAACCTTAAACTGACTTTTCTATAATTCTAAATAAGGAAATATCTACCCCTTGCTCATAGAACTCCCTTTGTGCCCCACCCAGGAAACTAGACTGGCCTTTTTTCAGTTTTCATCCTGAGGAAATTCAGATGCATTTGTATGTACACCTCAATCTCATCGCCTAGAGGTGTCAGAGGTTTTAATTTCCTGTACACACCTTTATCTACTCCAGTCCTCAGTAATTCGATACCACACAGAAACCTCTATCTACAGGGCTACCCTCAGTGACTGGCTTAAAACATTTTAGTGGGATCTTGTCGGTGGAAGAAGCGAGGCGAGGGCTGCAGCGTGGCAGAGACATTCATGCGTTATTCTCATATTGGAATCTGAAGGTAGTTACGACTTCTTGGGTTTGGTTTTTAAAACAAACAATGGGAAAACATCTAAGGATAAAATTGCATTTGAAGTTATGATCATTTGACATATTCATATTACCAAGACTATAATAGGGAAAGTGGTTTCTGTTTGTGTTATAAAGGTTTAATTTTACCTAAGGCAGTTACTTAATGTGATTTTTAACCCTTAAAAAGTTGGAGATGTAAACATTTGTTACCAATGCCACGAAAGCATTTTCTTTCTCCTGAGGAAAGGTGAATTCCTTATCAGAATACCTGGCTGGCCCTGTAATTTAAATTAAAATAAAATTTTGGAGAAACAAACCAAAAAAAACATTTTAGTGGGTGGGTCTCTGCAAAGCCCCAATAAACACACACAAAGTGACCTTCTCACCACACAGTTATCATGCCTGCATCGTCTCCAACCAGCCCAAGGCTTGCGCACACGTTACATCCTTGCAAACAGGACTGGAGCCACTCGAAGCAAAGACCCAAGAAGAAGAAAATTAAATTGCATTCTCTGTTCCATACACAGTGACCATCAAACTGAGCAGCCCACTCCTCTTATGCTGCAAAGATTATTCCATAGCCAGTCAGGAAGTTTAGGTGACTGTGACAGAACATCCCTATGACTATCAGCTTATCTGAAGCATGGTTTCCAGGTAAGACATTAGTAACTGTAATAGATTCCCGAGTTCACAGTTGGCCCAGGTTGCACCTGGGTTACTGCATCTAGATCACTGAGTCTGGCTGTCAGGATCAATGTCTTTCTGTACTCCCTGACACCAATGCAAAAGTTGCAGATCTCCGGCCTAGCCTAACGACGGATGGCCTTCTCATATACGATACAGTTTTTCCTTGTTTCCTCTCTGGGCAGGTTTGTGGTGGAAAACTAACACGTACATATATACATACAGACACACCCACACACACACTTTCTCTTACACACACATACACACACACACACACACAGTTAGTCGTAACTAACCTCCTCCTTCAGTTCTGCAGTCAGGAAATCTATACTAGTATCATTCAGGACACCGGGAAATTTGTCTTTTCAGAAAAAACAAGGAGGAAATAAAACCACCAAGTTTTAAGGCACCAGGGGAGATGAAACAATAAAGTGGACTCTGGGAATCTAACAGGAAACAATGTCATTGGCACAGAATTTGTAAGCACCCTCCTTTCTGTGAAAGGGAGCATTGCTGGCCTGTCCCAAGGCGGGCCCTTTGTCGGGTATCTAGAAATGCCTCATTAGAGGGGCAGGCCCATTGCCAGTGTAAGGATCACATATAATGCACACTTAGCACGTGGACCCTGCCCTGTGATCCTCTGCAGACACAGGGTCTCAGGTTTCCTAAGAAAACCGTGATGAATTAAAAGGAAGAAATTTGCCTTTCCTGCAAACAGCCTGCAATATTTCATTCTCCAGTTATCCACAGAGAAGTCTCGCATGGCTGAAGCAGCAAACTTATTTTCCCCCATCTCCCAAATAACAGATGAAAAGAAAACTCTGAAGTGGTCCAGAAGAGCAAAGCCCATTGCAAGCGGAATCAGTCAACCCTCAAAAGCCGACTGATGTTCATGAGGCTCGGATGGCAAAGCAGACTCCTGAGAGCTTTATGCCTCCACTCCTAGTCACCAAAATGAATCCAATTTCCTAGGTCTGTCCTCTCCTGGGCCTCCATCTGCTTTCTGCAAGTCACCTGTTGACTCCTGTTACCCTACCCCACCCAACCAGGCTTTCCATCAGCCAAGGCGAAAAGTCCCAGGATGCCACCACCAGGTGGACTGAATTCCTCCTCTGCCTGTTCTGGGTTGAAAGTCAAACTCCTAACTCCTGGGGCCAGCCCTGCCTCCAGAAGTCCACCACTCCAGGAGCACTCTGCTTCTTAACTTTTTAAAGGAGCTAGGCCACTCATCTATTCGCAGCCAGGCTTCCTATCTGTCAAATCCTTAGATCGTTGCCACCGAAAAATAATAAGCCCAGGCTTTTACCATTCCTGGGGTGAAAAGTTCTGTTGGTGTTTGCCACACGTGAATAATGCACGCCACTGAGCACACTTGGTTTGAGGCAAGCAAACCGTTGAAGTGGAGGCAGCTGTTGACACACTAATTACCTCCTTTAAACACAGACCCGGTGAGGCATTATGTACTTTGCATATGTCACAGTACAGACCCGCATATATTTTATCAATGTGAATTTGCGTCTCTGTAATGCATGCACTTATTTAAATACTGTAACACATTCCCCCTAAGGAAGCACTGATCAACTGACTCCCAAAACACAGCTATCCCTATCCCTCAAATTCCAAGGGCCAATAGGTATATAACGGTGTGTTATAACTATAGACACAGTAAGTGCATTTTATAGCACAGAAAATAAAACATGCTTTTGGCTACAGCGTTCACTTGCAGTCTACAAGTTACAAATGCACAAGACAGAGACAGGGATGTAAACGCCCTTCGTCTCAGAAGGAGCAACAGACATGGATTTGATTTTCAAAAGCCCTGACATTTTGCCACCTCAGGAACAGAGCTGAGTTTGGATACCCTGTCTCTCTCAACCACAAAACCTACTCAACACCAGAGACCAAGCACTCTTACACTTCCCTTTCACAGCTAGCCGGGAGCCTTGAGAGTTTATGAATGGTATAGAGTCCCCAGCGTCGGGCCCTCCTTAATTTCACCCCAAGGCCAGGCAGCAGGGATTAATCACAGCATCAGGACACACCTGCTTCTATCTCTGGATGTGGTTATTCAACGGCCAAAATCTTGTCCAATTCTCTCTCCATCAAAGTTGCTCAGGAACACTCAAAGTCTACGACATTTGATTCCAGTTGTGGCTCAATAGCCAAGTAATGATTGAACACTATAAACTCTAGAAATGTTTTCCCGTTTAGACAGGACGGTACTTAGGCGTGGAAGCACGCTCGCTGGAACTCAGGTGGGGACCACCTGAGCAGGGCAGGCGAAAGGGACAAAGTAGGCACCTGACAGTGCTGAGTCATTACAAGCTGTTTCCTCTGAAATGTTATGCACCCATGGGCCCTTTCAGCATCAACATCCCCTTTCTGGAGGCAAATAAAATACATATTCATTGTGCAAAATGGTGCAACCTTCTGTGGGCGACAGGCCACGATGGGGAATTTAGCTCTAAGAGTGGATAGCAGGAACTACACAAACTCGCAGCTGCTCTCCAGGTACAGTAACTTTATCCCAGACGCTGAAAGATGGCCATTGGGATACCGGATGGGAATATTCCCCCTGCAGCTCCGGCTCAGCTCAGGGCCACCCTGGGGCGCATTTTACTCTAAACTGTTACATTCCCCCCCCCACCACCACCTCCCAATTGGCGGATGGGGAAAGCGCCTGGAGAAAATGATGCAGAATAGATTTATTCACAGGAGGATACAGTGGAGAGTAGAGGACGCAGGATGCTAACTGGCTTTTCTTCCCATGTGCAGGTCACCTGAAAACCCCGAGGCTCTCCTCTCCAAGGAGACCCCTGAACTCGCCGTCTGGCTCCGCTCTTGCTGGGGGAAAGGAATAGTTTCACGCCCACCTGCTGGCCGCCTCTCTCCCCCGGCATCCCCAACCCCAGCCGGGCGCGCGCGAGCTGCTGCCGGCATCCACGGTCCCGCCCGCTCCCCGGCAGCCCCAGCCGGCAGCTCCCCCGGCGGCCGCCTCTGCACCACTCGCCAACCTCCACGCCGGACCGAGGTCATGCCCGCCTGCCCCAGCGCCCGGCGGCCCCCTCCTCGTGCCCGAGCCGCTCTGGGGAAGGGGCCCGCGGCGGAGTTAGCTCGGGGACTCACCAGGTAGGCGCCCACCGTGCCCTGCGCCAGCATCAGGGCGCACTCGGACACCAGGAAGATCTTGATGTTGGAAAAGCAGGACACCTTCTTTTTCTTCTTCTTGTTCCTCTGCGCCTCGTCCCCCTGCAGCTCGCCGCTCCGGCCGCCGCCCGACGAGCCGCCCGGCTTCTTCCCCTGCATCCTTCCCCCGCCGCCGCCGCCGCTTTCCCGCTCGCCCCGGGTGCCGGGGCCGCTGCCGGGCGGGGGTGCGCGTCGCGAGGCTGCGTGCTGTCCCCGCCCCGGGCCCGCGGCGGCCGCCCCCGTCCTGCCTGCCCGGGCTGGAGAGGTGGAAGGCACAGCTCCTCGCCGCCGCCGCGCTCGCCCCTTCCTCCTCCTCCTCCTCCCCCGCCTCCGCCCTCCCCGCGCCTCCTCCTCCGGCTCGGGCTGTGCCAATCACAGGGGCTCCTCGCGCCGCCCGCCGCCTCCTCCGCCGCCCGCCGCTGCCATCGCCCGCTTCCCCTCGCTCGCGGGCCGCGCCTGCTTTCACCCCCTCGGCCCCAGTCCCGAGGCCTGGGCCTGGGCCGCCGCCTCCGCAGAGCGCCCCAGCCGAGCCGCTCCGGTTTGCCCCGGGGGAGGCGCGGGGGCCAGGCTCGGGACGCGGAGGGCGGCGGAGGCTGGCAGAGTCCGGCCGCCGGGAGAACTGGGGAGACCCTGAGTCCCGGCGGAGTCAGGGGGTGCCCCTGAAGGAAGGAGGGAGGGAGAAGCGGCGCCCGGTTCCTAGGTGGCGCTGCGGGGCGCGGGGCGCGGGGCGCCGGGCGGGGAGATGGAGTGCGGAGGCGCCGACACGGGGCTGGGACCCGGCGCTCGGGAACCCGGGCCAGGCCTCAGAAGGCGGGCTGTTCCCAGGAAAGGAGAATACCGAGTACCCAGGAGGGGCTTGGCGCGCGCTCTCATCCGCCCGGGGATTTCTGGGGACAGACGTTGTGCTCCGGAGCTTGGGGAGGTGTCGGGTCAGAGCCGCTTGAGGTTTCTGCCGCCTGCCTCTGCCCCGACTCTCCCCGGCCACGGGGCGGGGTGGGGGTTGCTGAAAAGACCGCAGACCGAAGGGAGAGAAGGGAAGTTAGAGGAAGACGTCGGGAGCCCAGCGGACTGTTGGTGGCCTGGCCTAGGTGTCCAGGCGCTGCAGGATCGCCGGGGACCCAGCAGAGGGCCTTGTCCGGCCCTCCATTCCGCCCAGGGCACCGGGCTGGAGCGCGCAGGAAGCGGCCAGCCACAGGCCTGCTGGGTCCCCACCCCTCCCCTGGCTCTGTGGCCCTTGTCACCATCCTCGGCCTTGACCCGAATGCCTGGCCTGTGGCAGCCGCTCCTAATCACACCCCACTTAGCGTTACCAAGGAGTGTGGGCCACAGGGCGCCACCAGTAGGATCTGCTTGTTCTCAACTGCAGCGTTTGGAAGCTGACTGGACAGGTACCAGGAAACAGCAGCTCCCACCTGGACCATTGGGGGACTCAACGAATCATTCGAAACGCTTTCCTTACAAATTGTGTCCAAGAAAATGACCCACTCTCCCAGGCTCCTGTATCTCAATGCAGGCTCAGCTTCGAAACTGAATAGTAATTAACACTACCATACTTCTCCTTTCTCCCAAAGAAGTTGAATGAGAATAGAGGGTCATGGTGAGGGTGGTGTTGTACCATGGCATTTAAATATAAACTGCTTCATCCTTCTGTGGCTCCAGACATGATCTCACCCAAGCTTGGTGTCCTGTGTCGCTTTGAGATGCCCCCACCTTGTCTAGGTCACCTCCTATCTGAATTGGCTCCCCGCACAGAAGTCTCTTCCCATTTCCCCCACTTCCTGGCCAGTCCTGCCTTTAGAATCCTTACTGACCCCTCCTTTCTTCCCCACACCCTCCCCACCACTCAGAGCCAACTTTCCTGCAGAATCTTGCTGTCCTCCCCTTTCCCTCCCCATCACTTTGCATCATGGGGTACCTCCCTACTTCCTCCTGAGAAGACCCTTGATGAGCTAGCTCTGTTCCCTGCCTCTGTGAGGATGAGCTGCAAAGCCAAGCTGAGACTTTGTCTGTGAACAGTAACCCTGTCACTAATGAAATGTTGTGCAGAGTGCGTTATAATCTTCAACTCTTATTTACATTCTTTGGAATAACAAGAGCTAACGTTGACTGTGGCCAGAATCATTCTCAGTGCTTCACCCGCATTTACAGTGTAATCCTCAACAATCCTCTAAACCAGATACTATGATTAGTCCTGTTTTATAGATGAGACAACTGAGGCCCAGAGAGGTTAACCTGACCAATGTCACTTGTCTAATAAATGGCAGTCTTCAAAAACCAGGGTGTCTGCCGTGATAGCCCAGGTTTTTTATAACTACGTATATACTATGTCATATATCATCCAGTGTGGTCCATTTCATGGGGAGGGCAGGACTTAGGTTGTTCCTCTTTTTATAAAGCTAGAAAGGGACAAAACTTGCATCCACGTTCAGACCTTTTTGTTTTTTGAGATAGAATTTCGCTCTTGTTGCCCAGACTGGAGTGCAATGGCATGATCTCAGCTCACTGCAACCTCCGCCTCCTGGGTTCAAACAGTTCTCCTGCCTCAGCCTCCTGAGTAGCTGGGATTACAGGCATGCGCCACAATGCCCAGCTAATTTGTATTTTTAATAGAGACAGGGTTTCTCCATGTTGGTCAGGCTGGTGTCAAACTCCTGACCTCCGGAGATCAGCCCGCCTCAGCCTTCCAAAGTGCTGGGAATACAGGTGTGAGCCGCTGCACTTAGCCAGCCCTTTGTTCAATACCACAATGCCTCATGTACAGACTGAGAAGGGCACAGGCTTTTTTCAGCTTAACCATTTATTTTAGATTAAAAAATTAGCTGTCTTTAGAGAAATCACACACTCTTGCTGCTGGATAAAGGATTTCGGATTAGGGCTGTAGATTTTTCCTATAATTAATGGTAAGCAGCCATGAAAGTAATCCTGTGCCTGAAGCCTTAAGAATCATCAAAGTCAGCCTCAGGGAAATCAGGCTGCAGCCTCAGTCAGTCAGAAAGAAGGAATTTAACAAGTTCAACTCCCTTCCTTCTCTGCTCATCCTTTATTTACTTGTAGATCAGGGATCCGGGGATGATAAGGCGTGTTTATGAGCACCAAGTACTTCTACTTGGCATTCCCCTAGCCCCGTAAGCACACAGAGGATGCAGCAGAAAAACAGTAAACATCCTTGTATTCTATACATCACCTTAATGCTTATGAAGTACTGCTGTGTTCTGTATCTCAGCTGAAGCTCACAACAGGCAGAGCTGGTCTTATTAGCCCCCGCTTTTTTTCTTTCTTTTTTTTTTTTTTTTTTTTCAAAAGAAAAAACAGCAGGTGGATTTTGGGAGCTCACTGCCAGCACGTGGCAGGAATTGAGGCTACATTTGCCACCCCAAATTGGTAGGAACACCAAGGAGAAAAGGAGATAGAGGGGCCTTAGCCCTCCCGTGAGCTGCAGTGACTGCTCCAACCGTCCTCTGAAATAGGCGGTTGATACTCATGTGAGCTGCAAGGCCAGTAACTGAACCATCAAAGACCTCAACTGGGCTTCCTTAAATGTTGCCTCGGAGAAATGCTGTAACCACCATGCTAGGACCGTTTTACATTCATCTCGCCCCCTAGTGGTGGATAGTGAATTTAGGAATAGGTCTGTGTTATGAATGACTCTAGAACCTTTGTGATGATTTTAGCCTTTCAACTACTTTCTGTATTAGGTGACTTTTCAAGATAAAAATATTGCTAAATACAGCTAATGCTGTGGTTCCCTGATTCCTTACTTTGCTGGCTACTAGAGGTATTCCAAACATTGAGAAGCCAAGTAATCTTAGAATCTGCTGTAGGGAAGCTGAAAAGAAAGTGGGGTGAAATGGGACGATAAACTGGCTTTTGGTTCATAAAATATTAATAAGCTATAGGTAAACGCTTAGTGATTAGAATTTGAAGATCTTTTCTCCTTCATTCTAGAGAGGACCGTCTGTTCATTTTTTGTAGGAGAGAAGTGGGTTAACTATATGGTCATGGAAAAAAACAACCTCTTCCTCTGTTACTGGGCTGTGGCAAGATTTCCCAGCAAGCAGCCTCAGTGTAATTCAACACAATGAGAAATTGTTGGTCAAGTAATTCACATGAACCATCTTTTGCTAGCTTCAGTTTTGTTCACAGGCAAATATACAAAGTTGAAAAATAAACGGAAAGAATGATTTCTGATTGTCACTGGGATGGAAAATGGATGCTTAGATTCTCACCCTATGGATTTTTTTTTCTGAAAATGCACCAATCATATATTGTGTCCAACCGAGGATAGAATTGGGGCTATGCCAACTTCTTTGGCTTGAAACTAATATTTGGGCTGAGTGGAAGCTTATTTTTTCTCAGAGTTTTTCTCTCCCTACGCCCATCTTCCAATTAGCCTGATCCATATGCTTTTCTACCAGATAGCCTCCCATTGCTGCTCACTATATTCATAGTTTCATATTGTAAATTATAGCTTTAATTGAATGTGCCCTAAAGCTCAGCAAAGAAGGCAAAAGGATAAACATCCTTGTGAATGCAATTTTTTTTTTTTTTTTTTTTTGAGACGGAGTTTCGCTCTTGTTACCCAGGCTGGAGTGCAATGGCCCGATCTTGGCTCACCACAACCTCCACCTCCTGGGTTCAGGTAATTCTCCTGCCTCAGCCTCCCGAGTAGCTGGGATTACAGGCACGCGCCACCATGCCCAGCTACTTTTTTGTATTTTTAGTAGAGAAGGGGTTTCACCATGTTGACCAGGATGGTCTCGATCTCTTGACCTCGTGATCCACCTGCCTTGGCCTCCCAAAGTGCTGGGATTACAGGTGTGAGCCACGGCGCCCGGCCGTGAATGCAATTCTAAACAATGGTAAATTCAAATGAGAAGCAGAAGGAAAAAAGAAGAACATTAATGGAAATGGAAAGAATTGACATGAGAAAACCGGAGTTTTAAGAATGTATTATATTTATGGAAAACGAGTTTTGAGGTAAAGGAGAAAAAATATAATAAACTTTTCCAAATATTAGTGCATTTGGGGAGAACACCATTTGTACTTTTGTTGATATGTATATAAACAGAATTTGTTTTATCCACATAGACTGTTAGCTTCTTAAGAGTATAGAAAGTGTTTTACTTTAAAAATAAAGGATTGGCCAGGTGCAGTGGCTTATGCTTGTAATCCCAGCACTTCAGGAGGCCAAGACAGGTGAATCACCAGAGGTCAGGAGTTCAAGACCAGCCTGGTCAACATGGTGAAACCCCATCTCTACTAAAAAATACAAAAATTAGCTGAGAGTGGTGGTGGGCACCTGTATTCCCAGGTACTTAGGAGGCCGAGGCAGGAGAATCGCTTGAACCCAGGAGGCAGAGATGGCAGTGAGCTGAGATAGCACCATTGCACTCCAGCCCCGGTGCGGGGCGGGGGGGGGGGGGGTGCCATTGCACTCCAGCAGCCCGGGGGGGGGGGGGGGGGGGGATAGAGTGAGACTCCACCTCAAAATAATAATAATAATAAAGGATCATTTGTTTTCTTCTCAATGCCTACCAGGTCTCCTGCCAAGAAGCTTAATACCTCTGATTAGGACAAAAAAGAGACCCAGAAGGTGTCAATGTTTATAGAAAAGTTCCTTCCAGGCATTCTCCCCAGGGACCCTCCTCTCCATCCTCTGTGCAACCACACACACACCCTTCTTGCAGCAGAAATTGTCCCCGGGAGCACCTTTCCTGGGCACAATGCCTTTCATCTTCTCTCTCAGAGGAGGGCTTTCCCAGTTTCGCTCCGAGTCTCTGAAAAATGCACATGCATTTTGCCGTTTGGAGAGTTGGTCCCACTGTGGTAGGCGAATGGCATGAGCTGGCACCAGAAGCCAGTTTAAGGCCCAACGGCATTTCCACAAAGGAAGCCTGAGGGATAGAGATTATGTGTCACAGTATGGTGAGCTCCAAGTTCAGCAGAAAGTGGCCACAGCTGTCTGCCCTCCTGAGGGGTAGTGGGTGCCAGGCCTGTGTACCTCAAGTGGGCAGGGTACAATCAGTGCATTAACCCTCGGACTGATCAGAGAGAAAGAACGGTCTCTGGAGAACATACAAGGAGGCCATGGAAAAAGTCTACAGGGTGTGGAATGCCACCAGCAAGAAAGAAAACCTAAAGTAAGAGCATGGGTTATAGAGACATCATACACCAGTGAGCGAAAGGTACATTCAGGATACGTTCACTTCCTGCACCCTGGCTTCCTTATGCTGTCTCCTTGCCATTGCTGCAGACAAACTCCTCTCCCGGACTTCGGCCATGGGAGGGGTGAGGAGTGAACAAACAGAACGAGTAGTCTGTCCAACCTTTGACGACCTGATATGGGCGGGACTCTATCTCCTCCAAAATGCGTGTCTCAAACCCCACCCCCAGCACCTCAGAATGTGACTATATTTGGAGAAGGGGCTTTTAAAGAGGTAACCAAGGTGAGACAGGCTCATATGGCTCCAACCCCATAGAACCGTGTCCTTATTAGAAGAGATCAGGACACAGATGCACACAGAGAGAGGACCAGGTAAGGACATGGGGAAGGCCCGTATCTGTAGGCCTCGTAGAGGGGCCTCGGAGGAACCAAAGCTGCTAGCGCCTTGATCTTGGTCTTCTAGCCTTGAGAATGGTACGAGGACACGTTTCTGTTGCTTAAGCCTCCGAGTCTGAAGCAGTTTGCTATGGCAGCCAGAGCAGACCAAAATGTGACTGTAACCCTCTCCCAGCCCTTCACACACCTTATACTCATGTGCTTAATTACAGTTCCTTGAGCTCACTGTGCAGGTCTCCTCCTCTAAACACTTGCATAGGCTGTTCCTTCTGCTTGGAATGCCCTTCCCTCCTCTTTTCTTCAGTGGGCTCACACCTACTTGTATCTTAAAATCCTATTAGTGTCACCTCCTCCACGAAGTCCTCAGAGAATACTCTCTCACTGACTACCTCCCAACTCCCTCCCACCTGCTTCCCTCTCCACCTGAGCCAGCCTCTACCCAACCTAGCATGGATCGCACTGTGGAGAGCACTCACTGTGCTTCTTTCTCATTTGTCTTTGGTTGGTGTCTTTCATTTCTATATTTTTGCCTCCTAAAAGAGCCAAGCACAGAGTGGTCAGTAACTATGAGGGAGAGAACAAACAAGTGAGGACACAAGAAGAAGAAAAGCTTCCTCACTGGAGCTGCCCAACAGGTATGGGACAGGAGAAAACGGCAAGAAGAGCCCGTAAGCATTAGGGGGAAAGGAGAAAAGGAGAAAAGGGACAGGGTAGTGGCAGTACTGTAAGACTGCATCTAGCCATGCAGGAGGTGAGAGCAAGAGGGATTGCCTAGCCCTGGGCAGCAGCACAGGCATTAGCTGGGAGAGAGGGGGAGAGGGGAGAAAGAGGGGGAGGGAAGAAAGGGGGGACAAAGAGGGGAGAGGGGAAGAGGGGAGGAAAGAAAGGGGGGAGAAAGAGAGGGGAGGGAAGAAAGAGGGGAGAAAGAGGGTAGAGAGGGAGAGGGGAGAAGGGGGGAGGGGAGAGGGGAGAAAGAGGATAGAGGGAAGAAAGGGGACAAAGAGGGGAGAGGGGAGGAAGAGGGGGAAGGAAAGAAAGAGGGGAGAAAGGGGAGGGGAGAGGGAACAAAGAGGGGGAGAGGGGAGAAAGAGGGGAGAGGGAAGAAAGGGGAGAAAGAGGGGAGAGGGAGAGAGGGGAGAAAGAGGGGGAGGGAAGAAAGAGGGGAGAAAGCGGGGAGGGGGAGAGGGGAGGAAGAGGAGGGAGGAAAGAAAGGGGACAAAGAGGGGAGGGGGAGAGGGGAGAAAGAGGAGGGAAGAAAGAGGGGAGAGGGGAGAAAGGGGGAAGGGAGAAAGGGGAGAAAGGGGGGAGGGAAGAAAGGGGACAAAGGGGAGGAGGGGGAGAAAGGGGGGAGAGGGGAGAAAGAGTGGGGAAGGGGGAGGAAGAGGGGAGGGGACAAAGGGGGGGAGAGGGGAGGAAGAGGAGGGAGGAAAGAAAGAGGGGAGAAAGGGGGAGGGGGGAGAAAGAGGGGGGAGGGGAGAAAGAGGGGAGAAAGGGGAGAGGGGGAGAGGGGAGGAAGAGGGAGAGGGGGACATGCGGAAAAGGAATAAAGAGGGGAGGGGGGAGAAAGGAAGAGGAAAAGAAGGGGAGAGGGGAGCAGTGAGAGAGGAGGAGGGAGAGGGAGAGAAGAGACTCTTAGCCCAGATGTGCAGAATCAGAATCTGCAGTTTAACAAGCTCCGTAGGTGTGCAGCATGATGGAGAAGAATTGGCTTAGAATGGTATCAAAAGACGCCTAGAGTTAGACAATTTTAAGCAGCATTTATATCCATTCCCCTTTTTTATTGTATTTGGGGCTTTAGAAAAGGACTAAGAGGAACCATTGGCTCTAAAGATGATGCTGGTTATTTTCATTCTCTGGGAATCCTCACACCATGGAGTCCCGCAGGGTGGGAGCATAGTGGACTCATGACTCGGCCAGGGAGTGGGGAGAGGAGGAGAGGAAATCTATTTTATCTTGTGTCTGATTGTTGTTTTGGCGGCATATCTGAATCTCAGAATGAAAGCTGAGATGCTGAGCTTATGGATCATAACTGCTGCCTGGATTTCCCTCTCCTGACTTCCATTAAAATACCCAAGAAAAATCCAAAGAGGCTAATAGGACATAAAAGGGCTGAAAACCCAGGATCCTGAATATGGATGGTTGGTTTCTCAGGGAAATGACTCCTCACACAGGACAGATGGGATGACCAAGGAAGAGGAGTGCCTGCTTCCTCCATAGAAAGGAGAGAGGAAGGTTCTACAGAGAGGACGGCGGCTGGTTCCCTAACCAAAAAGCCTGCCAGTCACCTCCTGGCTGCCTGAGGATGGCATTCTTCTGGCCGAATTTATCTGTGCAATTGTAACTCTCAGAAAGGCGCAGCGGGCCTCAGTGAAAGGGTGGGTGGTTGCAGAGTACTCCCCGTGATGTAAAGTAATGTAAGTGGGAATAAGGATGAGAAACTTTTTTAAAATTACCTACTGCTGGGTAACAAGCCACCCCAGAATTTAGTGATTTAAAACAATACGTATTTTGTTCAAGAATCTGCAGTCAGGAAAGGGCTTAGGAGGGAGAGCGGGACTCTACTTTCAGCTGGGATCATCTAGCATCTGGCACCTGGGCTACAAAGATAAACAGCTGAGGGCCAGAATAGCTGGGCCTCTGGGCATGTGTTTGCGGCTCTCTCCATGAGCTCTCTAGCATGACAGCCTCAGGGCAGCCAGACTTCATGCATGCATGCTCCCGGCTCCCAGTTGTACCTGCCTCATAGAGGAAGCCATGTGACTTTTATGACCTAGCCTCAGAAGTCAGCGGGGTTATTTCTGCTGCATCCTGTTGATGGAAGCAGCTACAAAGTTCCCTCTGGGCTCAAGGTGGGAGAACATAGACTTCACCTCTTGGTGAAGGATGTTCAGTGTTGCTTTGTCAGAAGAGCCAAGGAATTCAATATATATTGTTGTGGCCACCTTTGGAAAACCCAATCTGCCAGATATATTGAGAGCCCTGTGTCTTGGAACCAGATCTTCCCATGAACTGTTTCAAGCTACAGAAAGTCTATGGAATGTTTCAAAGTATTTAGTAATAAATTCACCTTCCATTGACAAGAAACAGGGAAGCAAGAGAGATTCATGTCAGAGTGTGTACACATTGCTAGCTAGGCACCATAGCTTGCTCTCGAGTTAAACAATTAAGAGGAAGGTTCTGGCAGATTCAGAGGACAAACAATTTGGATAGCTATACCATTGCTGAAGAAGGAGTAAGTACGTATGTGTTGGGGATGGTACAGAGATACATCACTCTATGAAAAATATTCTGTAACATAACAAGAGACTCATTAGACCAATGAGGCAGAGAAAAAGCTAACTGCATAAAACAGAGAAAAAAAAAAACAAGTTAATCCTGCTTTTGTGTGTGTGTGTGGTTTTTTTTTTTTTTTTTTTTTTTTTGAGACCTAGTTTCGCTCTTGTTACCCAGGCTGGAGTGCAATGGTGCAATCTCGGCTCACCACAGCCTCCGCCTCCTGGGTTCAGGCAATTCTCCTGCCTCAGCCTCCTGAGTAGCTGGGATTACAGGCACGTGCCACTGTGCCCAGCTAATTTTTTGTATTTTTAGTAGAGACGGGGTTTCACCATGTTGACCAGGATGGTCTCGATCTCTTGACCTCGTGATCCACCCGCCTCGGCCTCCCTGGGATTATAGGCGTGCGCCACTGCGCCCGGCCAAGAACTGTTCTTTCTATGCAGAGAAAAGAAACAAAAAAATGATGACAGAAAAGATAGATAATTTGGTTGATCCAAAATAAAGACTTACTCTACAGATAAGAAGGACCCAAGGGAAATATAACCATTACAAATGATGCTGCTTTAACATGGAGAAAAATGGAGGAAAAACTTGAGCTGGAAAAAAATATACAAGTTAAAATACTACACCATGTTCCAGGCAAAATTCAAGATGCACCGAGGCATAAGTGCAAATGGAGAAGATTTTTAAAAATTCTACAAACATCCAGACAAAACAAATGTTACTTATGATAAAAATGAGAATCGGCTGAATTAAGGGTACAGCACAAGACTAGATGCCACATGAGCAACAAGTAAAGTCTCAAAGGTAAAGAAAGAGCTTCTGACTCAAGCTGAAGTGCTAATTTGCAAAGAAAACAAAAACACATTCTTAGATATTCTAATCGAGGGTTCAAAAAGATACCACCCATGCACTTTTCTCAAAAAAATTAAAGATACGTTGCAGTGAAACATGTTAAAGACTAAACTCAATAGCAAAAATGGGTTCAAAAAAACTGAGAATCCAAGCTAAACATGCTAAACTCAGTTTGAAAAAGTTGTGAATAAAGTATCAGTACAGTTGGAAATTTTTCTTGAGATAGAATAAAAGTCATAAATAGGTCCGTAATTCTAAATGACATTGGCAAGAATGGAGGAAAGGGAGTGTATGTGGGAAAGCAGAGTATGAAATTTCTCACCTTATAAAGAGTCAGAAGTTATTTCATTCATGAATTTGATGATTAGAGAATGTATGCATTCAAGTGCAATGTTAAAAAACAGAATTTGGGCCTGGGGCAGTGGCTCACACCTGTAATCCCAGTACTTTGGGAGGCTGAGGTGGGCAGATCACTTGAGGTCAGGAGTTCAAGACCAGCCTGGCCAACATGGCAAAAACCTGTCTCTACTAAAAATATAAAAAATTAGTTGGCTGTTGTGGTGCATGCCTATACTCCCAGCTACTTGAGAGGGTGAGGCAGGAGAAGTATTTGAACCTGGGAGGCAGGGGTTACAGTGAGCTAAGATCATACCACTGCACTCCAGCCTGGACGACAGAGCAACACTCTGTCTCAGACAAACAAACAAAAACTGAATTTGAAGAATTCAAAGAAAAGTACATACTTATAGAAACAGGGAAAATAAAAACCAGGAAACATGTTAACAGAGGTTGAGTATCCCTTATCTGAAAAGATTGGGGCCAGAAGGGTTCTGGATTTGGGACGTTTTTAGATTGGGGAATATTTGTAGAGTGGATACGAGTTGAGCACCTTTAATCTGAAATCCTCCAATTAAGACTTCCCTTGAGGATCATGTTGATGTTCAAAAAGTTTCATATTTTGGAACATTTTGGATGTTTGGATTAGGGATGCTAAACCTTTACGGGGGGGTGGTAAAACAATATAAAAATAATAAAACAATATCACAGACTTTTGAGAGAGATATCTTATTTTGAAAATGGTTCAGGTACTTCCTAACTTTGGTCTTAGGGAAATTAACTTACTTACTTAAAACCTGAGTTTCCTTGTTGTTAAAACTGGAAAAAAACATACACTGCCTAGGGTCCTTGTGGGGACTGATTGTGCACAGAACATCGTTCAGGGTCTGGCCCACTGATTGTGCACAGAACATCGTTCAGGGTCTGGCCCAAGGATGAGTTGATAAATGAGCTGTTGTTATTTGTTGCCATCATTGTTTTTTTCCATGATCACTTGCGATAAAAGATTAAAAGTACTTGTGTCTCCCTGTGTGTCTTTTTCTCAGGAAAGCTGTCCTGGCTGTGTTTTATGAATCCATTCCTCAATTGTAACTGACATTTTAAAATTCTTTGTTAGGTATCCTGTTCTAGACTTCTGATCAATTCCACAGACCTGATTTTTATAATGCTCCTTTCTTTTCCCATGATAAGGTGTGAATTTTTACTTGTTTTCTTGCCTGCAACTGATTTCTATGTCAGTGTTCCGACTCAGTTTCCATGAGCCCTGTCTGAGCAAAATCACAGATACCTAAAATAATTACCCAGGATGAGAGGATGGCCAGTTATAACAATAAATTTAAGTGATTTATCTTCCTATATTTAAAATACGAAGATTTCAGGGTTGGGCTAGGAAAATCCAACTATGACCTGCTCACAAGAAACATATCCAAAACAAGAAGACACTTATGAATTCAAAATAAATTAGTTCAACCATTGTGGAAGACAGAGTGGCACTATCTCAAGGATCTAGAAATAGAAATTCCATTTGGCCCAGCAATCCCATTACTGAGTATATACTCAAAGGATTATAAATCGTTCTATTACAAAGACACATGCATGTGTATGTTCATTGCGGCACTGTTTACAAACCCCCATCAATGATAGACTGGACAAGGAAAATGTGGCACATATACACCATGGAATACTATGCAGCCATAAAAAATGATGAGTTCATGTCCTTTGTAGGGACATGGATGAATCTGGAAACCATCATTCTCAGCAAACTGACACAAGAACAGAAAATGAAACATGGCATGTTCTCACTCATAGGTGGGTGCTGAACAGTGAGAACACATGGACACAGGGAGGGGAGCATCACACACTGCAGTCTGTTGGTGGGGCAGGGGAGGGACAGAGGGGGTATGGGGAGGTTGGGGAGGGATAACATGGGGAGAAATGCCAGATATAGGTGTTGGGGGATGGAGGGAACAAACCACATTGCCATGTGTGTACCTATGCAACAATCCGGCATGATCTGCACATGTACCCAAGGACCTAAAGTACAATTAAAAATAATAAATAAATAAATAAATAAATAAAGATTTACTAGAAAAATACAAAGAAAAAATAAAGGTATTAATGTTAACTTTATTCAAGACTGGGTACATAGCCAAAAAATGTGAAATAGAGCAAAGTACACATAAAAATTTTAAATCTTCAGTGATATTTTATGCATTAAATACATAAAAGAAAGCTGTATAAGAAGAAAGAAACAGAACACAAATGTTTATGTGAGGCTTTTGTGGAACTACTGCTCTTTGACAGCAGGAAAAGACAAAATTGATACGTTTTAAATGATATGTATTATATGTAATTAAAATGTGTCTATAACAAAACTGATGAACATAGAGAAGATTTTCTAAAGATAGAAAATGAACCAATTATTAAAAATAGAATTAGTAAAGTTGGTGTATGAATTCAAAAACTTTTAAACACAACTCTAGAGAATATAAAAAAGTAGAATAGAAATGCAAAAGCAAACCGTAGAATTTTAACAAATATGAAAGTATTAATATTTTGAAAAGGTGAATTAAACAGACATTTTCATGGCCTATTTTACCTAACCTTAAGGAAAAGGGTCGGCCGGGCACGGTGGTTCACGCCTGTAATCCCAGCACTTTGGAAGGCCGAGAAGGGTGGATCACGCGGTCAAGAGATCGAGACCATCCTGGTCAACATGGTGAAACCCCATCCCTACTAAAAATACAAAAAAATTAGCTGGGCATGGTGCCGCGTGCCTGTAATCCCATTTACTCAGGAGGCTGAGGCAGGAGAATTGCCTGAACCCAGGAGGCGGAGGTTGCGGTGAGCTGAGATCGCGCCATTGCACTCCAGCCTGGGTAACAGGAGCGAAACTCCGTCTCAAACAAAAGGGTCATGAACTTAGAAGAAATCCTGGAGATATATGTATATATATGTATTATATTACTTTCAAAGATGTCTCATTTTCTGAAAATTTCACCAGTTATAGCTTTCAGAATTTCAGAAAGACAGATAATACCATGTTATATAATTTTTCTAGATATATAAGCGAAAGTTGCATGTATATTTAGTCTATGAAATCAGCATAACACTGATCTAAAATTGACAATGGCACAACCAAAAGAAAATAAATACTATCATGATTTTGCAATGACATGTTAAATATTGTGATGACATGATAAAAAAAAAAGTGCCAATCAAAAAAATAAACAATGTTTTTTTCTTACATGACATTGTGATTCTTAAATTTACATTAATAAATAACAAGCAAAAAAACAAGAATGTATTGAAAAAGGAGAATCAGAGCATTTCAAGTGCGTAGGCACATCCTCCTAGGTATTAAAATATATTACAAGCACCCGTAACCAAGCGGTGTGGTACTAGCTCAGGAGCTGGTAGGCAGGTTGATGGAATAGAGCAATGAACGCTGAAACAGACTCTAGTATGCATCCAGCTTAAAGTAAGGACAACAAAAATGGAAAAGGCAGAGTTTGTTTTTCAAATGGTTAGGAAAATTGATTAACTCAAGTCATAGCTTCACTGTACAGCAGCCGAAGATATAAACAACAATAAAAACAGATGGATTAAAGAACCCACACATACACTAAGCATTAGGAAATAACAAACTTCTGGAGAGGGAGCAATATTCTAAGCATAAAAGCAATGTAAGTAACGACAAAGGAAAAGTTAGATCGATCTTACTGTTACATAATTGAAAGTTCTTTATATCAAGGAACATGTTGATAACAACCAAATTACAAATTAGAAGTAGGTGTAGGAACAGAGCAGAAAGATAATATTGAAAGAAGTGTCTTCATCCTCAAAGAGCATGAAATACTCTTACAGATCAATTAACAAAATACTCCAAAAGACATGGGCAGGGTATCCTCACAGAAAACTTAAATGCAGAATATAATAATCAGGCAAAAATATTCACACTCACAACTAATCAAATCTAATTAAAACAGTTACAAGATACATTTTATTCACTCATTAAAATAGTAAAACACTTTTTAAAGAAAATCTTCTGTGCTGGTGGAAGTTTGAAAAGACCCCCTAAAATAAATTGTGGACAGAAGTGCAAGTCTGCACAAACTTTGTGAAAATTTATTTGGTACTTTCTATATACACATCAGAGACATTTGAACCAGAGCAACTCCATCTTGAATAAGGGCTTGGTAAAATAAGGCTGAGACCTGCTGGGCTGCATTCCCAGTAAATTAAGCCATTCTTAGTCACAGGATGAGACAGGAGGTCAACACAACATACAAGTCATAAAGACCTTGCTGATAAAACAGGTTGCAGTAAAGAAGCTGGCCAAAACCCACTACAACCAAGATGGTGACAAAAGTGACCTCTGGTCCCCCTCACTGCCACCAGCACCATGATAGTTTACAAATGCCATAGCAACATCAGTAAGTTACCCTATTTGGTCCCAAAAAGGGAGGTGTGACTAATCCACCCCTTGTTTAGCATAGCATCAAATAATAACCATAAAAATGGGCAACCAGAGCCAGGGGCTGCTCTGTCTATGGAGCAGCCATTCTTTCATTCCTTTACTTTCTCAATAAACTTGCTTTCACTTTATGGACTCACCTTGAATTCTTTCTTGTGTGAGATCCAAGAACCCCCTCTCAGGGTCTGGATCGGGACCCTTTTCAGGTAATGTAAGTACTCAAATTATTTCCTTTGACTCAGTAATTTCCCTCCAATGAATCTAATCTAAGAAAATAATCAAACACATGAGCAAAAACAGGTACGATGCCTTGCTTATTTTTAAAATACTTATTGAATAATTATTTATAATACTGAAAAATTTGAAAAACATATGTTCATTAGTAGAGGACTGGCAAAATTACTTTTTCAAGAAAAGACAGTGTACAGTCATTAAAAAAATCTTTTCTAAAACTTTATGAGGGAAACGCTCTTAGTAAAATAAGTGACAAAAGGGAGGATTTTGAATTATAGGTAGGATGGGATCCAGTTTTTCTTATGCTTACAGACACATATTTGGGACAATGAATTCTGGAGTTAGAATCAAAATACCTGGATTTAAATCAGAACCCACCACCTACCAGGTTAAGAACACGAATAATTTGTATAACCTCACTAAGCCTCTGTTTACCCATCTTTAAAATTGTAATACTAAAACTCATCTCTGCATGCTGATGTGAGAAGTGAAGAATTATTCAGTGTCAGATGGCTAACGTCTAGCCTGGCTCATAAATGGCAAGTTTTATATTCACACACACTGAGTTATCATTAAATATATATGTATTAGAATTATAATTTATAAAAATTTTCCTTAGTATTAAAAAAGTATACACATTTTATACTGCATTTTTACCTAGGCTAGTGGGCAGCCTTCAACAAATCTCTCATATACTCTGCCTCAGCTCAAAGGCATAAGATGAAACGTGGGCTGCTGTAAAAACCGAAATCCACCCTGCTAAGCTTCCACTGAATAAGAGAATAGATATGTGCTCCTGTGCTCACTACTTTTTAGGTCTTTTCTCTGTAAGTAAATCTTCTCCCATTTCCTTATGCAGACTCCTAAGTATAAAGGCAGCAAGGGTATCTATGACACAACCCCCAAGGTGGCGGCCACCCCAATGTCCCCCGTCCTGTGTATGGAAGCTAAACTTATCTGTGGCCAGTGGAACCGTTGTGGAGTTCCAGATCCCTTGAACAAACTGATTAGCAACTCTGAAGTTGTCAGTCAAGGAAGATACGCTTTAAAAACGTTAAGAAAACCATGATTTCTAGAACGAAATATACCAAGTTGAGATGGAGAAAAACCAGTGCTTCTGTCCTCTCATTGTTCATATTGAAGAGAACGTGCAGAGGCCACACCTTTCTTGCTTTGTATTCCTGTATTTAAATGTGTTGAAAGAAAATTGTAGAGACAGATGTGGAACTGATGGTGGCAGAAATATGAACAAAAGGAAATAACAGGTTTTTGTCAAAACTGAATCGTAAAACAGAAAAAAGTCTCTCTTTTCACAAGAAGTGAAGCCAGGCCCTCCTTGTAAAAGATTAACATACTACTATCTGAAACAATTACTCCTCAGGGGCAAAAACTCTTATACGGGCATTTCTCAGGGGCCAAGAAGTCATCTGGGATGGGGGTTGAACTTGGAAATCAGTGTGATCAGGGCCACAATGAGATGCTGGAACAGAGACCAAGTACGGAGTCTTCGACCGTCAGTGTGATGAGAAGCCAAGCACAAAGGCAGATTAATATCAGGGCTGGAACTGTGACACAGATAAGGTTCAAGCTGAGGTCATTTGTTGTACTAATATATTAGAAAGTCTTAGAGGTCGATAAAAACCTCATCCTCTAAGAAGAGTCAGGTACAGCAATTTAATTATGCTATAATATTAGGGGAAAAAACCAATGTGAACTCACACCATTAAAAAGCAATATTTTTCCTAGATAAGTATTCCAACAGCAGTCGCATTTTGGTCACTGCCTATGACATGGACAGGAGGCAAGGAAATTAAATACTGGGAGGAAGAGGGCAGTTCCCTGGCAAAGGCCCCACCCTCGAGCCTGGAAGCCCACGGCCCTAAATGAGAACAGGCATTCCTGTTTCCATGCCCAAATGTTGCCTTTTAGCCTGTCATGCCCCCCTATACTGTACCCATATAAATTCCAAACTCCAGGCTCCATGAGCAGACGAGCAGAGGAGCAGAAGAGCTACATGGCAGAGAAGGAGGGAAGAGAAGGAGCATCTGAACGTCGAGAGTTCAGCTGGGGACGGTTGGAGGGGAGATAGGCTGCCAGATGGCTGAACTCCAGGGAAAGACATTTTTTCCACTCCATCTTGTCTCCAGCTCCCCATCCATCCTGCTGACAGCCACCCCCATTTGTCCATGTGACCTGATTCTTCCTGGACGCCGGACAAGGACTTTGGTACCAAGAGGGCAGTTAGCTGGTTAACACTTAAGCCATCTGTGGATGGCAGAGACAAAAGAGCACTGGAACACATCCACTGGGGCTTTGGGAGTCACAGGCAGCCACCCCTGGATGCTGCTATGGGGGTGAAGCCCAAAAGCACTCACCCGGCTCCTGCACCCACCCATCTGCGTGCTCCCCCTCCCATAAGGGGTTTGAGCCATGACTGAACACACAAGCCACACCCCCGTCACACATCCTTCAAGGGGGTCAGGGAACTCCCCCATTTCAATAGCATTTTGGTCACTGCCTATACTCATAGGAACACCTAAATGTCCAGATTTGGGTTAGCACTCCTGGATCATACATACACACACAGTAGCATGAACCCAGAATGCCCTACTCTCCAGAAAGCAGAGAGAGTTTCAAAAACACCAGAGACAGTGCTGAAAGGATGAAGGAGCCAGCTTCAAGGTCTCCTGCTGGCTAAGTTATAATTTGAGCATCAAAAAAGATATAATAATTGCAGTTAACTGAAATACGATGAGTTTGTGAAAGGCCAAAATTTTATGACATTCAGAAAAAAATTAGTATATATTAAAGGTAATTAGGATGAACATAGAAATTTGGCTATCATGGGATGTGTTTAATTTTTTATTAATTTTAATGAGGAAATTAATATAAATTAGTTTTTTATTTCATCTATTAACTCTGTTTGGTTTTAAAATATAAAACTCATGTCAAGCTGTACAGCTAGAGAAGAGGCAGTACAGGAAACAGAGTTAGCCAAATCGCCCAGGGAAAATATACAGAAACTCTACTAAGAACAGGAGGGCCTTTCAAGCACCAGTGGCCACACACAATAACTAGAAAAAAGAATCGAAACTGTGTTTCAAGATGATGAATCAACCAATACCTTCAAAGGGAGAGTTCATTGTGCTACCCCAGTTCTACCTGTCCTGAGAGATGAAACCGATGGATGGTCCCACTCTGGATGAGACATGTGAGGCAGCCATACATTTTAAATAACACCAGTAAACCAGGCCCAGTTATCACAATGACGGGACAATGAGGGCCAAGACAGACACCAGTGTCTGAAAGGGAGGAAACTCCAGGCTGCTAAAAGCTAAAACCTGTGGGGAAAATGTAGACTTATTTTTTTTTTAATTGATTTGAAAGGTCATGATTAACTTACGAAGAAAGTTTCAACCCGATGTCCATGGTTTGGATTTAGATAGACTTCAGAGAAACAATCTGACCTCATGCCCTAACTAAGAATCAATGGTTCAACCAGTTCCTACAGCCTTGGCTGTCTAAGTGGATATTCCATTTCTTTGTGGTCTGGATAAGAATACCATGACCTCGAGATTTTTAATTAAGTACGGCTGTAATCCTAGGTAGTCTAGGTGTAGTATGAAAAATAAAGAAATGGGGAAGGAAACAAGATGACATTTCAGGAAAAGACATGGGTACTAGGAACATTTTTCATAGTCATTGTATTTGTGTCTGTTTTGCGGTTTGATGTGTTTGAAGTGCTTGAAGTAATGGCTTGGAATACAGGGGCTAAAAAATTGTCCTTTAAAACAAATGTCACGGAAGAATTTTTATTAAGTCTTTTAAGATGAGTTTCTATTGCATTGAAAGCAGAACCAGACTATAGTGGGTTGAGGAGCAGATGGAAATAGTTAAGCCTGGGGTGAGGCAAGACCCTGGGGGCTAAACATAAGGGAAGGGCGAGTGCCAAAATGAAGTAACCAAGATAAACAATATTTTTATTTTTTCATGTCAGACAGATAATGCCCCTACTTCATAAAAAGATTTGAAGGAGACATCGCACACATGGTCATGAAAACCCAGTCATCATGCTTATCAACCACAAAAGGATCAAGGTTCATATTTTAAGACAGTGTTTTTTAAAAGTCAAAATTAATGTAAAAAAAAGTCTATGATAAACAAAATGTCCAAAGGACACACTGGCAGGATGAAAATGAAGAGTGTCGGTGCCCATAATATGTCCTTTAAGGAGCTGTCTGTATGCAAGAAAGAAGGGAGCTTGGACTGGAAGGAAAGCCAAAGTCCACGGAGGTGGGTTGGCTCGCAGGTGGGCTGGCTCCGAGGTGGGTTGGCTCCCAGGTGGGTTGGCTCACAGGTGGATTGGCTCCCAGGTGGGTTGGCTCGCAGGTGGGTTGGCTCCCAGGTGGGTTGGCTCGCAGGTGGGTTGGCTCCCAGGTGGGTTGGCTCGCAGGTGGGTTGGCTCCCAGGTGGGTTGGCTCGCAGGTGGGCTGGCTCCCAGGTGGGCTGGCTCACAGGTGGGTTGGCTCCCAGGTGGGTTGGCCCACAGGTGGGTTGGCTCCCAGGTGCATTGGCTCCCAGGCAGGCTGGCTCGCAGGCGGGTTGGCTCCCAGGTGGGATGGCTCGCAGGCGGGCTGGCTCGCAGGCGGGTTGGCTCACAGGTGGGTTGGCTCCCAGGTGGGCTGGCTAGCAGGTGGGCTGGCTCGCAGGTGGGTTGGCTCCCAGGTGGGCTGGCTCCCAGGTGGGCTGGCTCGCAGGTGGGTTGGCTCCCAGGTGGGTTGGCTCGCAGGTCGGTTGGCTCCCAGGTGGGTTGGCTCGCAGGTGGGTTGGCTCGCAGGTGGGTTGGCTCGCAGGTGGGCTGGCTCCCAGGTGGGCTGGCTCCCAGGTGGGTTGGCTCACAGGTGGGTTGGCTCCCAGGTGCGTTGGCTCCCAGGCAGGCTGGCTCGCAGGTGGGTTGGCTCCCAGGTGGGATGGCTCCCAGGTGGGATGGCTCGCAGGCGGGCTGGCTTGCAGGCGGGTTGGCTCACAGGTGGGTTGGCTCCCAGGTGGGCTGGCTAGCAGGTGGGCTGGCTCGCAGGTGGGTTGGCTCCCAGGTGGGCTGGCTCCCAGGTGGGCTGGCTCGCAGGTGGGCTGGCTCACAGGTGGGTTGGCTCCCAGGTGGGTTGGCTCGCAGGTCGGTTGGCTCCCAGGTGGGTTGGCTCACAGGTGGGTTGGCTCACAGGTGGATTGGCTCGCAGGTGGGTTGGCTCGCTGGTGGGCTGGCTCCCAGGTGGGCTGGCTCCCAGGTGGGCTGGCTCCCAGGTGGGCTGGCTCACAGGTGGGCCGGCTCGCAGGTGGGTTGGCTCCCAGGTGGGTTGGCTCGCAGGTGGGCTGGCTCGCAGGTGGGTTGGCTCGCAGGTGGGTTGGCTCGCAGGTGCGTTGGCTCCCAGGCGGGTTGGCTCGCAGGTGGGTTGGCTCGCAGGTGGACTGGCTCGCAGGTGGGTTGGCTCCCAGGTGGGTTGGCTCGCAGGTGGGTTGGCTCGCAGGCGGGTTGGCTCCCAGGTGGGTTGGCTCCCAGGTGGGCTGGCTCGCAGGTGGGTTGGCTCCCAGGTGGGTTGGCTCGCAGGTTGGTTGGCTCCCAGGTGGGTTGGCTCCCAGGTGGGTTGGCTTGCATGTGGGTTGTCTTGCTTTCTGCTTTCAAGATGGGAGAACCTTGAACATATGCCAATGCTTAGGTGATGGCCCAAGAATCTTTTCTCATCTGACATTGTAAATACAGGGAGGCAGAGGAATTTGGGCACTCCGGTTGGAGATATAGAACAGATGAATTCTTCCTTTGTGTATGGTATTGGGGTGAGGGAGGAGAAAGCTTTCATGGGACAGTGGGATGTCCTGCCTCAAATCACAAGCAGCTTTATCCTCCTGAGAACACACAGGCTTTCTTTCCTTTTTTCAGACTGTGTTGATTTGATGAGCCTCTTTCCCCACACCCTGCTTAACTATCCTTATATTTCTGCCCAGGCTCACTCCTCTTCTCTTTCAGCTTCTTTCCCTTTGCCAGGGTGGGATCAGGGAGAGAAACTCTACACCTTGTTACTGCAGTCTGGGGACCACACCAGCTGGGAGCTTGCTAGAAACACACTCTCAGATCCTCCCTCACTGAGAAGCACCACTTACACTTCTGGCCTCAAACTTTCTCTGCACAGGAGGCACTTGGATGGTCTTCAAAAAATGCCAGTTGCTAGTTTTCCCCGTCCTGCTCCTGGATCCTGATTTAATGAGTTGGTCTCACTACACTTCTCAGCGTGGCTGGGACATAAGGATTCTTGAAAACTCCCAGGTGATTCTGGAGTTCAGCAAAACAGTAAAGTTTGAGAACCACTGCTCTGCACCACCTAATTTTCTTTCCTAGCTTCTGTGTGGCCAGGTTTGGGCGATAGAGGAAGGGCAGAGGAGAAAGGAAATAATTGTTTTTGTCTTTGATTTGGGATTATAGGTGGTGAGATCAATGATTTTCCCTCCAAGGGTCCTGTGCCTCAAACTTCTTCACATTAAAGCCGATCAGTTATCTAGAAAGAGTAGTAGTTGTCAGGTTCTGCATTGTCCCATGCCTGGGTTCCCACAACGTATGAATACAAGAGTATATGCTCACCTGTCTTCATTTCCTTGAAATTCCAATGAGTACTCCAGTTTGAAACAATCTTTGTGTACTGGGGCACCAACTCTGCAGCTTTTCTTTCCAAACTTCAAAGTTTAGTTTTTAAATAAGAAGCTTATTTATTCACATAAGCTTATGGGTTTTCCCAGGCAAAAGGGGAAGATTTAAGTTTAATCAAATGTGGAGGAGCTTTATTAGGGTCAGCTGGTTCACTATCGTTTCTCTCAAAGTGCTTCAGAACCACAATGGCCGAGTTCTTGCCTTTTTTGATCATGAAGGTAAGACAGCACTTTGTTCTGCTAAGACTGAAGTTAACAGTTGAAGTTACAGTGACGCATTCTGAGGCCTCCTTTCTTTTGTCAAACCAACTACAATTATTTGATTGAATAATTGGCAAACAGTATTGTTTTGGTCAAGGTTCTCCAGAGAAATAGAACCAATAAGACATATATATATATGTGTGTGTGTATAAATGTATATATATGTGTGTGTGTAGATATATATACATATATACATATATATATATACGTATATATATGTATATATATATACATATATATATATATAGAGAGAGAGAGATGAAGGATTTATTAGGGGATTTGATTCATTTAATTATGGAGGCTAAGAAGTCCTAATCCCAAGGCTTCAGAACCAAAGAAGCTGTCAGTGTAATTCTCAGTCCAAGCCCAAAGGTCCAGGAGCTGCTGATGAGAGTCCAAAGGCCAGAGAAACTGGAGTTCTGATGTCTGAAGAAAGGAGAAGAAGAGCTTTGGCTTTGATAAAGAGCTCTGGGTGGCTGATCATCCGTCTATCCATTGTTTCATTCAGAGAAGAGCCTTTGGCTTTGATAAAGAGCTTTGGAAGTGAGAGGATGAGAATTTGACCTTGCTCCACCTTTTCATTCCCTCCAGGCCCCCAGCCCATTGGATGGTGTCTGCTACATTGAGTGTGGATCTTCTTCATTCAAGCTCACCTACTTACATGCCAGTCTCCTCCAGGAGCACTCTCACAGACACACTTAAAGCAGCCCAATGATTCTAATGAAATGCCAGATGAGTTGGGTTTCCCTTTCAGCAGAAGGGGGATAGGCTCAGTACCAACCGAAGCACTGAGAATAAATAATGCTTTCCCAGCTTTTGGGGTTCCTTTAATCCAATCAAGTTGACATCCAAATCAACACTCATAGTATTTCTGTCTTAGTCTGTTTGTGCTGCTCTAACAAAATACTGCAGACTGGATAATTTATGGAGGACAAGCATCTATTTTCTCAAGGTTCTGGAGGCTGGGAAGTCTAAGATCAAGGCGCCAGCCGCTTTGGTTGCCTGGTGAGGGCTAAGCCTGCTTCTGAGATGGTGCCTTGATGCCGTGTCCTCTGGAAGGAAGGAACACAATATCCTCAGAGGTAAAAGAGCAAAGGAGCCAAACACTGCGTGAAGCCTCTTTTATAAAAACCTCAATCCCACTCACGAGGGAGGAGCCCCATGGCCTAAACATCTCTTAAAGGCCCCACCTCTTAATACTATCATATTGGCAACTCCTGAATTTTAGAGGGGACGTATATAAACCATAGCAAGTACAGACCTTAAAATGAGAAAGAGGAGGAAGAGAAAGGGTAGAGAAGAAGAAAAATAGGAAGAAGATGAAGATAAACAACACAACGAATAGGTTTGATGCACAGAATATGTCTCAGACATGGAGCAGCACAGGGCAGCTAGTAGGTGCCTGGCAGTCGCTGTTTAAATGGATGAATGGATAGATGGATGATCAGCCACCCAGAGCTCTTTATCAAAGCCAGAGACTCTTCTCTGAATGAAACAATCATGGTAGCATAGGGTAGGGAAATTTAATTTTCTAGAGAATAATGATTGACCTGGGGTCCAGATGAAATAAGATAAAGGGCCATCTGATGAAAAGTCCCCAACCCAACATTGGATTAGGCTACAGAGATGGCAGCTGTCCACAAAAATTTCAATCCTGGTGACCACTTTTTCTATATCTGTTTGATAATGGCAGACAAGTGACAAGAAAACAGCCCTCTGTAATGCTCTTGAGTCCCTGGATTGAATACGTCCCCAGCCCTAGGGAGAGATCTGCAAAGGATATTTCATGAATGCCACACTCCAGCCTTCCCGGCATTTAGGTCTGAGTGTCTCACAACCCAGGTACAAAATAGAGCAAAGACTGAAAATGCTCCTAGGAATTCATGTCTTTTGGTCACCTAGGATCAGCGAGCTGGGTTGAAAAGAAAGGAAATTTCATCTGAATGAGCTACAATGTAACTGGGCATTTCTACAATGCAGTAAGTTGACAGGCTATTTACCATTTCCTTTTATTAAGAAACTCTTCTATAGCAGAGCTCTGAAAATACAAGTAAAAGCATACTGATTGTTCAGTAAATTTATAACAAACTGGGATTTTCAAAGTTTTAAGATGGTCCATTAATTGCAGGGAAATCCCTGGGTGCTATTTCCTGTAGAGCCATACATGAGAAAAAGACACTATGAGATAGTGGAAAAAAACCAAGGTGTGTTTTCCTGTCCTTTCTCCTCTATTCAACACAGAACACAATGCTTCTGTGACCAGATGGATAGTTTTTCCTCCCCACACACCAGTCAATTCTGCAGCCAGCTCTTCAGTGGACACCAGGAGGTTGTCCTCTAATTCAACTTAATTCTGGCACTATCTACCTGGAGACAGCATCAGATCCCACAGGTTGGGGGTTCAGTCCTGCCAGACTGCCCCCCACTTCAGATGCCAAACATAAACCCTAGTTTGTGGCCTTCCCCTCTACTGATTGGCTATAAATTGGGGTTTCCACAACCCCCTCCTGGAGTTTGATTCATTTGTTAAAGCAGCTCACAAAACTCAGGGAAACACTTTACTTACGTTTATAGGTTTATTATAAAGGACATTACAGCTGGATACAGCTGAACAGCCAGATGGAAGAGATGCATAGTGCAAGGAGTGTGGAAAAGGGCCCGGAGCTGCCCTGTCCTCTCTGGGTGATCTACTCCGCAGGAATCACCACGTGTTTAGCTTTCTGGAAGCTCTGTCAAGCTGTCCTTTTGCAGATTTTTAGGGAGGCTTTGTTGCATAGCCATGATTATGACATCACTTGACCACTGGGGATCAGCTCAACCTTCCATTTCTCTTCTCTCTCACCTTTCTGGGGATTGGTGGGTAGAAGTGAAAGTCCCAACTCTGTAATCATGTCTTGGTCTTTCTGGCAACCAGCCCCTTTCCTGAAGCAGTTTAGGAAGGTCACCAGCCATCTCATTAAAGTACACTCTTATCACGCTGGAGAGTCTAAGAATTTTAGGCACTGTGTGTCAGAAAACAAGACGCAGTCATGCCTTGTTTAGTGATAAGGGATATGGTCTGAGAAACGCATTATCAGGCAATTTTACAGTTGTGTGAACATCAGAGCCTGCACTTAGACCGAGACGGTACAGCCTCCTACACACCTAGGCTATGTGGCATAGCCTATTGTTCCTAGGCTGTAAACCTGCACAGCATGGTACTGTACTGAATACTATGGGAAACTTAATACAATGGTGAGTATTTGTGTACCTAAACATGCCTAAACACAGAAAAGGCAAATTGAAGATATGATAATATAATCTTATAGGACCATTGTCATACGTATGGTTCATTTTTGACCGAAACTTTGTTATGCGGCTCATGACTATGTATATTTCACAATATCAGTAATTGTGCTTTTGTTACCATCACTTTTTTGAAGTCTCAGGAAGCACCATTCGAGGACCGCTGCAACGGGCATGGGCTCTCACACTGATTGAAAGAGGATTGGCTGAGACAAATGGTGTTCCCCATATTCCACCTGGGAAGCCTCCCTTTGTGGACGTCTTAAAAATTGTACCTTATTCTCCAGTGCCATGGGCTGTTCCCCCTGTCTGGAATGCTCAGCCCCTGGAGATGAGGCTGTTCTGGAAAAGCAGTGACAGGGAATGGTTTTAATACCTCCCCCGTGCAAAAGGCATATGTGATGTTGACAGTTTATCCTGTTAGTGTTCCACATGTCAATTCACTGTGCTTTTAGCCCAGCAACAGAGAACATAATCAACTTTAGATGAAGGAAATTGTGGGTGATAATTATAATTACAGGGCATAACTTGATTTGCTTTTATAAATACAATTTTAAGAAAGTAGTGTAGAAATCAGAATCCATCATATTTCTATTTCAGTTTCAAGGAACAGCTATTCATTGAAAAGACAGTCTTCTCTTTTTGGATATTAACGCTTTGGAGATCATCACACTGAAGGGATTTAAAAGCAATGCTGCCTTTTTTTTTTTTTTTTTTTTTACCTAAGTGGGTTTTACACAGATTATTCACCCTGTCTGAGATGCTTAGCTCCTGAGCCATTTGTCTCAGTCTTTAGGACTCAGTTTACCTGTCACTTATTCATAGAGGCTTTTGATCCAAATTTGTTCACCAATTATGCTTCCTTGTACCATTTTGCACTGTTCTTTCACAATTCTTATCACAATTTATAATTAAGATATTTTATAGAACCTACAATGCCACTAATTATAAAATGCACTATTACTGTACATACCTCTGAGAAAGTTCATGAAGAGAAGCTCAAGGTGAAGAATTTAGCATGAGGCTTTCCACACAAAGCTGGCTTACTGATGTAAGGGCACATGAGAAATGAACCCAGCATGTAGAAAGGGACATCCAGGAAACTTGCCAGTTTCAAAAACTGGCCCCAGATGGAAGGAGAAGTAGAAGTCTCTCCTTCTCAAGGGAGAATCAGGAGCTGATCATCTTGCAGGTTTTTGGACTAAAGTCCAACTACAAGTGTAGTCTAGAAAACCACAGGCGGAGAGTACAGTTTAAAAGGAGTCCCATGTTGAGAGTGGCCTGGACAAAGAAGCAAATGCAAATACAATCTGGAAGAATTGTATTTCTTCCAGGCCAAATTCATCATCGGGCATATTGATGGTACAACCTGTCTCAGATTTGAATGTGTTGAGATGTTTACAAAGTAGTTGCATTTGGCCGGGTATGGTGGCTCATGCCTGTAATCCCAGCACTTTGGGAGGCCGAGGTGGGTGGGTCACCTAAGGTCAGGCATTTGGGACCATCCTGGCCAACATGGTGAAACCCCATCTCTACTAAAATACAACAACAACAACAAAATTAGCTGGGCATGGTGGCATGTGCCCGTAGCTCCAGCTTCTCTGGAGGCTGAGGCAGGAGAATCACTTGAGCCTGGAAGACAGAGGTTGTGGTGAGCTGTGATTGCACCACTGCACTCCAACCTGGTGACAACAGAGCGAGACTCTGTATTAAAAAAGAAAAAAAAAAAGTAGTTGCCTTTGAAAATCAGTGAGCTATGGGGTAATTTACTTGCATAGATATTTGCTAAATGTCTAAGTTTCGTAGGATTGGCATCTGCTTGCTCATAACTTCACCTCGTTTGCCCAGAAGACTGCCTGCACCTAGTGGACATTCAGTAGATAGACACGGAATGAATGAGCGAAACAAACTCTTGAGCTTCACTCTCTGAAGCTTTGACTTTAAAAAAAGTTCAGTTCTACTCACTTATGTATGTCGAATCACCTTCCCACATACTGGAACGACTATTCAACCTGAAAACTGGAGACCCAGGTTTTACCCTCAGCATCCTTACTGATTAACCCTATGATTTGGAGAAAAGCCTTTTATTTTTCTGGTCTACAATTTACCCCTGGCAGGGCTGTGTCTTATTATCTCCAGGGTCTTTTCCCATTCTAACAGATTGTGTTTGATAGTATGAAAAAATAACAATGAGGCCCACCATTGTGGAGTATGCACCATCCTAGTTATCACACAGCCTCCCATAATAATAAGAGAGCAGAATAGTGCCGAGAACTTGGTCACGTATGAAATCCTGATACGACGCTGGTCTCCATCTTTGGTGACATTTCACTATATGAAGACTGCACTTTTCGTGTTGGTTTTAAATACTTTTACACAATGAATGTAAATGGCAGTCAATGTGAATAAAGAGTAAGAAAGTGAGCCTGAGGAAAAGAAAACATGATTGGGAGAACCAGGTATTTGTCATGGAGAAGAGGAAATGCCAACACTTTGAATCAAGGCAGAGACAAAGAGCAGAGGTCGAGGTAAATTATGTGTAAGAAGCGAGGTGGGTTTATAAAAAAACAGGCCACCATAAACCCTGAAGCTCTGAGTCAAGCAGGAGACAATTTATGGGCAATCAGAAACCAAGGGATTCTTAGAAGCTGAAAACAGAATGTAAAGCAAGGGAGATGCCAGAGAGCGCTTGTGTAGCAGAGGCAGGATGGTGTCCTGCTGCCATCCTGGCTAGAGGGCATTTCCAGTCCATTCTGTCCAGTCCTGACTCAGTCAGGGTGCAGAGTTTTCCTTCCACTCACAAAAGGCCAAGACTCTGTTAGGCTTCTGTCAAGTGTGTAGGGCCACAGCAGGGGGTTGTCCACAGCTGAGTCAGCTGTGGGAGGGAGCCCAATACAACCTCTTGTACTGAATGCTCCATGGCTTGTAGACCCACTGGTGAGCCTTGCTCAGCGGCAGCCTAGGCCTGCTCAGCTTCCTCTTATTCTCCTGATGCTTATGAAAGAAATTCTTTCCCTCATGCTTTGAGAACTAAGATACAGACACTCCTTATCCTACTGACCAAGACACCCTAGGCATTCTGCTGGCAGTGGCCCCAGCCGGTGGACAACCCACCCCGCAGTGGCCCTGTGACCAAGGACTCACTTCGGGTCTTCCTTCTAGCCTCGCAATGACTCCCAGTCTTCCCCGCAGCAGCACAGCCACTCCAATGTTGTCCTACACTTAATTCTGTAGAGTCTCACCTACACTTATTCTGTAGAGTCTGACCTACGCTTATTCTGCGGAGTCTGATCTACGCTTTTTCTGTAGAGTTTAGTTTCCTTCTGTAGGAAGGGAACCTCTTCTTTCAAAGACTAAGAATCCATGAAGGGGCCTTGAAGATAAAGGCTTATGGCCCTCCCCTTCCTCCTTCCACTGGCAGTCCTCAGTTCTGCATCTGTGCCTGTCTATTCTCGCTCTCACGGTTTTGACCCACACCCCCTCTCTAATTTTTGCCAAGTCAACCATGCAAAATATAGCTGCATGTGCATACAGACTGTTAAATGTCCTGAGAAAGGCCTACCCCAAAGGTAACCAGGGGAGTCATGGGAGCCCCAGGGAAGCCTGTGTTCCGCCTTCACCTGTTTCTGTCTTGAGCCAGGCTCTGGAGGCACAAACAGGATGTGGCAGCGGTATCAGCTGAAGAGCTAGTCCTCACTCACCACTGCCTTGGGGTCAGACAACCAGGCTCCATCCCATAGGCAATGCAGGGCCCACCTGAGGAAAGCTTTCCTGATTGTGTGGCTAGACTTCATTGTGAATTATGCCAGAGTTAAGAAAGCCAAGAGGATGAGAAGGATTCCGCATTGATAGGAAGTGAGACTTTCAGCCAATAATGAAGCTCACTTGGCCGAAGTCTGGGGGCCTGGAAGCTAAATACACACGTGCAGAAGGAAACCTATATCCCACTTCCTTGGAAGGAGTTAGATTTCTGGTTGAGAGAGTCATTGAAATGGAAGTGGAGGGTGAGGGAAGGTATAATAGTTTATGAGGGAAATAATGCATTGAATGTAATGTTTTAAGAAAATATTTAAACAAATGTGTGATTTATTCTCCTAGTAAGTAAAGCAAGAATTTCAGTATGTTCCCAGGTAAGACAGGAGGCATATATCACCTCTGGAAAAAAGAGGATATGTGTATACACAAGTCCCAGAGTGGAAGAATGGGGAAAAACCTACCCAACTAGCTGGCAGGCTGTGGGAAGGAGGAAGGGGAGAGGTAGTGGGGGCAGGAAGTCAGACCTAAGCATATTGACCTCCCCTCTCCAGGCCAGCCATGAAGCAACACCTCATGAAAGAAACCCACGTCTAGGCAATTGCTCTTCCTGGATTAATTTATATTTAACTGTTGTTTTTTTTCTTGCGCAAATTTAATTCATTTTTTTAGATTTTCGTATGGGAATGCATGTTGTCCACTGCGAATTCCTGTGGAATGAAAGACAATATGCATTCAATATGAAAAATAATATATAAAAATGGAGACATAGCCTGTATCTAGCCTTAGTCAGGATAACTACAAGGTCTTCAATTTTAGGGAAAAAAAATAGGGCTTCGAGGAGTTTATTTTGGGAATTTGGAGGCATAGTAGAATTTGAGCCTTCCTATTTTATTTTCTGATAAATTGTGTGGGTGGGTGGGCATGTGAGTGTGTGTGCATGTGTGACAGGGGAATGGCAGGCACAGAGTTGGTGCTAAGGGTGATAAATATTACATGTAACTGACAATGACAATTACACATTTCTTATATGTTTTCAAGGAATCAGAACACACCACACACACACACACACACACACACACACACACACCCCATATGTCAGTTTTCAGAGAATTAGAACACAAATTCACTTAACACTGAAATATGCCAAATATAATTTTAATCTCTGATGATTCAGAAGCTATTTTAGGCTCCCTATGCCTGTGGGTTATTATTATGAACATAAATTATTATCATGCAATTCTTCACCATTTAGGATGTTCATATTTCTCTGGTTATTTTACCCTGAATGAATGAGAGCTCTGGTAGTACTTTCATTACTGTGCAGAACTCATCATGAATGTGCAGATCATTTCAGGGTATGCTTGGGTCAGCTTAGAGGGAAATGATAAAACTTGTCCGAAAACGGAAATGTAAGTGAAAACTCTGCTAGTTGGGACTATTTGGTGATTGATTTCCCAAATCAAACATACAAGAATCTCAGGGAGGAAGAGTTCATATTTATTTCAGAAAATCAGAGAAAATTCTAGTGAGGAGGTTGCATTTGGCTTGGCTTTGAAGTATCAACCAATTAACTGAGCCTAGAAGGCATTCCAGCTGTGGACTGTGGAACAGATGCATCAACATCCACTTGTTAGGAATGCAGGATCTCAGGCCATCACTCCAACCAGACTAAATCAGAATCTACAGTTTAAGCAAGAGCCCCAGATGATTCATGTGCATATTAAGTGTTGAGATACTCTAGTTTAGGCTATCATTCGTATTATTTGTAAATAAGGCTGAAAATGATATCCCATTATGAGGATCCTGGCGACCATGCCAAGGAGTCTCAGCTTTATTTGGTAGATAAGGATAAAAATACTTGAGAAATGGCAGGCGCAAATTGACAGAACCTGGCCTATTCAACAAAGATACCTTGGAGTACATTAGCCCTTCAGTTGCAGAATTTTAATATGATTTCTAATGAGAATAGTGCCAGTTAGCTGAGCTGAGTTTTTCACTCAGACTTTTGGGTAAGGGTAATTAATGGAGCTCAACCAATTTGACCAATGTTGTTTTCATTTCTCCTCTTGTTGGTATTGTCTGATTATGCTAAAAATGAATGAGAGATGCGCAGCCTCCCCTCAAAACGTAATCAGTTCAGTTGGGCTTCAACTTTAAAAGCATCTGAAAGGCTTATTTACTCTGCATTTGAATACAGACAATGAGAGAATGAGGGCATCCTGGCATTAAGTGGCAGAATCATAAAATCTGTATGTAAATACAGTCAACACATCATTTTTATTGACAAAGAAAGAAAACCAACATCTATCCAGCATGTACCAAGTTTTGGTTACTCAGTGAGTGACCTTCCATAAGTGGCCTTCCTTTCATGTCCACACCAAATCCACAACATAGTTATTTTCACTGTTATGCAAAAACATTAGGACAGACACTGGCATGCATTATTTGTTCAAGGTTTCTGGGCTCTGAGCCATGGGATTCAGACTCAGGACTGTCTGACTCTGAGAGCTGGGCTTTCTCTCTCATACCATGCTGGCTCTCAAGAAAGTAAGATGAAGAATCTTTTAATTATGGTAGGAATTACATTTTCCAGTGAAATGGCAAGAAAAAGAAAAAAGGAAGAAATGTGGTCAGCTTTCTGGGATCCTCTGCTGGATGCCTTTGGGCTGTTTTTGGCTTTGTTGTCTGATGGGGGCTGCCCTGGGGTCCGTCTGAAGGGGCCACAAACATGAGTGAAGCTAAAAGCTTTGGGGAAAAAAATGAATGGCTTTTTCAGACGGGAGTTCGGTGATGCAGATTCTGAAAATTTTTGTAAGATAACAGTGGCAGGTTTTGTCCAGTTATGGGATCTGTAAAGAACACAAATTCTTTTTTTTTTTTTTTTTTTTTGAGATGGAGTTTTGCTCTTGTTACCCAGGCTGGAGTGCAATGGCGAGATCTCGGCTCACCGCAACCTCTGCCTCCTGGGTTCAGGCAATTCTCCTGCCTCAGCCTCCCGAGTAGCTGGGATTACAGGCACGCGCCAACATGCCCAGCTAATTTTTTTGTATTTTTAGTAGAGATGGGGTTTCACCATGTTGACCAGGATGGTCTCGATCTCTTGACCTCATGATCCACCTGCCTCGGCCTCCCAAAGTGCTGGGATTACGGAACACAAATTCTGTGTTTGTGATTTATATAATCTATTCAGGGTTAACCATACGATGATCAGCTCAGGGATTTTTATCTTCATAAGCCCGTTAGACTCCTGTAGGCTTCCACTATGCCCTCTGTGATAAAGTCAATGGGGGCCATTTATTGGGTGCTTACTAGGGGCAAGTCTCGTGCTGAGTGCTTTGTGTTCATATGACTCCTTTCATCCCTTACAATTATCCGTGGGGTAGCTATTTTTTATCCCCACTTGCACACAAGAGCATTGAAGCTTAGAGAAGTGAGATAATTTGCTTAAGCAAGGAAGTGTAAAACGACAGTTTGTCCTCAGGTCTATCTGTTGATCGCAAAAGCAGCTTCTCAGAACCATTAACGCCATACTGCCTGTATTAATTGGGTTTTGCACTGTTATAAAGAAAGGCCTGAGATGGGGTAATTCATAAAGAAAAGAGGTTAAATTGGCTCATGGTTCTGCAGGCTGTACAGGAAGCATAGCGGCCTCAGCTTTGGGGGAGGCCTCAGGAAACTTACAGTCATGGCAGAAGGCAAAGGGGAAGCAGGCACATCATGGCCAGAGCAGGAGCAAGGTCAGGTGGGAGGTGCTACATACTTTTAAACAACCAGATCTTGTGAGAACTCACCATCAGCAGAAAAGCACTGAGGGGTGGTGCTAAGCCATTCATGAAGATCAACCCCTATGATCCAGTCACCTCCCATCAGGCCCCACTTCCAACACTGAGGATCACAACTGAACATGAGATTTGGGGGGCACAGATCCAAAGCCTATATCACTGCCTTTTAGAAATCTGTTTTTTCCCAAGCATTTGTTGATTTTGCTGACTTTCTCACTGAACTGTGAGCTACTCGAGAGCAAACCCGAGCCTTATCTCTGGGACCTGAAGCCCAAGACAGTGCCTGACACATAGTAGGCACTTATAGGCACTGGAAGAAAGAAACAGAGGGAGGGTAGAGGGAGGGCTAAGCTAATAATTAGTGTTTATCCTAGTGTTTTCTATATATAAACATAAATCTTTATATATATTTAATGTGAGAGCATCATAACATACATACGTTTTAGTAATTTGTGTTTTCCTTTTGATGTATATGAGCTTCTTTCTGTACTATTCTAAAATTAATTTGACATAAAATATGTACAACTATTATGTATCCATAATAATTAAAAATTATGAAAATGTTTAAATGTGTTTCCCATTTTCCTCTCTTTCTACCAGAAAAATAAGCTGTTTATTGCGTAAAATCAAAATACATTACCTTGAGATTCTCTCATGGGGTACACAGGCTTCTGGAACTCTATTTAAAACTTAGTTTTCAGAAAAAATTATCCATCCTTATTGTAGGACTAGATAGAGTTGTAACGGCAAAGACTGGTAAGGTTATTTCCACGTTTAATTTTATCTCATCCTAGAGCCACAATATTTTATGAAATAAAGCTAGAAGCCCCAAAACAGCACACAAGGAAACCTTCATGCTCTTAATAAATTACATCAATACTCCAGGTTTCTATGTTTTAAAAGGATAGAGCAGGTTACCACCCACAAGATGCATATTTACTTAGGCACAAGTGTGGGTAGTGTTCACTATGTGTTGACTGTTGATTGGATTTGATAGGTTAATCTCTTTTAACCTCATTTTCAACAACTGAACATTTTTCCCTCAGGGCTTAGTGAGGGACCAGGAATGCCATCCAGGGTCTTGGATCCAAGAACTTAATCCCCAGAGTGTGCTGTGTTTGGAGGATCCAGGTGAAGTCCTATGAAACCTGCACCGACCTGGACACTTTGTTTCTGTGGTTTTGAACCAGTATAAAGGTTTGCTGCCAATGGCGGAGGTGAGACTTGTCTGAAACCACCTAGAGAGAGGGGAAGGTCTGCTGAGAGGAAGGACACTGGCTTTTCCTATCTACCTTGTGCAGGCCCATCCTTCCCCATCTAGAAACTGACTTGGGTCTTCCCATCCTAACCAGCCAAGCTCCTGCTTTCCTGCAGAAGCATAAGCTGACTAAACTCTCCACAGGAGCGTTGACACATTTTGGTCCCATGGTCAAAGTTCTAAATCTCGAGAACTGCAGGGAGACCATGTCTCCAGCTGATAGCACCGCAAGTGCAAAAACATTTATCAGCATGACTAGACCCCATCCATGGGTCTGAGTCACAGAGATTCAGCAATCTAGTTATATAATCTTGCTAAGCTTCAGATTATAAATGAGGATAATAAATAAATTTCATAGAGTAGATAGGAGAGTTAACTTAGGAAATATGTGTAAAGTACATAACGTATCAGCCAAGTGATAAGATCTTATCACTGAATCACCACATATGTATTAAGCACTGGCTTTGTGCCAAGCCTGAGGTGCCAATGGCAAGACAAATAGACATCATTCCTTTCTACCAGGAGATTATATTTTAGTAAAGTCAACACGTTAGTACTTTTTTCACCATTATTACATGGTTTATCAGTTATCTATTGCTATGAAAGCCTCAAAACTTACGGGCTTGAAACAAACCTTTCCTATCTTTGTTTCTATAGGCCGGGAATGTGGGGGCCATTTAAGCTGGATGGTTCTCACTCAGGGCCACTTGAGCATATGGCTGGAGCTGCAGAGCCATCCGAAGGCTGGACTGAGGCTGAAAGAATGGCTTCCAAAATGGCACCCTCGCTGGAAGCCTTAGGCCCTCACCATAAAGCCCCCTCCATAAGGCTACCTGAGTCACCTCATAAAGCAGCTGGCTTTCCCAGAGTAAGTGCTCCACAAAGAGGGCCACATCTTGTCACTTCCAGGCTATTCCCTTTGTTAGAAATGTTGCAGAGAGTGATATGTGAGTATCAGATCTGTAAACAGGGCCTATAGGATCACAAAGATGGCCTTATTTTTCATCTGCTGTACAAAGTCCAGATTAACAGAAGATTAATTTTCTAGAATATTCCTGGTTTCCCTTTCATTTCTGCTTCTCTTAAGATCTGTGAGCAGAGCTTTGTCCTTTCCAAAAAACAGGGCACTGAACTTGAGATTCTTTTCCTTTTTAATCTATAAGAAAAGTTCTTTATGTTCAAAACTTTGTTAATAGTTAATAGTGAAGTAGTATGAAATATATAAAGCCTGAGCAGCGTGTTCAGTCACCCTAAGTGAGCATAACACTTCTGGTTTTCCTAGAAATGACTGAAAATCTTGGGTGCTCAAGCCCTTTTTCTTAGGCCACAGTTCTTTCTCAGAGCTGATAAACCACTTTATCACTTATGTTTACTTCAATAAAATACATAAAACCTACCTTTAATGTGCCTCATTTTATTAATTTATTACTTCTAGGAGGATACTTCTATATCTAAAAGGGCCTGGGATCCTTTAACAGAGAGAATATTATCGACACATCATTCAGGACACTGGCAATACCTTAAAATGCAGGATATCAGCAGTTAGGCATTGGTGTGTATGACTGATATATGTTCATCTTACTAACCACCACACTGGGTGAGTAGGTACCTTAAATCCGTTGGTTTATAGACAAAGCAAAGCAAACTCATCTGTTTCTCCTGTAACTGTGTTTTAAGAAAGACTGAGAACTAGTACAAGATTTCCACTGGCAAAGCATGTTAGAAGCCAGGTGGGACCCTTTGTGGATTTTCATGGCATATTTTTCACCGTGTGTTGTCTACCTTATCCTTAATTACCCTAACCATGTGGTTAGGTCGACACCCTGAAGAAGAAAAAGCCTAAGACACTGTCCTCTGTCTTCTGTTTCCTTCCCTCTCCCTTAGATTGGTGTTTATTTGATGTCATTTCCACTGGCAAAGTAAAGAAGACAATTTGTATCTACTTTGGGAGCTCAATGTTTTCCTGCTGGTAACTTCAGTGAGCTTCCATTGCTCTTAGTAGGAAGATGAAATTCCTCTCTTTGGCCCACAATGCTCTGCGCGTCCTGACTTGTCCTGTGCTTCTCTCCATCTGCATTTTTGTATACTGTTTCTTTTGCTCTCTTGGCATCAGTCACATTGGCCTTCCCTTGTCCCTCCTAGTACTCATGATCCCTCCTGCCAGAGGACTTTTACACATGCTGTTTATGTTGCTCCCCTCGCTCATAATGATCTTTCCTCCTATCTTCCCTTGAAACTCTCAGCTCAAGGTACTTCAGGGGAGGCTTGCTCAACTTTCCTGACTAGGTCAAATCCCATGATTGGCTCCCCAAGTGCCATGTCACTGTTCTTTTTCACCCTGTGTTTGTTGTTCTTCTAACACATGTTGGTTTGTGTAACTAATTCCTATTTATCTTCTTTGGTGGATGGAGGTCAAAGAATGTGCCTGGTTTTGATCACCCTGGTACCCAGGTACACAGCACAGTGTCTGGGACATCATAGATGTGTGATCAATACTTGCTGAGTAAATGCATGAATGCACCAGGGTCTGGACTTCTAGCACTTTGATTTTCTAGCTGAGTGGATTTGGGCACATTCCTTTAATTTTTCTAGCTTTAAGTTTGTTCTCTATCAAGTGAAGTTGATAATGTACGCTGCCTTCATTGTCATGAAGATAAAGTGGGATAACTATGTAAAAAATGCTTAACACAGTGCCAGGAATGTAGCAGAAAATAAATGTTTGAGTATTTGTAATAATCACATAGCCTTTCGAAAAACACGACTTTTTTGTACTTAAAAGTCAATGTGATTTTTAGTTGAGCCTAGACCAGTGCTTTTTCATCTTACAGATGAGGAAATGCAGGAAGAGAAGGCTTTAGTTTCCTGCATAGGGTCAGTGGTTGCTTAAAGCCCATTCTTCATTTTGGCAATGAGGACGTTACCCTTCTAAATCCAAGATTCAGTTATAAGTACTGAATGTAAGAAGCCAGTAACCTCCTTTCTGTGTTTGATTTTTAGTCTTTGATGCCTTTTTCTCTTCATCAGAGTTTCATCTCATTTCTACCTGAGATTCTATCTTCCCTCATATTTATGTTTAAATGAATATAGTAGTATAAATCCTCCTTCAAAGGAACTAAATTTGGATCTGTTGCCAAGAGGACTGGGTTCTATTATCCGTTTTTTTGCCTCATGGACAAAGAAGCCCAGTTCTAGAAGAAGGGAGAGAAAAGAAAGATGGTGCCTTCATGAATGGGTGAATGGTACCCAGGATCTCCCATCACATAAGCAGCATTCTGGATTTGGGGAAGTGAGATGACTTCCAAACCTCAACCACTGGTAGAGTGTTGACCCACCTTGTGACTCTAAATAAGCTTGAGCCAGTGACACAACATGTGATGTAAGGCCAGTGTAAACAGATCATTCATACTGCAGCCTCAATGTCTTTCACACTGCCTAGGAATCAGTTCACTCTTGTTTGGATTCTTGGCTTTGTCTCCTATATAAAAAAATCTCTTCCTATTTTTTGGACTTTCCAATTGAGCTTGGTATCTTTAGCTTGGTCTTCAGCCCTGATGATGCTAATAATAATAAGATAATAATTCATATTTATCACATATCTGCCATGTGCCACATATAATATGTACCATTTGTAATTTTTATAATAATCCTCTATTATACTCAGTTTACAGATAAAGAAATTGAAGATCATAGGTATGTGATTGCTTTCACATCAGTTTATAAGTGGCTGAGTTGGGCCCTTCTGACACTCAAGCTTTATCCTTTCTACCATGTGACATTGTTTCTCTTTAGCTACAACTCTCAGAAGCCAAACCCTAGAAGTTGCCGTCATTTGGACCTCCCAGTCCCTACTGAAACAAGACTGTAGACAATATTGCCAGGGATAGATCATATTGCCTCACTCTTGAGTCTAAGGTCTTCCAAGCTCTAGTTATGGGCAAATCAGAGAATGAGGTGGGATGTAGAATAAAGAGGGGTTAGGGATGGTGATGTTGTAGTGGTGGAGGGGTGGGGAGGATAACAGGATAGGGGACGTCAGAAGAAACATGTGTAGGGGTAAGATGGTACTCAATCATCAAAGATTCCTTTATGGCTCAATAACCCATTAAACTGTGGGGCCCATTTATAATGGGACCTCATGCAAGGGTATACTTATTTAATCATTGCTCCGCTGCCACCCCCACAGGTCCCCAGGGTATTCTCAGCACTGAGAATATGTATGGTTTTATTTCATAATTGGCTTGTCCCAGAAGGCCTGAGTGGTAGCAGAGAAAAGAGCTCACTGAAAGAGAAACAAAGACAAAGTTGGTGGTTATTTTAAAGCCTCTATGAATGAACCCACCAAGACATTGGGGACCTTCCGTGATGGCACCCAAAGCAATCAACCATGCACTAATTTCAAAGATGATGTTAGATTTCTGGATCTTTATGGCTTAGGGCCCTTTTCATCAAGCAGAATCCAACCACGGTCTTAAAATAGCTGTTGTCTCTTCATGTGGGCAACAGCCGCATCTTTTTCAATTCACAAGCCACTCCAAATCACATGGAAAAATATTGGCTGCTTTCTTATTAGGCAATGTTCTCACTGGACACAGAGTTAAGACCAAGAAGATCTATTTGTCTTAGCCTGGTTACATCAGTGGCCCACGCAGCCAGGAGCCTTAGAATCTGATTCACAGCCGGGCGCGGTGGATCACGCCTGTAATCCCAGCACTTTGGGAGGCTGAGGCGGGTGGATCATGAGGTCAAGAGATCGAGACCAACCTGGTCAACATGGTGAAACCCCGTATCCACTAAAAATACAAAAAAATTAGCTGGGCACAGTGGCGCGTGCCTGCAATCCCAGCTACTCAGGAGGCTGAGGCAGGAGAATTGCCTGAACCCAGGAGTTTGCGGTGAGCCGAGATTGCACCATTGCACTCCAGGCTGGGTAACAAGAGTGAAACTCTGTCTCAAAAAAAAAAAAAAAAAAAAAAAGAATCTGATTCGTTTCTCCTTTGGAGCATCCAGACAAGCCAAGGCAAACAACAGCACCTGGACCTTTTGGATCCAGTGAACATCAGTCCTTCTCTGATTATCTGATTTCCTAAACGCCCTTGACATCTCCTTAAAGTTGCAATGCTCAATTTAGGCCTCTGCAGTAAATTACGGAAAATGTGCTATGAAACGGAAATCTCTCTGGACTTGGACAAAGCCTGAGATGACATTAATTCCTCTTTGACCATAAAAAAGCCCATGTTGTGTCTGTTCTGAATTAGCAACAAATGTGGAGGAAGTGATTCTGATGATGATGATAGAGCTTCAGATTTTAAGCATAATTGCTGCCTTCCAATTCGTTTTTGGTGATGTGAGTCTCATACCAATAGTAGAAGCCAGAGAAATTGCTCAGATGTGGTCTTTTCATTGCTTATTAAAGTTATTTCCTTTTTATAATAAGAACAAGACAGTACAAGCAGTACCGTTTTGGTGAATCTCATTATGTAACCCTTGACTTTTATTCAATAATGACCAAAAGAACCCACAATCCTGCTATCTCTGAAACTCATATCTGGTTTCTTATTTATTTGTGCTGTATATTCTGAATACACGATCCTCCAGCTTCATGCCTTTCCCACTTTTCATTCTCTAGTGACCCTGGATTGCTAATTACGCCTCCTATATAATCACACCCTTTTCTGCTTCTATGATTCTGAACAGTTTCCTCAACTATCTCTCTGCTCACCCCAGGGTCTGTTTCACAGGTAGACTCCTCTGGGTCCTTCACAACCCAATTAAACACAAAGGGAGCAGTGGTGGTAACAAAGCTAACTCTCAGTTTGAACATTAGGGCACAAACCATAAGAGGAACAATTCTTATGTAAGGATGCAGCTACCTCTTAACTTGTATTTGTATATAAGTGAGAGTTCAATAAATATTTGAGTTAAAAAATTTTAAAGTAGCTTTCAGACATCACATTTTTTGAGAAGCTCAAGGTCTCATTAAACCACCTGGCATACACAAATGTGGGTCCAAGAAAGCTTGAGATTGAAAGGGTGAATGGCTACCCTTAGCATGTAGGGATCTTGTAAACAAGAATAGGGACTTAGTTTTTAGTCTGAAAAGATTGAGGGCAGATGTCTTGAGAAAAGCTAACAAGGCCAAAGGTAATGCTATTCATTCATTCATTCATTCATTCATTCATTCATTCATTCATTCAGATGAGGTCTCACTCTGTCACCAGGCTGGAGTGCAGTGGCACAATCATGGCTCATTGCAGCCTCAACCTCCCAGGCTCAAATAATCCTCCCAGCTCAGCCTCCCTAGTAGCTGGAATCACAGATGCATGTCACCGTGCCTGGCTGTTCTTCTTTTATACTTTTCAGAGAGATAGGGTCTCACTACTTTTGTCCAGGCTGGTCTTGAACTACTGGGCTCAAATGATCTTGCTGCCTTGGCCTCCAAAATGCTAGGATTACAGGCATGAGTCACTGAACCTGGTCTAGTAATCCTTTTCTTTCTTTTTTCTTTTTTTTTTTTGAGACGGAGTTTTGCTGTTGTTACCCAGACTGGAGTGCAATGGTGCGATCTTGGCTCACCACAACCTCTGCCTCCTGGGTTCAAGCAATTCTCCTGCCTCAGCCTCCCGAGTAGCTGGGACTACAGGCGCGCACCACCATGCCTAGCTAATTTTGTATTTTTAGTAGAGACAGGGTTTCACCTTGTTGACCAGGATGGTCTCGATCTCTTGACCTCGTGATCCACCTGCCTCGGCCTCCCAAAGTGCTGGGATTATAGGTGTGAGCCACCGTGCCCTACCTAGTAATCCTTTTCAAATACTTGTGCTTCTAACTCCCCAGTTCCATGACCACTCAAGTTTCCAATGCTACAATGGTGGCAGACAAGACTAACCCATAGTTGACGCTTCAGCCTGACCTTGCCTGCTGGCAAGTGAAGGAGCAATTATATCCTATGCTTAAACTGAGTGATGAACAGACTGCTGAGGGCCACTGTGGGGGCACACTTCCATCTCTGCAGAAAGTATAAAACTAAATCAAATAAATATAAACAGAATCATCCTGGGAGGCCTTCAGGCTGATCTCTGCACAATATTGCATCCAGAAGACATAAATTGGACTCAAAAGAGCTTTGAAAAGTAATGTATTTAGGGAAGTGCTTCCGAGGAGATAGAGATGAGGAAAAAGACCACATAAGACAGTGAATCAAAATATTCTTTAACCTCAAGAGGTTGATTCACTACATTTGACTCATCTGTAAAATAGATTCCACCAAATGAATGCATTTTTTTTCCAATTCCTTAAACTCAAAGTTGTATATCCAGATTGTAAACAAAGATATTTGACCAATAAGAGAGAGACAAGCATAGGAGATGATACTGGCCTCAGGATACTGGGGTAGCTAGCAAGTCAAGACTGGCATTTCTAGAACAGTCTATTTTCTACTATGTACAATCCGTGATGTATAACGAACACATTTCATATGTATGTCACTTTAATTCTGTTATAATAGGAAAATTTAGCTCAGGAGAGTATAGCTCTGAGGAAAAAAGCCATTTTTATGGTACTGTCCCTGCTTCTTAACAAAGAAATGCTTCTCTTATACATTTAAAAAATATCTCTTCCAATGACATTAAATTGTACTTCTAAATAGGGAGAAAAATGTACAAAAAGCAATGGCTTATTTTGCTGTCAACCCTACTGAAAAACCAGGCTATTTTAGAAATTCCACTGCACACCTATCCTTAGCAGCTGTGTTACTGAAAGCCATTCAACTAATATCGTTTTTCAAAATTTAGATTTATACATCAGCAAAGCAAATGCCAAGTATATTTCTACTGCTATCATAATGCCTCATGAGACCATATTACAGATTTTTAGATTGGGTTTAAACTTGGCTTTTTAAAGAAACAATGGCTAAATAGACCTCTTTCTCTGTATTTGTGGTTTTTCTTTCATCATTTCTTAAGATATCTTTGGGATCAAAATGAATTCATGTCTGTACTTCAGAGATTCAGTGTTTGCTTGAAGGTAAATAGGTAATAGGCTCAGTCTGTGATATGTGTTCAATGTGAGGGATGATGAAAAACTCATCTGAGGTCATCTGGATTGATGGTCTTGAGTGTCAGGTCAGCATGAAAAGTCTGTATCCACCTTCCAGAATTTCTTGCCAGAATGCGGTGTCATGAGCACAGCTGCAGGAGCCACAGTGGAAACGGAGCAAGATAGAGGATGAGCAGGGAAGGGAGGTTGCATATTGAGACTGGCAATAAGGAAAGCCAGAGATATACAAGAAAAGTATAAAATGCAGTCAGGATGAGCAACTCCGTACTTTGCCCAAGAGAGAATTAATGGTTGAAATCCTTTACATCAATGTTGCAGAGGTGGATGTCAAGAGAAGAGGTATAAAAGTTCCTCTCCTACAATGAACAGTGTGGCAGAAACTGTCAATTATGCACCCACATCTTTTCTAGCCTTGTTGGTAAATAAAAATGCCTCATATATTAGCCAGACACTTGGATGCTCAGAATTAGACCACATTTTCCAGAGTCCCTTGCAGCTAGGTGCAACCATGGACTGCATTCTATCAGAATATAAGCAGAAGCAGTCTGTGAAATTTCCAGGAAATGTTGTAAAAGGGGGAAAGTCTTACTCTTCTCTTAGAATTTTCTCTTTGAATGCAGATGTGATGGAATAGTCATCCTGGATCACACATTAAAAGCTCTCAGTCGACAGCAGAACTATGAGTTAGAAGGATCTAGTTCTGGTCTGCCTAAATTTTTATGAGAAGGAAAGACATTTCTTTTTTTGAACTTATTTTATTCATTTACTTCCTTTTTGACTAAAAATTTACAACAGTTTTAGGTCCTCAGCAATATGGGGAGGAAAGTGTAGGGATATCCTATACATCCTGTGCCCCATATACTCATAGTCTCCCCTATTAACATCCACCATCAGAGTGGTACATTTGTTAGAACTGATGAACCAACACTGACAAATTATCATCACCCAAAGTCCATGGCTTACCTTAGAGTTCACTCTTAGTGTACACTCTAGGGGTTTGGACAAATGTCTAATGATATGTATTAACCATTATAGTATCGTACAGAATATTTTCACTGCCCTGAAAATCGTCCATGCTCTACCTATTCATTACTCTTTTGCCCATAATCCCTGACAATCACTGATCTTTTCACTGTCTTCATAATTTTGCTTTTTCCAGAATGTCACATAGTTGGAAGCACACAGTGCTTAGCCTTTTCAGATTGGCTCCTTTCACTGAGTAATATGCATTTAAATTTCCTTATGTCTTATCATGAATTATCAGCTCATTTCTTTTTGGTGCTGAAAAATATTCAATTACCTGATGTACACAGTTTGTTTATCCATCCGCCCATGAAGGACATCTTGATTGCTTCTGAGTTTTAGCAATTATAAATGAAGCTTCTATACACATCCATTGGGCAGTATCAAAGAGTGTGATTGTTTGATTATATGGTAAGGAGATATAATTAGTTGTTGTTGTTGTTTCTGAGAACAGGTCTAACTCTGTCACCCAGACTGGGATGTACTGGCACACTCTCAGCTCACTGCAGCTTCAACCTCCCAGGCTCAAGTGATCCTCTTGCCTTAGCCTCCCAAGCACCTTGGACTACAGGTGCACGCTACCATGCCTGGCTAATTTTTGTATTGTTTGCAGAGGTGAGGTTTTGCCATGTTTCCCACACTGGTCTTGAACTCCTGAGCTCAAGCAATCTGCCTGCCTTGGCCTTCTGAATTGCTGGGATTATAGGCATGAGCCACTGTGTGTGGCATGATACTACTCGTTTTGCAAGAAGCAGCCAAATGTTTTCCAAAGTGGCTGGACCGTTTTGTATTTCCACCAGCAATAAATGGAAGTTCCTGTCATTCCACATCCTTGTCAGCATTTGGTCTTGTCAATATTCTGGATTTTGGCCATTCTAATAGGTAGGTAGTGGTTTCTCATTGTTGCTTTAATTTGCATTTTCCTGATGATATCATGTGAAGCATCTTTTGTCGTGCTGATTTGTCATCTGTATATCTTCTTTGGTGAGATGTTTAACATCTTTGACTCATTTTTAAAATTGGGTTGTTTCATTTTTTATTGTTGAGTCCTAAGAGTTCTTTGGGCTGGGCATGGTGGCTCATGCCTGTAATCCCAACACTTTGGAAGGCTGAGGCGGGTGGATCACCTGAGGTCAGGAGTTCAAGACCAGCTTGACTAGTACGGAGAAACCCTGTCTCTACTAAAAATACAAAAATTAGGTGGGCATGGTGGTGTGTGCCTGTAGCCCAGCTACACAGGAGGCTGAGACAGGAGAATTGCTTGAACCTGGGAAGTGGAGGTTGCACCAGTGCACTCCAGCCTGGGTGACAGAGTGAGAATCCAAAAGAAAAGAAAAGAAAGAAAGAAAGAGAGAGAGAGAGAGAAAGGAAGGAAGGAAGGAGGAAGGAAGGAAGGAAGGAGAGAAAGAGAAAGAGAGAGAAAGAGAGAAAGAGAAAGAAAGAGAAAAGAGTGAGTTTGTTGTATGTTTTTTCAGATATGTCTTTTGCAAGTATTTTTATTCATTCTGTAGCTTGTCTTTTCATTCTCTTGAAGTGTCTTTTGCAGAGAAAAAAAATTTAATTTTAAAGAAGTCAGGCTGGGTACAGTGGCTCACACCTGTAATCCCAGCACTTTGGAAGGCTGAGGCAGGCACATCATGACGCCAGGAGATACAGATTATTCTGGCCAACATAGTGAAACCCTGTCTTTACTAAAATACAAAAAATTAGCTGGGTGTGGTGGGATGTTCCTGTAATCTCAGCTACTCAGGAGGCTGAGGCAGGAGAATTGCTTGAACCCAGGAGGCAGAGGTTGCAGTGAGCTGAGATCGTGCCACCACTGCACCATGGCCTAGCAACAGAGCAAAACTCCATCTCAGAAAAAAAAGAAAGAAAGTCCAGCTTACTCTTTTTTTCATAGATCATGCCTTCGGTGTTGCATCTAAAAAATCATTGCCAACCCAGAGGTCATTTAGATTTTCTCGTGTATTATTTTCTAGAAGTTTTAGTTTTGCATTTTATAGTTAGGTCTGTGATTCATTTGAAGTTATTTTTTGTGAAAAAAGATATCCCTGATATCTTTTTTTTTGCTTTGAAGTCTGCTTTTTCTGACATTACTATAGTTACTTCTGCTTTTGCTTGATTAGTGTTAGCATGGTATATCCTTCTTCATACATTTACTTTTAACCTATACTGGCATTTATATTTAAAGTGGATTTCTTGTAGCTAACATTCACAGTTGGGTCTTGGTTTTTGATCCACTCTGACAATCTCTTTTAATCGGTACATTGAGACCACTGATATTCAAAGTGATTATTGATACAGTTGGATTCATACCTACCATATTTGTTACTGTGGTCTATTTGTTGCCCTGTTAGTTTTTCCTTTTTTTTTTTTTTTTGTCTTCCATTCTTTTTCTGCCTTTTTGGTTTTAATTAAGCATTTTAGATTGTTCTGTTTTCTCTCCTTTCTTAGCATATTAAGTATACTTCTTTTTTAAAAATGATTTTCCTTGAGTGGCTCCTTGACCTTGCAATAAATATTTACAACTAATCCAAGCCCACTTTCAAATAACCACTGTGCAACTTCTATGGACAGTGTGAGTACTGTGTAGTAAAAACCTCGCCTCAATTCCTTCCTCTCAGCCCTGATATTACTACTGCTATTCATTTCACTTATACATAAGCATGCATAAACATACATGTACATACACACACAGGCATACAGATGCTCCTCAAGTTACAAGGGAATTATGTTCCAGTAGACACATCACTTTACGTTTAAAACCCCGGTAAATCCATTGTGAGGTGGAAAAATCCTATGTCGAACCATCACGACTGTCTGTACAAGTAAGCATATGAAATCATACATCGTTGCTATTTAATATTTTAATCAAACTGTTATCTGTTAGATCAGTTAAGAATAAAAGAAAAAAGTTTTCATTTTAGCTTTGCGTATTTCTTCTTTGATGCTATTCCTTTTTATAATGTAGATCCAAATTTGACCCATATTATTTTTCCTTCCCTCTAAAGATCTTTTACCACTTTTTGCAAGGCAGGTCTCCTGGCAATGAATTCCCTCAAGTTTTCTTTCCAAGAAACTCTTCCTTGCTTCGTCACTTTTGAAGGTTAAATTTTGCAGGTCACAGAATTCTAGGTTGCTGTTTTTTTCTCTAAGCACTTACAAGGTTCACTTCGTTCCCTTTTAGTTTGTGTGGTTTCTGAGGAAAAGTCAAATGTAATTCTTATTTTTGCTTCTATATACGTACAGTGTATATTTTCTTCTGGCTTCTTTTAAGATTTTTTCTTTACCTTGAAATTTCTACAGTTTGAAAATGATTTGCCTAGGTAAACTTTTCTTGAAATTTATTCTGCTTGGTGTCTGAGCTCTCAGGATCTGTGGTTTGGTGTCTCATATTCATCTGGGGACAATTCTCAGTCATTATTTTTTTCAAATCTTTCTTCTATTCCTTTCTCTCTTTCTTCTTCTTCTGGTATTCCCGTTCTACATATTTACATTTCTTTGAAATTGTCCCACAGATCTTGAATCCTCCATTCCATTTTTCCAGTTTTCGTTCTCTTTCCTCTTTGGTTCTGGAGGTTTCTACTGATAGATCCGCAGGGTCAGAAATTCTTTTCTCAGTCATGTCCAGTCTCCTACTTAGCTCCTCAAAGGTGTTCTTCATTTCTGTTATAGTGTTGTATAGCTCTAGCTTTTTGTTTGTTTGTTTGTTTCTTAGGATTTCTGTCTCTCTGCTTACTCTGTCCGTCTGTTCCTGCATGCAGCCTACTTTATCCATTACACCCTCTAGCATATAAATCATAATTGTCTTAAATATCTGTCTGCTAGTTCCTACATCCTTGCCATGTCTAGTTCTCATGCTTGCTCTGCCTTGCAAACTGTGGGGTTGTTTTTTTTTTTTTTTTTTTTTTTGCCTTTTATTATGCCTTGTACTGTTTTCTGGATAGCTGAACAGGATGTACTGGGTAAAAATAACTGCTAGAAATCAGCCTTCATATGTGGTGGTAAGGTGTTGGTGGTAAGGTGACAGTCCTGTGATCAGGCCCCACTCTTTCAGTGGGCCTGTGTTCCTGGGCTGTGGACCTCAAAAGTGCTCATTAGTTCCTCCCCCTGACCCATCTCCTTTATCTGGGACAGGATCGCTAGAGTGGGCTGGAGTTGGGTACGTCCCTTTCCCCAACTCAGTTAAGCTCTGATAAAACATCCGCAGGTTAGACTCTGGTTAACTAGTTTCCCCTGCGAGCAGGCCTTGTTAAGGATACACTGCTCTGCAGTATTAGGTTTTGCATTATTATTTTTTTTTTTTTTTGCTTGTTTGTTTGTTTTTCAGACAGAGTCTTCCTCTTGTCACCCAGACTAGAGTGTGACAGTGCCGATCTCAACTCACTGCAACCTTTACCTCCCAGGTTCAAGCCATTTTCCTGCCTCAGTCTCTTGTATAGCTGGGATTACAGGGGTCTACCACACCTGGATAATTTTTGTATTTTTAGTAGAGATGGGGTTTCTCCGTGTTGGTCAGGCTGGTCTCAAACTCCTGACCTCAGGCGATCCACCCGCCTTGGCCTCCCAAAGTGCTGGGATTACAGGTGTGAGCTACCGTGACTGGCCTATGTTTTCCATTACTTTTAATGGCAAAAAAAACACACTTACTTTTGCACGAACCTAATATTTTATAACGGCTCTGGCTCCCCTGCCCCTTCCAGAAGCAGGAGGAGATTTTTCTCTGATGTTTACTGTGAGAAACTGCTGAGCGTCTGGAGGTAAAACTTAGAAAAAGCATGAGCCTCCTCGTCCCCATGACTAGCCCTTCCTGGAGTTTTTCTCTCTCAGACTTGTCCACATCTAGCCTCCAGCAATCCATCCATTTCTGGCCTCGGTCGGGTTCTCAAGGAGGTTGCCGCCCTGGCGTTTTGTGATTCTTTCTATCTGCCTGCCTCTCCCTTTCGGGGGGCAGTCGTTTGTTCCGTTGCTCTACTTCTCCTATGGATCTAAGAAGAGGTGTTTTCCAGTTTGTTCTGCTTTTTTCTTGATAGGATACAGTGGTCACTTCCAACCTCCTTATAAGGGGGACCAGAAGCCAGATATCCAATACATGTTTTCGTTGTTGCTATTTATACCTCTGTTGTTTTCTGTTTTCAGTTGTCTGCAGTCAATTTAAGTAATACAGGTGGAGAGGAAGGAAGGGATGAGAGAAGGAAGCTGAACTGTGTTGTTTTCAGACACGTGACCGCCACATTCCTTCTTGTTTGAGTGGAAGCGTCATGGGAAACCTTGGACTAACCTAAAACGGCTAAGACTCAAGCAGAATTTTCTGGAGTTTGAAGATTTATAAGTTCCTCCTCATACCCCAATTTGTATAGTAACAGCCTATGGTACCGAAAGAGCATCAGATCAAACCAAAAGATGAACTTTCCCTGGCACATCAGGGACCCCTCATTCCTTGGCTTCAAGTGACAGAAATGTTCCCAGGTCTCCAGTTTTTCTCAAACCCGCTTTACAAGTACTGATAGCACTCCTGCTGTCTCCAAAGTGGGGGGAGGTATAGGGTCGTGGGTCAGGTACTGGCAAATGACAGCCCAGGAGCCAAATCTAGCCCACCACCTGTTTTTGTATATCTTGTAGCTAAGAGCGATTTTCACATTTTTAAATAGTTGGAAAAAAACGTCAAAAGAAGAGAATATCTTGTGGCACATGAAAATTCTATAACATTCATATTTTACTGTTCAGTAAAATGCTTTATTAGGCCAGGACTTGTGGCTCATGCCTGTAATCCCAGTACTTTGGGAGGCTGAGGCGGGCAGGTTACCTGAGGTCAGGAGATCGAGACCATCCTGGCCAACATGGTGAAACCCCATCTTTACTAAAAACACAAAAATTAGCTGGGCATGGTGGCAGGCACCTGTAATCCAAGCTACTCAGAAGACTGAGGCAGGAGAACTGCTTAAACCTGGGAGGCAGACACTGCAGTGAGCCAAGATTGTACCACTGCACTCCAGCCTGGGAGACAGAGCAAGACTTTGTCTCAAAAAAAAGAAAAAGGGTTTTATTGGCATACGGTCATGTTGAGAGGTCAGTCCAGAGACTCAGTGGCCTGCAAAGCCTAAAATATTTGCCATCTGGCTTTTTATAGAAAAAAATTCGCCAGCTCCTGTAGTAAGAGCAATAGATTGGTTTATCTTCAGTTTCCTCATCTGTAAAACTTCGATGTAATACTTTTTTCATAGAGTTTTGTGAGAATGAAATGAAATACAGACTTAAGAGGTTTCCTAGCTTGAGGTATGTGCCTACATATGATAGCTTCTGTCATTTCGAGCTCCCTACCCCATGAAGGCTTAAGTCTTCTCTTAAGATAAACTTTATCCACACACACATGAAAAAAATTGTATTTCAGATATCAGTCTAAATAATTACTGTTGATTGTAAAATTAAAGTAAAGTGACCAATATATCTATATCTCTGAGGGGATTTTTAAATTTCAACAAAAGCTCCTGACTCAAATAGATCAATAAACTATATTGGTGATGTATGTATTGGGTGGTGAGTTCCTGGGTATTTCTTGTCTACAGTGAAAGCTATGACACCACTGGTCCTTGGTAACATATTTAGAGGCTGCCTTTTTTAAATGTTCACAAAGCTACAGATATATAAAATTGATGATATTATTCATTCACTCAGAATTGATGGTATTATTCACTCACTCAGTAAGTGTTCATTAGGCTCCTATTATGTAGGTGGAACCCTTTATAGGTTCTGGGGATAAACTATGAAAGTGGCAGTCATTTTCCTGTCTTTGAGGAGTTTACAAGTTAAGGGAAGTCACAGGAAAAAATCATCAGCCATATCCTCGAAACACTCAATGCTTTGTTAATGAACCCTGTTTCATTAACAGGATTTGGGTGATGCACTGTCAATCACTGAGCTGAAGGGAAATTTAAGAGATCCTGATTGATAGTTAACTTTGTATTCTGCTATTATTTCTATGGGATCACCTTATCATCATCATGGGATATCACATCTTATTCAATTCTCTTATCTTTTCTCTAAGGAATTGTTCTTAGGTAGGTTACAAGAATGTTCTGTTGTACTCAGATAAGGAAATTTTTAAAAAGCAATCATGCAATTATTTTAATGAATTGTAGAGGATACAAGCAACTGATAAGCAATTCTATGTTTCATTTTAGTTAACACAGCTGCTTTTGGAGTATACCATGTGGTGGAAATGTTTATTTTGAAAGCATTATACTTGATCTTCCCATTAAGTAGAACATTTTAAAAACTGTAGTATTTTGCTCTTAGTTTTGCAAAAACCAGAACATCATACCAACATGGCATTATTTTTGTTCATCAAATATTAAGGCATTAAATAATTGCATTTTTTAAAATTTCAAATATTTTTCATTTCATTCCAATTTATGGTAAGCAAATTAAGTGAGAAAAAATTGAATGCATCCACCTAAAACCCTTAAAACAATTCTTTCTTTTTAATTATCTTTTGGCCATAAAGATGATCAAAATAGAATTGCAATTGTGATCTTATTAGCTTCAGGAAAAGGAGACTCTGTTGAGGGGTTGAATGGCATATTTTTTTTTAAGGGATGCTTTTTGTTATATCTCTTTCTAGCTCTTCTCTCATTATCTGCCTGGGAAATTCTAGCCATCTCCAGGATTCAGATCAAACATTAGCTCCTCTACAAAACCTCTGCAGCCCCTCTTCTTCTTGGGCAGAGCTGGTGTCTCCATGCTCTGCTTCATTATCGCACTTTCTATGCTGCACTGTAATTATTTGTTTACTCTCCTGTCCCTCCCATTAGATCTTGCCATTCCCCAAAGCACATACTCTATCAGATTCATCTTTATTTCCTCTGCTTTGGAAACACTGCCTGACACTCATCAGGACTCAGTAAGTGTTGGATAAACAAACTAATACGCAAACAACCTGATAGAAAACCAACACTGAAGAGTTTGCCCAGGACTCTTGGTTATCATTTGAGATCAGCTATGTCAATATGTAGTTCAGTTCCTGGGTACATAAGCATTACCTAATTTAATCCTCATTACAACCCAGGGAAGCAAGCACTGTTACTCTCGATTTACCAATGAAGAGACTGATGCTTGCAGAGGTTACGGAACTTGCCTGTACTGGAAAGTACAGCTCCAAGTAGAGAGTCATTCTCACTCAACAACAGCTGTTATTAACAGCACATGGAAGAGGAAGAGGCCTCATTCTGGGTTGTTACAGAAACCAAAATGAGAATTGGCACATGGACTTCAGCTTGTTGGTTTTAGCTCAAGAGAAACATTTATTACATGTTCAAAACTGTCCAGCAGTAAAACAGCTTCTGTGAAAACTTTCTGTCCTTTGACATAGTCATATTTAGGCTGGGCCAGTGTTTCAGAGAATCTGGAGCTGAGATTTTCTCGCTGGATGGGAGGCAAGACTGGATGGCATGTGCCAAAACCAAGGGCTGCTGGTGGATCCCTCCATCTAGGGGCCCCTCCTAAACTGTGCACACCCCAACAAGTACACCACTCTGTCCTCTCTTCCAGCTTCATTCTCTTTTGGAGCCCATGTCACTACTTGTAGTAATAGCATGTTATTTCTTTATTTGTTATTATTTTTGTGCCATCCAGACCAAAATGAAAACTCCATGTGGATAGGGACTGGGTCCCGTTCACCACGGAGTCTTCAGTTGAGGCTGGCTCTCACAGACACTTGGCAAATATTTGTTGAACGAACATATGTCAAATATCCTACTTACATGCTCAAATCTAGATGTGGACTTGGAAACACATCTACTCTCTTGCATCCTCCTTGCCTGTGCAACCAACATCCTTCATTCTCCTCTGCTACTCTTCTTTCCCCAGCCAGCCACTTTTCAGATGATTTGGTGATGATCCCTGTAAGGAGACATTCCTCCAAAAGGGTTCCCTTGCCCTTCTGTGAAGGACATAAGACCTACTGCCAGCAGTGCTGGGGAATTCTGTGTGAGAGATTCTACTCAGTTATCAGGCCATTTGCTGTTCCCTTGCACATATGGAAACCACTTAGTTATCAACCTTGGCGTGACGGCACATGCTGTACCCCAATGTTTCAAGTACAGCAGAAAGGAGGAAAAGAAGTGATTCTTTCCCTTTGGAAGAACAAAGTCAAATAAGCAAGAAAAAATTTTTAAAAAATCTATTATAGAGGAATGCTATATCCCACTCCTATTGTTTCCCCCCATGCGGAGGAACTTCCATTAGAAAAATGCTCCTGCTCTCTCTCCTCTTCCTGACTTACTTATCCCTGAAAGAAGGGGAATGGCTTTGTCTGAGAAGTGCGTTTGGGAGAAAGAACTCTTCCTTCCTTCTTCCTTTCTTCTGGGAGGAAACCCTGCTTTAGTTTGCTCTCTGCCAAATGGTTAGTTTAGCAGTCGAGACTCTGCTTCTTTCAATGCGGAGACCTGACATTTTCTATGGCTGCCTACAACTGGGTGGGTATTTCGGATTCACGGTGGGGCTGCAGTTTTAGGAACATGTTACCATTGTACGTCTAAGCTGGGCCCATTCGTGGGGTCTTTATCAATAACAAAGCAAAAGTTTTAAACTTTATTGTTTCTCTGCCTTCTGCCTCTCTTTTAGTTGGTTCCAAACTTGGGTGGTAAGAAGAGGTGTAACTTTAACCCCTTAAGATCTCAACAAAATAGAAAAGTAGGATCATATTATGGTTGAAATTGCTCTCATCCAGGTAGTATGGAATAGAGGAGTTGGGCTTCCCACAGATTCTCCTCCCAGGTCTAGGAGATTGATGGTTTCTCCATGTCTGTTTATCACTGCATGTGTGAGTTGGGGATTTATTAAATATAGGGTACTGAGGGCTCCAGGACATCTCCTAGGGTCTGAGTGAAAAGACTCAGGTGATAGGTACGAGGTGTTATTCTCCAAGGAGGTTGGAAATCACTGCTCTCCTCAAACCCAAATATGGACTGAAAATGCCTAAGTCCCTTTTTGAGTTCCTGACAAAGATTTCTTGGGATCTCTCTCATCTGACTAATAGCAGGGTTGCTTTTTTTTCTAGCTCTCTTTTTAAATGTCTGCCCCTTCTCAAAAATGAGACTACATAGGTGTGAGTCCCACTACCATCAGCCTAATTACTTTGCATTTCTGATTAGATTCCAAAGACAAGCTAAATTCTAGAGTGCTCTAGGTCTGATTCGCCAGCATAGGTGACATTGTAACTGTCATTAAACTTTAAGAATAAAGACAATTACAATCATCTCAGATAATAATCCCAATCTTTCGTCAGTCACGTGATCAAGATGAAGATCTGCAGAACTTCCTTGTGTCCTTTGTCTTTCACCCTGATTTCTAGTCTTTTCCTATGTCTTTATCCTCTACTGTATTTAATGCTCTGGAACTTGGGAGATGCCACAGACACAAATTAACTTGCGTTACTCTGCTTTCCTCTTGGCTCTTCCTAATTAGCAGAGTCCCCAGCTACCGATCATTTCGGCTGTCACATATGTCTTACCACTTTTGTTAATAACTCTTTCCTTTTTATGCTGGAATCTTAACACGGGAAGCACAGATGAAACCTATAGAAAGATAATGGATTATTCCTGCCTCATAAGAATAAGAATAGAATCTAGAAGCAATGGGTTTAATAAGTAGTGGAAGATACAATTCATTGAGATTTATGCTTGTGATTTGTGCTCCTTTTTGGGTGTACTTCAATCAATGAGTATATGGATTGGAGTTAGTTTATTAACTATTATTTTGTTAGTTTGTTTCTAAGGCAGTGAACAGGCTGTTACCAACAGGACTGAGCTCTGGAGTAGAAGCCAGTGATTCACCAGAAAGATCAGAGCCTATCTGAGAAACAGGCAGTAAATGAAAAGCTCAGTGAAATATGAATGTTGAAGACTTTTTTGTTAAGATGCTCGGGTGAAATATTTTTCATTGCTAATTTGAGCCTGCCTAACATGATAAAGGCAGGAGTCTTGGTAATTTTCAGAGAAAGGGCTGGCCAGTTGCCATGGTGGCTTCTGGCTCAAGGCACAATCAGTTCCTATGGGTGGGTTTTCTCATTCATGGGCTGGAAGGCGAAGGTGCTGTGGATTCAATGCTATCCTGTGCAATGTTCACAGCCCTCCTGTGGAGGAAGTATTATGCCTCTCTACACAGAGGAGGAAAGGGAGATAGAGGGGACAAAGTAACTTGCAAATGTCAAATGCTATAAGTGACAAGACTTGAATGAGGTTCATCATCTCTAAGCCAGAAGCTTCACTCCATTATCACACTGCCTCGACCAGATTCCACAACTTCCTGTGGTTCCCTTACTCATCGTTGATTCATTTCATCCACCACTGTAGGTTCCTTGCCCACTAAAGGTCACAGTCTGGTACCTGACAGCAGAGAGTGAAGCAACCAGCTCAGGTCGGGAGGCTGAGACCTCACAGAGTGCTGGTGCTGGGAGTGCTGGCTGCTGGCTGCGGCACTGAAGCACTTAACAGGATGGCTTTATTTCTCCCAGGAAGAAGAAGGAGACTCTAGGAAGGTGCCAGAGATGCTTTTCCATCCCAAAGCCCTGGAAGAAATCCCATCTCTGGGGAAGAAAAGAGTCTGAACGCAAATGGATGAAAATGATAATGAGGCTCAGATGATGAGAGCACGCTAGGCTCCCAGCATGCTGACAAACCCAGAAATCAGCCTTCCCCAGACTCCAGCTAAGACACTGCACATGCCCAGCCCTCTGCAGGAAGGCCATCCACAGTCATTTCTTGCTCTTAAAAAAAAGCAAAACTTTTAAAAATAAAATGTACACAATTGGATAGTTATTTGCATTATAAAGCAATTTCATTTATTTAAACAGTCTACCGAGATCATAATGGGCATGATTTGGCTATAGAATTTCAGTTAGAATTGAGATTTACACACACAAAAAATTGACTATAAAAGGGCCAGCTTTATCCCCTGAATTGGAACCTTGTGGTGAGAGAATGCGACATAAACACACCCTACTGGAAATACTTGCAACTGAAGCTCAAAGACAATACACGTCTAATTGTTTTGCTGCACACCAGGGCTAAAGGAAGTTTCTAACTCTGCCTTGATACCCTCTCTTGACCAAAAACAGTGACATTTTCACCTTCCGCCATGTCATCCACCAAAATCTGGGGCAGCCAGCAACACTACCCACATTGGGCGGTGGGGAAGCAATCCCCAGCACAGGGCACACCTGGGTTACTGCCTCCCAACTGTGTCAGATAGCTGTTTAAAATTTTAAATCCACACTTAAACCTTGGGTCCTGGGTCAGCGCTGGTTTAAAGCAAGGGCACAGAGGAATGATCTGAGCTGTTTGTGCTGCTGCTACTGCGGGAGGATCAGATGAACAGGTCACACCGTGCACCACACTGTCATACAATCTCAGTAGGTGTTTATTCTGGGCTCTGTGTCACAGACGCTAACACTCACCACTTGGTTTGGAGACTGGAAATAGCACACCCTTTTTAGAACCTACAACAACTCTCAAAAAGCCCGTCTCAGATTAAATAAAACCTTGAGCCTGATTTTGGGGATTTGCCAACATCTGACCTGCAAACCTGTTTATCCATCCTTACAAAGAATTCTACTCATGTCCTGCTTTTATGAATTTACACATGGGACATAGACTAAACTGTCAATTTCTTCTTTGAAATTAAGCTTTTTCATTTGCACAACGCTACAAGGATTTGACCCTCACGAGGACAATGACACCATCTGTCTATTTTTATTTAGCAGTTGTGTCTCCGGTGCACAGCCCACTGCTAGAATTGTGCCTCCTGTGACTGTGCTGCCAACTCTCAGGACAAACTGTAAAGTCACAGTAATTCAAACAACGTGGGACTGACGCACAAATGAACAGATCAAATCCGGGGGCAGGAGATACAGCCTAGAGACAAATCCAAGTATATGTTTAAATGAGTTTTTGAGTTTATTCATCATAAAAATCCTTATTGAGCACATTTATGCTCCATGCATGATAGCGGTGCTGGCAAAACGTTGGTGAATAAGCCAGATGCAGTCCCTGTCTCAGTGGTGCTACCAGTGGATGCTGGGAAAGGATGGTGGATGAATGGTTTCGCTTGTGATACGGGCTCATGAGGGATGGAGCACTCGTGCTCCCATCTCAGGAACTTTACACTCGCTGCTGCTTGTGGAATTTTTATTTCCTCATTTCCCAAGGTATTTGCTTACCTCAGTTGATGCAGGTCTTTAGTGAAATGTCACCCTGATTGAAGGTGGTCTCGTCTGACCATTCTTTCTTGAATGTCAGTCGGTCACTCTCCATGTTAACCTCTTTCGTTTTATTTGGTACTCTTATCACCACCTAACAGAATGTTATCTAACACAGGTCGCTATTTGCTTATTGCTTGTCCCTGCCACTAGGATGAAAACTACCTGAAAATAGGAGCATTGTTCACCTTTACATTCACAGCCCCTGGAAGAGTACCTCCCTGGGAGTAGACGCCAGTTGAATGCTTAATAGTGATAAGTGTCACCTCGATGGCAATGTGCCTTTCCAATCAGCAGGAAAAGCACATGTTAACCAATAAATGATTTGAGCATAAGTAGTTTTCC